>NW_008824676.1:6213734-6318563 GCF_000699105.1 Pygoscelis adeliae
TGCAGGCAGGCGTGCACCCAGCCTCTCCCGGCAGCCAGCGAGAGAAGGACGCCGGTATGGAGGTAGAGGTGGAATCCTTTCACAGGGTTATGGGACCATTTGCAGTGAAGCAGCACGTAAAAGAAATAGTTCCTCTCGGTGGAAGCTGTGATTTGCTCCCTGGGTGCTGCCCTGGACCACAGGCTGAGCCAAGCCCTGCCCTCACTGCTGTCCCCGGCCTCCAGATTCCTGGCTTTGGAGGGTAACGGCTATGCCACTCTGCTCCAGCTCAACCGAGCGGCTCTTGTAGTGCCACGGGGGACGTAACGATAGCATAGACAAAGAGCCCATCAGCCAAGGTGGTGGTGCCTCTGTGGTAACATATTTAAGAAAGGATAAAAAATGGTGGAGGAGGTGGAAGAGTCAGGAGTGAAGTTGAGCCTGGGAAGGAGGAGGGGTTGGGGAAGGTGGGTTTAGTTTTGTTTTTATTTCTTACTATCCTGCTTTGTTATTAACTGGCAATAAAATTAAATTAATTTCCCCAGGTCAAGTCTTTTTTGCCTGTGATGGTAACTGGTGAGCAATCTCCCTGTCCTTATCTTGACCCATGAGCTTTTCCATCTTATTTTCTCCCCCTGTCCTGCTGAGGAGGGAGAGTGAGTGCGGCTGAGTGGGCACCTTGCAGCCAGCCAAGGTCAACCCACCACACACAAACATTGCTTTACTGCAGGTGCCATTAAGAAGATCAGATTTTAAAACAAAGTTTTTGGAAGGGATCTCTGAAATTTAAAAAATAAAACAAAAACCCATGTTTAGCATCACTTTTTGTATCTAGACTCAACACTAAGACTTTAACCCTTGTTTATACAGAAAGCATTAAACAGGTTTAATTTTCAGAATGAAGAAAGAAAAAGAAACAAAACCCCTGTGTTCTTCATGGTGCTTGTTCTGTTTATTTTGATAGTCCATTTAGGGCCAGCTTTAGAAACTTTTTCATTACTTTGGCTCATTGGTTGTAAGTAAGCTGCTATGTTTCATGCTCCATTGCTTAACTTGCCTCAAGAACTGGTAAATAAATGACTAAAACCTGGCACCATGTCCAATGCAAATACAACTTGTCAGGCCAGTGCATCAGAGCTGATCTTCATATCAAGCAATGAGAACACACAGTCACTTTGGACAAACAATATTCCCATGCAGTTGGTTTGACTTGATGTAAGATATTTGCTTTAATGAGACAGAGACTCTAATGTATCTTGTACTTCCAGCTTCATACGAAGAAAAGTTTTGAGAAATTTCTCAGTTACTAATACTGCATTGTTTCTTTGTTTTCTCTGGCTTTAGTGTTCAGAAATAGTTTCCCATACACCCCTTGCAGGAACCTATATAGTGATTTAGTGACTGGGATGAATAAAGTAATGTATCTGCTCTGGTTACTTAACATTTGGAAGAAGTTACGCTGTTTAGAAAATTGCATGTAACATCAAAGTCAGGATTTATTTCCACAAATCCTATTACATTCCAGGCATCAAACTGAAAGAGAGCATCCGTTGTCCTCCATGTGTTCTTTGTTTGTTTTTTTCCCCCTGCATGTGATCTATATACAATCAGTGGAGGCATTAGGAAAACAGGTATATATGCACATCAGCATATAGATGCACAGAGCATATATATGCACATTAGCTCTAGACTGTTAATTTTATTAGAGGACTTCTTGCTTTGTTTCATTATGGCTGTTTTCCTTTCCTGTCTACCTTCCTCTACCCTCCTTCCCTCTCCCAGAAAGCTAAGTTTTGACTCAATGTTGCATTCTGGAAAAGGAAAATCCATGGAATATATTACACTGAAAATCAAGAAGAATACAAATGATATCATAAGCTATTTTTTCAGATACAGATGTTTGATCTTCTTACATCTCCTAATTTTTGTTGCCATTTGAGGAAAGTTCTGATTTATAAGCATTACTAACAAAAGTAACCTAATCCCCAATGCACAGCGTCTGCTCATATGAGCTCTGTGCCTGAATCCAGAGAATTGCACAGTGCTTGACACAGAGAGTTGCATTCATTCACATGACACGTTTTTGGGACCTCACTCTGCTGTCAAATTTCCCTTGGCTCCCCCCTTATCAATAGAGAAATTAAATCACCCTCAGTCAGGTAAAGTCAAATTAATCAGTAGGCAGGTCCTGTGACTCTCTCTTCTTCCATTCCCAACATTTAAACAAATTCAGAGAGGCTGAGCTATACACTGATGTGCTTTATAGAATATAAAACTATACATACATGGCTTGATAACAAAACCCAGTTATTTCAGGAAGGATGTGAATTCCTGAAGCACAGACTTGGTGCTTGTGCAGTGGAAAACAATATGCTTTTTACAGGGATTGAGGGGCTCTCCAATGTATGTTTGCTGCAGGAATGTATTAATTTATACCCTTTTAAGATGTTGAGGTGAAGAAGGAAAGAAAATAACTTTAATTAAGCAGCCTGACCTAAATTTTTCCATGATTCCTGAAGCAAAAGGAATTATTTATCTGAATCTATTTCTAAATAGAAATTAAGATCGTTTTCCCTAAGTGACTTAAACTCATTTCTCATCCCCTAACAACCTTAATCGACAAATTTAAAATGTTGTTAAAAATCTATTTAAGCCTTATTACTTTGATCTTATTGCCACTAATCCAGTTGCACAATTCTTAGTGAAATCAGTGCAAAATAACTTTGTTCACATACCGTCACATAAGAGCATGCAAACAGTATGAAAATATGTTGCAGGGAATATGTATCTGTTGTGTTGTTATATGGTATTGTATTTCTTTACACAGGAGGCCCTTTAATGCTACCTTGAAATTCATCAGAAGAGTCCATGCTGCAGCAGCATCCTTGAAAGGATACCCAGCCTAGAAGGTGCCCACTGGGGCCCTTCTGCATGCCCTGACCCAGATTTCGAGGAGCTGTGTGTCCCCCCAGGCCATGCTGTCCTGTGCAAGAGCCTCTGAGCATTCGTGCCTTTCTTCAGCCACTCGCCTGTGATCGCCCCTGGCAATCTGTAACTTGTGCTCTGGGTTGGGAAGGGTGAGGGGGCATTAGCTGCAGTGGGGGAAGGCAAACGCACTGTGGTGCCGTCATACTGTCGGCAGCAGTAGGCAGCCCTGATCCCTGCAGAGATGCAGCCACTGTCCAACAGGGCTTGCCATCCTCAGCCTTCTTTGGGGAGTGTGAACTTGTTTCTCTTGAACCTCTTCATGGTCACACCATCCTCAGTGGCCGCTTTTGTCAGAGGGCTCCCACTCGGTCAGAAGTTGCTGGTGCTGGTGCTATCCCTGCAGATCTCTGCCGAGGACTGCTGGTGATACCCTCTTCTCTTGGGGATGCTATCAATAGACAGAAGAGGAAGGTGAAGCTTCCCATGCCAAAATTGCCCCCTTCCCAGCAGATGCAGGCAGCTGTCACGCCTGATCTGGCATGATGCTGTGTTACGTATGTAAGAAAGAGCAGCATGCCCTGCTAGTGTCAGTGACTTCTATTATGGTATGCAATGTAAGAGCACCAGGTGATCATGCAAGCTAAGCTGTCTGGATACGCTTCGACAGACTTGAAGTGATTTATGTAGAGAGATTATGGTTCTTACAGCTTCTTGGTGGCAGCAGCCTGAAAGGCCCTCTTTTCTTGTTTTCCTTGGGCTGTTCTGAGCAGGTCCCAGAGGCCACTACAGAAGTTAGACATTGGATGGTGAAAGAATTAGGTCCCAGTGACACTTGGGAAGACACAGCAACAGGTTGACAATGATGCGAAACTGATGGGCTCTCTGCTTCCAAGGTCTTCCTGACATATGTTGGAGCTTTGTACTGTTGTACTTTCCTTAGCAACTAAGCATGATTCATGCAAACTCATCTGCAATAACAAATCCCTGATAGATTCTGTGCACTCCTCAGAACTCCTGCCCTTTAGAAATGAATATGTTATTATTTCAATTTACAGTGCTCTCATTCCTCTTTTATTCTGGGTTTGTTTGGTTGTACTTTTTTCATACTTGTTTTAAAAGGATGGGGATGAAACCACAATGTATCTCTATATTTCTTGTTCCCTCCTGCCCCCACTCCAAAGATCAAAAAGGGAATGAATCTGAAGTTCCTAAGTCCCTTAATATTAACAGAATTAAATTCTCAATGTGCCTGCAATTTTAGGCTGAGACTAAATGTTCAGAAAAGTATTTGTAGAAAGATTTTCTGTTGCTGAGGTGTTGATTCAAATTTTATTTCTTTGTATTTGTGCTGTTAAAATGACAGTTTTGACCTCTTAATATCTTACATCTTCCAGATCTTTTACCTGGGGACGTCGTGGTTCCCTTGCTGGGTTCATCTGGGCGTTTTTAACCTAATTAGCTCCCTGATAGCGGAGGTACCTCCGGCATTGGTAGTGTCTCGCTCATTCCTGTTGTCTGTTTACCTTTTCAATTTTCCTTTTAGTGTCTTGAACAGGAATATTTCCATTAAGTAATATCAAGCCTAAAAGTGGAGAATTTTGATGAAAGAAACAGGAACTTCGTCTAAATGGTCTAATGTTCTTTTGTCTAGTGGCCAAAGTCTGAGGATCCTTTCCATGAAGACAGATAATTTTGGAGGAAGAGAGGACCTTTTTTGCATGCAAGACATGTTCTGCGTATCTTGCTTTTCTCTAAAACCCGTGGATGATCTTTTAAAGGCTGATTCTGTCAATTCATATCACGTTGCATCTCTTTTCAAGATCTGAGGAACTGGTACTTCTCAAATGGCCAAGAGCATAAACTGACCCCAGAGATGCCTGAATGGGAGCATTGTCCATGCAGCAAAATGGAGGCTGTCCTAGGGGTTCGAGCTCCTTTTTCATGTTGTACTGGGGCAATGTGTCCTTCCTACATGTGAACAGAGCTGTTTAACTGACTCTTGTCCAGAAGAGTTTGTTTGCTCAGTTTGTTTGAAAATTAATTTTTTAAACTCATGTCTGGATCATGTATTCCTTTTGGGTAGAGTAGTGGGAAAGTCTGGCAGTGAATCTACAGAGTTCGCTGAGCCCTGCATTACAGATTTTAGCCTTTATTGGCAAACTTGACACTATGACGGCTGCTTCTAGATTGAGTGGTGCCTGTGTTCCCTTTCTGAGCTCCTCATTGTCCCAAATGAGGACCCGAGACATACCACTATTCCTTCTCACCCACATGGCTTTGTCTCCTTCTCAAAAAACCAAGATCTGGGTGAGGTCATTGCTGTATGGCTCAGCCTCCAACAGAGAGCACCATGGAGCTTCAAAGTTCTCCTTGGCCCACCTGCTTAGATGTAGTGACAGTCTGTGTGTTAAGTTAGACTTCAAAACCAAAGAGATGCATGTTTCTTAGTGGTCGCAGAAGGGGAAGGTGGTGATGGAACTGTTCCTTAGAGTTCACTAAAGATTTTGTCTAGTTTGTAGTGTGTTAATGGCTTGTCATATATCTCTCTGGGGGTTGTTATTTCCCTTTGTTATGCCCAGAAACACTGGGAAAAAGGAACAATAAATAAGATGGCTGTCTTTCAAGCAGAACATGTAAGCCTTTGGACACTCTTACAGTGTGCAAGTTCAGCTGTAGTAGTTTGTTAACCAGCAGACAGATCCACCCTAGGTTTCTGCTTGAGCACTGCAGAAGACTCCAGAATGCATAATTTGTTACCCATGCTGGAACTCAAAGTCTTAATAATGATTTTTACTGTGTAACTCAAAGTTAACATTTTTATTTCAAATGATGCTTTCCAAAGTCAGCTTTATGTTCAAAGTACTTAATTCATTTGTATTTCTATAATTCATCATGCTTACTTTGAATAAGGAGTATCCTAAAGCCATGTTTCCCCATGTATGGAAGGCCACGTTATGGAAGTATTATAACAAGTAAAGTGAAATTACTTTGACTTGTTTTCTTAGCTATTTCAACTACACCAACAATTCAGCAAAGATACAAACCTGAAAAGTTGGTGCACTGCCAGCTTCATCTGTCTGTACTGTTGTGGAAAACTTCCAAGCAGTTTTTCGTGTTTGCTTTGGCAAGTGGTTACCAATGGGGATGGATGGTTGCTGTACATAGCAAAATTTTGGCATTAGTAGAGTTTTGTTTGTTTAATCAGGGTTTGCCAGAAACAGGCAGAGAAGGGAGGCAAAGCTGCTCAGAGGTATGGTGTGGCCTCCGTACGAGGAGCAAGTAAGCAGGGACTCTTCAGTTTGAGAATATATGTATATATACATATACATACATAACGTCTGTAGAGCATCCATTAAATTTAGCTGTCAATAGATTTGAAATTGTCACCCCACGCTACAGGGACACGCGGGTTCTTTTAGGGGTTCTTGGCAGAATGAGGACTGACCACAGGGTTGTAGTTATAATTAGAGCTTTATTATTACATAAAAATTTAATAATCAGCATAGGTTATTGCTATCTAAAATTTCTAGCAGTTAGAATATGCTTAGTGCTACAGAGCATTCTTAGCAACTATCATAGCTTTCAGTTAAACTGAATTTCTGGTAATTAGTGTAGCTTTCCTGTACTATCTAGAGTTTTTAGTTACCTGGACCCTCTGCAGATGGGGTCAAATTCTTAAAAATCAGCGTGCAATACAATAACCATCATCTAGACTCAGACTACCTAAAACAACATGGGTCACTCACTCAGTCTCGGAGGAAGCAGGCAATGGTGGGGGCGTCCCAGGCACCCAGGGGACAACAGGTTTTGCCATCCAGCAGCAGTTCTGGTCTATGTCCCACTTAGGACTTGCAGCTGCTTGATTTTATAGGCCATATCTCAGTGCTGGTACTCTTCCCTGTTCCCTAACGGGTGTCACCACATCCTGGCGACAGCGCTTGGTGGGCAAATGGTCTTGTTACAATGCTGACAGGGAGGTTGTCTGTTCTATAACAGGGGTCATCACATCCTGGTGACAACCACAGTGTTGAAAAGGGGAAGAGAGAAGGGGGTGATGCGTGATCAGCACGCTGACATATTACAGCTGTTCGTCTTAGAAAATGGTGTTGGTTATGCTAACCATATTACCGGGGTCAGGAACAGAGGGTACCAGACACAGAAACAGAGGAAGTTATTTTTCACCCAAACCAAAGTAAATTGCCACAGGTTCCCATGGAGGCGAGAAGCATAACTAGGTTGAAAAAGGGATCAAACACAGTGGTCCAGATATAATCTCTTTGATCTATTGAGCAAGTTCCTAAGCTACCAATTTTCAGAAGGATAAATACAGAGAGGTAATACGTTTGCCCTTTTTCTTATGCTCTCTCTGTAAGTTCCAGGTTTTGGCTACTCTTGGGAATAGGATTGAGGAAAAGAAAAAGAGTTGTTCTGGCTGGTGTGGCAGTTCCCGTGCTGTCACAGTTACGCTGGGTACGTAGACTGCAGGTGAAACAATATTTAAAACAAACAAACAAAAAGCAAAAAAAGAACCACCCACTTGTTCTGCTATTACAGACATATCTGCTTAGCTGGGCTGTGCCTGCCTGCCTCTTTCTAAGGCTCTGCATGAAATTAGGAAGGTCCATGTAATATTGATGAGCCTGTGCATTGATTGTGCTGAGGAACACGGGATTGCTGCTGGCTCTCTTTGACACCATGATTTACAGTGACTTCCTGGAGGATAAGACTGGCATTTTTGTAGCCATTATAAATGCTGTTGGATTTTTGACTGCTCAGCTGCAAATGCTTGATCAAAAATATAAACGTAATAACAAATACCTATTTGCATGCTGTTGGATGTGTAGAATAACAAACTGCCAATTACAGTGCTGTTCAATATTAATGTTTGGAAATACCGATTCTGTTGAAGATGTCAGCGTATTTAACCATTTTGCAAGTGGACTGTCTAAATTGCACATGCTCCTCTCTCTCACAGCAATATGTGTGCCATATGTCGCAGAGTTTGCATAATTCATGGCAGCAAGGTGTGTAACAACTGTGCTGTTACGAAACTTGCATAAAAATTGGGATTTTTTGGTATTCAGGAAACTGTGGGCGTATGTGGAGTATCCAAGAGCTTTTATGTGTAGTTGCTTTGTGTTTAGTTTGCAATCAAGTTAAGGCATAGATCTTTTAGAATGATTTGAGATCATTATAAGGAGATTTACAGTAGCTGTCTGTAATATATTTTACATCAGGATCAATGATTTTTCATGTGGTTTCATAATGCTAGAAGTTACTTTTGTTCTGCATCTTGTTTCCTAAACATTTTAATGTGTTTTCTTCGAAAATTATATCCCGCAGAAAAGTAGCAAGCAGTAAAGCAGGTATAATGTACTCTTGTAAATGTTTGAAATTACCAGTGTTCACCATGTGCCAGGTATCGTGGGAACTGGAGGAATTGCTCTTTCTGAAGTTACTAATGCCAGTTAGCCTCTGATTTAATGTGGAGAGAAGGAAAATTGCTGGTACTGAAAAGTGTATTAAAATGTAAAAGAACATCTTATGCTTCTGAAGGATTGTTTTTATAGCATATTTTTGGCACTGAAAATACCGCTATTCTAAATGGGTATCATCTCCCCTGCGATAAAATGTTTTTGGTTTTGTTTTTTAATTAAAGCTTTTTCAAAATTACAGAAAACACTAGAAGTGTCATTTCTGAAACAGAACTGCCCAAGACTTTGGTTGTACAACTGCAGAAGAGGGCCAAGAGGAAAGTGAGATGACTCACTCTTACCCTTTTGATTTCCAGTGGGGCGCTTCCCTTGGTGTGTCACAGAGGATCTAGCCCAAGCGGCTCTCTGGGTCAGACCATTTAAATCAACTGTGGTCAAGGGAGCTGAATGTCAGCAGGTTTTGGATCAGACCCCTGGGAGAGATAAAAGCTGAGAAATAGTTGTTAAGAGGTTTTTTCCTTACTGCTTTAAAGATGGTATGCGTATTACAATTTATGTAATGATCTTTTTGTAAAATTTCACTTAGTTCATGTTTCTGAATAGCTTTTGTATTACTTTTGTTCATACACATTCAGATTACTAGAGTAAAATGAGGTTTCAGCACAAGTGCCTTCAATTTTCAGTTCTTGCTAGTGCTGTGAACCTTTGCATTTGTAGCTGTTTTGCAATGCTGGGCTATGAAAATTTCCATGACTGTCTTCCATGCTTCTCTTTATTTTAACTACACTTAATTATTGAATTTAACTACAGGAAGAAAAGAAGGAAAGCTAGAATCAGATAAAGTTTTATCTTTTTTCCTTATTCTGCCTAATTTATAGTAAGAGATTGATTATTGCAAGTGTACGAGTTGATATGTTAGTGCCCAAAGAAAATATTGGAAAATTCTGCTGTATTTTGTCGGTATGCCTTGTTTGTATATAAAGACAATTTCAGGTGCCTTTGTAATAACAGAGGCAGGTTTTAATACTAATCCCAAACCTGTGCATCCAACGTGAAAAAATATACACACATGCAGTCATTTCTCTCAAAGGTGTCACAGTGGGGCTTAAACATGGAAAGGTCACTCCGTGTTTTTGATGAGGGGTGTATTCTTTGTAGAAAGTCTGTACAGAAGTAGCACAGAAAATCAGTGAATTTGAAGACTCTGAGCCGTGAGGCCCATGGGTGAAGTGAGTGTTGTGCTGGATGTGGACACCCAAATAGTGTACAAAGGTTCCTATTCCTGTGTCCTCCATCCTCCTGGCCTGACTTGTCTTCCAGTATCAGTGTCACACATGAAGCTTCACACTCCGTGTCCAGTTACTTCTTTGTTTTCTTTCCACCATTGTTATGAAGTGCTTAAATAAGACATTACAAGTCTTGGAAAACATTAGAAAGCCCGAGCCCCACTTAGTAATTGAGAAATGGACTATGTGAACTCAACTGGTAGCTGAGCAGAAGGTGAAACAGAGCAGATAAAACAGTAGTTAGGAGCTGGACACCTATTTTATTGTTCTGGATTCATCCTTCTAGAGAAGGCTGACTTTACCAAATGCATGACTCTGTGAAATCAGCACAGAACATTAACAAGAAGGAAAACTGCAGCTTGGAGACAAGGATAAATTCCCAGCTGTGTTAGGAGAGTGAGCACAATGTGTTTTGTCATTTAAAACTTTCAATGAGAAATTAATTCATTCTTATTCCATGTGCTCCCTGAGATATGAAGCTCCCCAAAGCTCAAGACCTAATGCAGGTGGCACATCTGAAGCCACATCTGCTTCATGGTTGCCAGAATGTGCTGCAGGACTGCTGCCTGCCTGCCATCGGTGCCTCGCAAAGCTTTTTATAGTCAGCCGTAGACTTGTGATGGTGAGTAGCATGTTGGTGTGAGACAGTCTGCTGATTGTAGACAGAGAAATATGCAAACTGATCTACATGTCTGTGCTTTGCATAGACTGAAGAAGTGTCTCGGCAAACAAAACAAAGTGCGAACTTCCAGCTCTGTGCAAGAAAGGCTGTGGTAAACTTCTTTTCCGCAGGAGCTGTGACTAAGACTTGCCTGAGTGTCCGGCAGGAGCGGAGAGGAAGGAAATATCTTGTGATCCAGCAAGATACAAAGGCTGAATTGAGGCAAAATGGGAGGAGTGCTTGACCTTGCTTCACCTCCTGGCTTATCCGTAGATTTTTTTCCATGATCTTTATTCATTTAGGTTGTCTGTGCCACTTATCTATGCCATCGGCAGTGATATGGCTCAGGAGGTGGCCTGCAAAGCAGCACACTCCCTGTCCTGTACTCTGTGTAAATGCAGTCTTCAAGAGAAATGTCTGCAAATCCCCCATAGCATTCATGCCTGTGATGTTGGAAGGAGTCTTGCTGTCCTGCCTATTGAGTGTCTCCCATATCACGTTGTCACCACAGAAGAGTATTGCCTGTATGTTAAAAACCTGGCTGAGCAGAGGTGGTCCTGGCCAGGCTCTGCTTATTCACATCTGCAGCTGTGTGTGAGCCTGCTGGTCAGATCTGCTCCCGCTGCTCTTCTGAAGCTCGCACAGAACCCACACCCGTGCACAAGCTTGGTTGGGTCTGTGTAGCTTGGATGTCAGACAGGAACGGGCTCGAGCAAAGGCTTTATCCATATTGCATTTTAGGCCTAAATCTGTCTTGGATCTCAGCTTTGAAGTGTAAGGTAAGGTGGGGATATTTCTTCCTCGCCTTATGGCAAAGATGATAAAAACCTTTACTGGTGATGAGGGTCTCTAAAAGGCAGATTAGTGTTGATTTTTATAAAATCTGATGCATATTGTATTGAAAAAATGTTAAGGAGCAGATATGTGTGTGTTAGTTGCACCACATCTGTGATGGGGCCTGACACCCTCCGTGCGTAACAAAGGAAAACGACATGTCACTGGACTTCTTGTGTGGGAAGAAAAATATCTGTCATAATTTATAAGAAACCTAAAGTAAGCATGGATGGAGGACCTGACAGCTGGCCTAATTAGAGAAGGGCTGACTATAATGAGGCATGCTCCAGCAAATTAACTACTTTGTCCAAGCTAAAAGAGCCTCAGCTTATGGCTGGGTGTTAAGGAGAAATACTTCTCTGCAATATTATTTAAAATACTGTTCTGGAAAATACAGATATAAGCAAAGAATGTAATAACAATGTCAATATTACGTTCGTACTGCTGCTACAGATAAGGTACGAGTAGGTATCAATAGAAATGCAAAGACTGGGGTTTTATTTAAATGTAAAATATTGCTAGCCTTGGTTTACATTTTCATTTTTAGATTAGATTTTCATTTCAGATTAGATTTCATTTTGGATTAGATTTTGTCTGCTCTCCAGATTCATCTGCATTTCTGCTAGTAGTAACAGGTTGCAATTAATTGTCCCTCTTCTATCACAGGTGCAAAAACCTTCCTCCAATTTTCTTCTGTTTTTATCTTTCTACCATTACTTTTTCAGTCAGCCATCATCTGACTTAAGCTCATCTTAGCATATACAAATCCTTTATTTTTGACAGTTGCCAATAGTACCGACAGATTGGTGTCCATTTATTAAAATGGATGCTTGATTTGAAATCCCTTGGTTTCAGATGTCAGTAGATTTGTGGAATAAATAGTTCCATTTAAAAGAATGTTAGATTGAGAAATTTTGGGGTAGTAAGATTCTAGGTTCGCAACATTTTTGAATGTGTGGTTTTGATCATCTTTTAAAGATCAAAATTTTAAAATACCAAACCAAGTAGTGCACTAATACAGTGTTAGACTAGTGTATTCTATTAAAGCAGAACAAAAAGTGTAGTAAAACAGTTAGCATAATACACTAGCCCACAGTGATGCCATTGTAAGACGATCAAAGAAAAATTTATGGCCAATATTTCAGGTCAATCTTCCTAAAGGAAAAGATTTCTCAAACTTGCCAGTAGTATAATCATCTCTTGCTCCGAACACAATAACAGAAAACTGTAAACTTTTAGGATATTAACACCACTCATCTTGCTGTAGTAATGAATACCCTAAGTTGAGAGGAAAAAAAAAGAAAATCTAAAACCCCTGAGGCAATCCTGACTCCTGACTGTGCTATGTAACAAGCAAACACTCCCATCACAAATACTTCTTTTTTAAGAGTTAGGTATATCTGTTATCTTGCAGCTCTTCAGCGTACTGTCTGGAATTCAGAGCAAAGCAAAATGATTTCTGTGTGTAATTCTCCGTGACGGTGAATCAGAGCAAATTCTTAACCCCGTCTCTCGATCCTAAATAAAATCAGTGTTGCGGGAGTGTGTGCCTCTGCCATCTCTGCTGCTGCCATGGTGTTTAGGAAGGCTAATCAGTCTTGCAAATATTTATTTTGGTCATGGGGCAGACGATTCAAGTGGAAGCTCATTGTACGGTGGGCACTACGTAATGAGCTATCAACTACCAGCTGGGTTGTTACACAGCCAGGAAGTCTCCCTCTTAGAAAATTGTTTCCTTATGAGACAAAGTAGTTCAAGATATTGCTGTCCCCTCTACTGAAAGATATGAGCGTTTGTGGTCTGTTTCAGTGGAAAGGAGGACAAATTAGTTTAACACAGATTATGAGAGCTCTGTGGTGAATTATGACATCTCAGCAGCAGAAGAGCAACTCCTTTAAATCACTGCTGCTGCTTGATAGGTGAACATTTGACCATATCCTTATGCATGACATAGGTTGCTATGCTGAGAACGTGCTCTTTAGACCTTTTATAAATTTAAGCAAATGCATGCATTCTTGGTTGCTTTGAGGTGGAGAGGACCAGAATCTGGTTTGCAGTTGCCCATCCTCCAAGGCTGTTTAGTCCTGTTTAAACCAGTGGGCACACTGAGTTCAGTGCCCCAAATTCCAGCTCATACATTGTGTGTCCCTGTAGAAGATTTGCTCAAATTAAAGTAGCTTAAATATTCATATGACCCAGCTTTTTAGACTAATTACAGAGGAAATAAATTAAAATATATAATCAGGTCCTTGCATGAAGTACTGTAAGAAAGCTTTACAAAAATTCCCCTAAGAAGAAAAAGTCAAGAAAGGTTTTACATAGTGCTTTCCAGTCCCTTTAATCTTGAGGAAAAGTGCTTTTACTTATGGTGACAAAATTGTGCAAATTGTAACTAATTATCCTCTAATTAGTTTGTCTTTACTCAGCTTTTATGAAGGGTGGGGAGAGGAGATTTACCTTGGGGTGTGCTATGCATTTGCTTTGCTTTGCCTCCTTTTGTAGGGGATAGGAAAAGAAGGTTTGCAGTAAGCCTCAGCGAGACCATTCAGTGAGTAGAAAGAATGACCACTTCCACATGGCATAAAAAATAATTTATTTGTCTGTCTTATCTTCTGTGGGTAGTTGGGACCGTGCTGAGTACAGACCAGAGACCAGAAGTAGCTGGTAGTGGATGGTATCATACAACTTTCTTCTTCTGCCCTTGGTACCTGAGCAAGTTAAGTAGAGGAGCCAAAGGTGTTAATGAATGTATCACTGTGTGTGGTAAAGAAATTGTGCTCCTCTCATTATACTGATGAGACTGTATACAGTCTGTATACAACCTTCCTCTGTGTAATTTGGGCATAATTACATCAATCCCATAGTCCTATCAGCCATAGTTATGTGTCTTTGCTGTAAAATGGCAGTGCTGAGGTGCCATTTTTGAGGCTGTAATGTCAAGACAATCCATATCAGGTTTTCTATTTGTTTAAGCAGTGCAAGTTTCTATATAAAACTCTCTGCTTTATATTTAAAAGATCTTTGTTAGCAAGTGGTAACTTTTATCAGTGTACACTGATAAAATGATGAAGGAAAAAGCCAAGTCACTTTGATTTTAATGCTCAACTAGCTGCTCTCAGAAATTAATACATTAGCTATCACTTCACTGCACCTTCAAAGAACAGTATTTAGACCTTCCTGACATTTTTTCCTAACATCTTCCTTAACTGTAGGTAATTTATAAACCTCTAAACAAGTATGAGTCATCCTGCTTTTAAACTCAGTGACTCTTCTGCACTGAATAAATATTGCTAGCCAAGAAAGGAAATTTCTCTTCAAAGAGAAGCTGAAAATGTTTTTAGATTTATGCTGTCATTCTTTACCTCAGCAAAGCCAAGCTCGTGTATGTCTGCACTGTAGATGCATTTCACATTCTCTGGTGTTTGAAGCACACGTATGTGTGAACCGGTTGTTGTAACAAAGGTGTGCGTACCTTGAATAAGTAGGGCTGGGCTAAGCTCATTATTTGATGTGGCCCTTGTGAAGTAGCTGATGACCTTGCTGGACTCCCAGCTGTGACTTGTGGTAGAGCTGACCTCCTGGCAGAGGAAAGGTAAGGAGGAGGAGTTATCTCGGAGATAAGCCCTTAAGCCCTCCTGTCACTGGTGTAAAGAAGCTAGAATTTTGCAGATCTGCCTGGTCCTGGCTGGCATAACATATCACTGAGCTCTCTGGACACATGCGCTTGTCACTGCACGTGTTTTATAGACGTGTTTGTATCGCTGAGGTTGAGGTTTATCAGCACTGTGGTACTTTCACGGTGTCATTTTCCTATCCAGAACAAGCACTGATGCCGCTTGTTCTTGAAGTTATAACTCTGCATGTAAGGTGTATATTTGTATCAGCTGCTCTTCAGTTTTGAAGTCACTGACAATAGGTAATGAAACAGACTCTGAGAGCCTACCAGTGAGAAATTGGGATCAGATCATTGTTCTTAAGCATACTGCTCAGTCCAGCTGTGCTGCAGGGTTTTTTAAGTATGTTTGGTATCTTGTTATTAGTCAAGCCAGGCAGAGAAGGAGCCACTGATGCTGAGCAACAAAGAACTAGGAACATGCTGGGGGTGTTGGTCGACAGCCGGCTGAACATGAGCCGGCAGTGTGCCCAGGCGGCCAAGAAGGCCAACGGCATCCTGGCCTGTATCAGAACTAGTGTGGCCAGCAGGAGTAGGGAAGTGATCGTGCCCCTGTACTCGGCACTGCTGAGGCCACACCTCGAATACTGTGTTCAGTTTTGGGCCCCTCACTACAAGAAGGACGTTGAGGTGCTGGAGCGTGTCCAGAGAAGGGCAACGAGGCTGGTGAGGGGTCTGGAGAACAAGTCTTATGAGGAGTGGCTGAGGGAGCTGGGGTTGTTTAGCCTGGAGAAGAGGAGGCTGAGGGAAGACCTCATCGCTCTCTCCCACTACCTGAAAGGAGGTTGTAGCGAGGTGGGTGTCGGTCTCTTCTCCCAAGTAACTGGCGAAAGGACGAGAGGAAATGGCCTCAAGTTGCTTCAGGGGAGGTTTAGATTGGATGTAAGGAAAAATGTCTTTACTGAAAGAGTGGTTAAACATTGGACCAGGCTGCCCAGGGAAGTGGTTGAGTCCCCATCCCTGGAAGTATTTAAAAGACGGGTAGATGAGGCGCTTAGGGACATGGTTTAGTGGGCATGGTGGTGTTGGGTTGACTGTTGGACTTGATGATCTTGGAGGTCTCTTCCAACCTTAATGATTCTATGATTCTATGCTGTAACGTACGTTGTAGCCTGCCAGCATATCCCATTATGTGCGATCAGAACTTGAACCTCTATGTTAGCTTGAAAGGCCCTTGAAAGGCCTTGCCTGAGTTGTCCAGTTGGATGTGCAATGCCAAGTGGTGGTGGATCTGCCTCTACCTCTGTCTCCTCTCCTACAGCTGCCCTGAGGCACTCTGGGCTTTGCGAAAATGTGTAGAAAATTGTGCACTGTTGAAGCACACTTTGGGTGGAGGGATTTACTGGGTCTAAGAGCATCCTGATTGATATCCAAAACGTGTTACAGATGTGTGGTCTGCAGTAGTGTGTTATTAGCATCTAATTCAGGTTTGAGATGAATTGTTAGATTTAGGTGTGTGTGGGAAAGATAAGCAGCAGGCATGTTATTAAGACTTTGTTTTTATGGGGGAAACTATTTGCAAGTTCGTAAGAATGTGAATCACCTGACCACTGAAATCCTCTGGAGTTTGCTTTATTGCTAGATAAAGTAGCTCTGGTTCAATACCTGAACTCTTCCATTGCCATTTTCAAACAATACTTTGGAGTGTTTTCACATTTGTTTTCAAGCCTTTGATAGCTCATGTCAAATACTGTCAAACAGAATATAGCTTGACTGTATCAGATTTATTGGATGATTAGGTTATTGCAGGAAAATTTTCCCACAGTTGTTCTTTGCTTTACTTGCAATAAATATCAGGAAGAGGTTCAAAATTAGTGCATTTTGCCCTCCTTTGATCTTCTCCAAAACACCACTACGTGGTGTATGCAAATACTGTGTGTGGCAGTAGCTCATATGGGCTTTGAACTCCACAAGAAGCCAGTAAAATAAGCTGTCTGAAAAAAGTACCCCGGGGAGCCTAAAGGTTTGTGGCCAATCCACCCCGTGATGTGCAGAGACATATGTAACAAAAGCTTTGTGGAGCTTTTCCCTCCCCTTCTAGGTGAGCATAGTAGTTGGAAGCTTCAAGATAAAATTGGAATAGGGTGGGGGGAACAGAAGCCCTGACTGGGAAAACTTTTTTTTTAGAAGCTGTTTCTCAAAACTTTACAATTTGCCTAAACAGATAGTCAGAAACAGATGACCAAATCCATCAACTACATTTGTCCAGAGTTCTTTTTCTGCTATTAACTATGTATTAAACAAACCAAGTATAAACATAAAGCTAAGAAATAGCACTATATGGGAAGGTTTTAATGATGGAATAACAAATTATGTAACATCTCGCTTTTTAACAAATTTTATCAGTAGAAAGCTAAGAAGTGGAAAAACTTTTAGAAACCTTATTTTCAGAGAAAAATACTGATCCTTTTCCTGTTAAATATCAATACAATAAGCAATTCTAGATTCATCAATGCTTTCTGAGAAATCCAGATGTATTAAGATTATACTGCTCCGGACATCAGCAATTGGTTGCAGATTAATAACTTCTGTTCTGGAAATATTCCCGACCCTATTGGATGGAGAATTTTGTATTTTTTCTTTAAGAGGTGTGGCGCTGCCACCACTGCCTTTCTTTAAATACTGAAGATCCAGTTTTGCTCTTTTTGAAAACAGTAGATGTGTTGCCACTGACAGTAGGTGGTGGGGAGTAAGACTGTGCCAAACTGCAGGTTTGTGTATGTCTCGCATCAGTGCTTAATTTGAGAAATGTTAGGAAATGCATTTTTGTCTTATTTTTCTCATTTAACTTTTTTTATTACTTCTTATAAAAGCTTTCTATTGCATTGTTTTTGCTAAGGTAAATATTTTACATTGTTGAGAATGAAGCATGTATTTTAAAACTACCCTCCATGCTTCCTATTTACAAGAGCCTTATTCCGCAAGTTTTAAATCATTGGTCTGTTTCTTACATGTACCAGGTGTCCATGCCAAGGTTTTGGTAGAGGGGGGGCTTCAGGGATGGCCTCTGTGAGAAGAAGCCAGGGGCTGCCCTGTGCTCAGCACAGCAGGTCCCAGCCAGCTCCGCGATGGACCCACTGCAGGACACAGCTGAACCCATTAGCCAACCTGGTGGCACCTCTGCGAAAACATATTTAAGAAAGGGCAAAAATATGGAGAGAAGGAAGACAGAGGAACCAAAGGGAAGAACAAGGCCAGAGCAGAAGGAGATGTTCCTTTGCCCTGAAGATGAACCCGTGCTGGAGCAGGTGCACCCCTGAAGGGACTGCGGCCTGTGGAGGACCATGCTGGAGTGGAAACACCAAATAAGAAGGAAGAAGCAGCAGAAGAGAAGAGTGGGAAGCAGAGAGCGGCTGAGACAAACTGCTATGCTCTGACCCCTCCTGCATCGCCCATCACCTCACCGAAGGGACTGAGTGTAACCTGCAGTGCTAACAAGGGGAGTAGAGACCAGGAAGGAGGAAGGAGAGGGGTCTGGAATGAAGCTGAGGCTGGGAAGAGAGAGAGGTTTTTTTTTCCCTAAGTGTATAAATATTTGTCTTTTTTGTTTGTTTCCCAATACGTGAATCATTAATTAAATATTTATGCTAAATAACAATAAATTAAGTATCCCCAAATTGAGGCTGTTTTGCCTGCAACAGTACTTGGTAAGTGATTTCCCTGTCTTTATTTCTACCCACAAGTTTTCTCATTCTCATTCTTCCTATTTTCTCCCGTGTTCCACTGGGGACAGAGGGAGCGAGCAGCTGGGTGGGTGCTTGGCTGCCAGGCAGGATCAACTACCACAGCAATCTACATCTTTGCAGTTCTTCACACTTGCTTTCCCAGTATTTGTTACTGTCTGCCATTACAAAAAGTCAATTTTCAGTGGATTTTTCCACATCAATCTTCCTTACACCTATACACTCTATAATACCTGCAGTTAAGATGCATTTCCTTCCTAAATGTTTTTTACTGTTTCCAAGTATTTTAAACATAATAAAAATAATTTACTGATGCAACATACCAGCATGTATTGGTGCTTCACTATACCTTTAAGTTATATTTCAGACTTGCAGGGAAAAAGTGACACTCAAAATACTTTGTTTCCAGTGATGCTCCATTTGAAATCAACTTACCTCCTTTTGCTCTTAAAAAAAGAAAATGTGACACTGACTGGCAAGGGAAATATCTAACTTACTTAAACGTCACAGAATTAGGAGGTTTGTGTTGAAATTTGTATGATTTTTTTAAATGTTAAATCTATCTTGACAAGGAATAGGCATAGAAATGAGCAATTTTTCTGTTGAAAAGTGAAACTGTGATGATTATTTTTACAGTGATAAGATTCTGACCTCAAGCTACTTCTTTTTGCAGAGATAATTTGTCATCTTCAATTGCCAGTGGTGTCTGTGCAGGTAGCCCTTTTTACTTATGCAGAATTTATTTAAAGTTTGGGTCTAAATTTGACCTTTGCTCACAGTTAGACCTGTCAATGGTATGTGAATTGTGACAAGAAGTCTAATAGGATTTTGAGGGAGGGATGTTATTTCAACAGTTATTAATTTTCCCTTGTGAACTGCATTAAGCTGGGGGTGCCTTCAGCCTCTCTTGCTCATCCCAACAGGTTCTTGTACAGCCCTAAGGATCCAGGATGAATGCAGCAGGAAAAAACTTAGGAATTACACAAAACAGGAAAGAATTTTTCAGATTAAATAGTGTCTAGTGTGGAATATTGCCACTGTGGGATACACAGTGAACACTGGACTCCCAGGAATGAAGTAGCAAGAAAACCAAAATATTACACTTATGTTTCTCTCACAGTAGCCATACGTTTCAAATTACTCTTAAACTGGTATGATAGCTTCTGGAAGAGCCCAGACGTGTTGTGGAGAATGGAAAATGCTGTAGGTGCCAAAGCTGCTGTCTTGAAATGCAAAGATACCAGATTAGGCCTGTTTGTTGCAGGTTTTTATTGAGAGGAGGTAAAACTTACTTTTATGCTACTTTAACTCTCAAGATATGAAGGCTAGAGAGTTAACAGAAGCTGATAAAATTAAGGTTCTCATTTGTTTTTTCTATCTAGTATCTCTGAAAAATAGCCAGAAGATGAAAAGTTTGTTCAGTTCTGAGAATATGCCCCATCATGTGTTGCCTTTACTGCCTTTATTATAAATGGCTGGAATGGAGTCTTCCTTTGTGTCTCTATTTGCAAATGGAAAGCCAGATTGTATTTTAAAGCAGTCCACTTGCTTACTTCATATGAGGTGCAGGAAAGTCTAAATATATGTATCTATTCGGTATTTATAGCCTTTTCAATGTTCAGAGTTCTCAGAGTCCCTCAAGAGATGGAAAGGAGCTCTACGACAGTTTCCACTGAAGTCAAAATTACTGTGGCTTTTGCTAAACCAGGATGTTTTCTCCCAGACTAATCACTTTACTGCAGTATTTGTTGTGGTTTGCATTAGAATTGATGAAAATAATATATATAGCAAAAGCAAATCTCACACTGTGGTAATCATTAAAGAAAATGGGAAGTATTTGTTATTAACTTCTCAAAATAAGAAATTCAGGCTTTTCCAATCTTTTCTGACTGTCACTGGACTCTTAATGCCTAGTTTCTGTTAGCTGTATAACTCTTGCCAGTTTCTACTCCAGTGACAAACTGTCAACTGAATACAATCTTTTTCATTTACTCATGTGTGAGAACCACCAGCTTTTGGGCTTGTGTAAGAAATTTTGAAAAGAATGCATTTGTCTTAAAAAAAAAACTTTAAAAAGGCAAAATCCAGAGATGATATTTAGAGGAGATGGGTAAAGAGAAAAAAAGTCTGTATTTGTTAGAAAGGGAGGAACATACTTTCTTGATTTTTTACTCCACCATGTGTAATCATCCTATAAAAAAGGAAAAAACTGAAAAAATTGTGTTCAGTGCCACTAGGATTGTAATTTTATTACTATGGCTATGTATTTTTTCCATGTCCTGAAGGTAAGATATACCACACAGTCCTGATCCACTGAAATGGAAGGAAACAGATAGACTGACTTTGAATCAGGTCAAGCATTCAGTAAAGAGATTATTCTCAAATGCCTGTAAATGCACTTTTTAGCTGAGTTGTTTATGAAGGTGAGGCAAGCCTTTTCGGAGAGGGAATTTCACATTGCACCTTCTAGGTACTCGACCCCAGGGATTGGAGAGGCTGTCAGGGATTATGGAGATTTTAGGAAGAATATGAGCAGAGGTCTTCCACTTCTATCAAAAAATACTCCAACCAGCTGTAGCTTGGACAATGTGATGCAACTATCACTTTACCTTTTTCTGAGAACATTATATATTAGTTGAATCAGTATCCATTTTGAAGGCCATGTGTGCATTCATTGTAACTGTTTAGTTGTATTCCTTAATGGCTTTTCGTTTTCTACACTTAAATATGTTCTGTGTTTTGATCTATATTACTGTGTTTGCCACAGTAACGTATTGCTCTATATTTTTACTTAAATTACAAAAGGATAAGAAAGTATATTAAGGAATTCTTTTAAAACTTAACTTTCTATTCATTGGCAATGAAGTAACTATATTTAGATTACCTGGCTATATTTTTCATTATTATGCATTTCTCAAGAAGGGAGTTCATAAGACTTGATAGAGTTAAATATGGTCACTAGTAATTACTATAAACAGTCACAGTAAAGTCCATCCTGCATAACTCTCTACTGAGTTGCCCTAGGCTCCTTTTATAGTTCCCAGAGAGAGAAAGAATCATCTCCAGGGAGTGATTGAGCCCTCCTGAGACCAGAATTGCAGTCTGGAGACCTCTTTTTTCCATAGATGTGAGTTCTGTAGGATGATATTTCCAGTTTCAGTTAGGCAGGATGAATCCAGACCTATTTATGTAATACAGAGATTTCTCTCTTAGGTAATTTAAGCTTATAAGATACATTTCTTTTGATTTTCAGAAGAAATTATGCCTGTCGGGGGCTCGTGGAGTGTGCACGCCATGAACAGAGACAGTGCTGGCTGCTGCTGTTTGAGCAGCAGGTAAAGGAGCATGCATTGTACCACCTCTTTCCCAACCTACGTTATGGGTCTTGTCCCAGTCAGTAATGAGAGGAGGACAGTTATGCTCTGATACACTGAAGACCATGATGGGCAGTGGCATATTCTTACATGTCTGATCACCTGCAGGTCAGCAGGATAAAGCAGCCCTACAGTAGTGTAATTAAGCCAATTAGACGGTAGACAACGATCTTCCTTGCTCTTCTGGTAGGTTTCCTTAAATCTCTTCCAACAGAGTTGTTCCTGTGAAAAGCCACTGTTCCCTCCACTGCTGAATATAGTCGACGTTTTAAGCTTCTGCCTGGGTGCTGTGCTAATAGGCTGCCAGGTCCAGTTCTGGTTTGTGTTACTGGTTCATTTGGAATGGAGTAAATTGGGAGGCAAGCTGTCAATACATGCCATGGAGAGGAAGGCTTTGCCATAGTAAAGCAGCAGAATGAGAAGAAGAACATCTTCGTCTGGATATATTATAAATCGTTACCCTTTCTTTTATCTGAGCCTTCTCCAAATTTTTCTTTAAGAAATGTTCCTGTTCCGACATTAACGATTCCCTGTTTCTGTGGGAGAGTGAATTCCTGCAAGATTCTTCTAGATTGTCAGATAGAAAAGACATGTGATGAGTGCTGTAATGTCAGTCTGAGCCCTCCATGCAGCCCACCACTGCAGGCAGAATTCGTCCATGTCCACATGATGTTCTCTGACTGCTGATTATGCAACATTATGATGACAGGACATAAAAATGTTCCCGCAGAGAGAACAGAGGTTCACAAAAAATTTCATCAGTTCAGAGTTTTTTCTAAAGCATCCCTAAAATAGCATTAGTGCATTGTAAAACTAAAGTTCTTGCAAACTTTTTCTCACAGTCTGCTGGAAAATGAAAATGGAAAGAGAAATAATGCGATAAAATAAATGAGACACAAGAATAGGAAGAACAAAGACAAAAGTTATGAAGAAGTAAGATGTAGGATATGTAGGAGGAAAAAAGACAGAGGCTAAAGAAAGTGATAATGCACAGAAGCTAAAATGTATTATTCATTGAGGACCAGTACAATATTTGTGATCACTTAAAACTTGTGCAAAAAATCAAGAGCAACTTTAAAAAGAAGAAGCAAAGAAAAAAATTAGTGGAAAAACCCATGGAAAATGTGAGATTGGAAGGATTAATTTCACATAACCTTACATACAACTGCATATAGCTTCTGCTCACACTTGCAGTGGAGTACAGAAGTCTTATGTTCCCATGATGTAAAGGTGTAGCATTAACTGTTTTGAGAATTTACAGTAACATGTCAGATAATGTTCTTCACCAGAAGTATATCTTCTGTCAACTAACTGGCCTGGGAGAATGTGCAGGAGGGCAGAGTGGACCAGTTAGCCTAAAGGAAATCCAAAGTTTGCCCATTGCAGACAGATGTGTCCTTAATATGCAAATGTTAGATTTAAATTTAGAATTGTGAAATCTTTAGAGTTCTTCTAAATAGCGTGACTAACTAGCGAGGAACACATTATACCTGGTGGTGCCGTAGAATGAATGGCCACATCACTCTCCACATATTACAAGGTGGTGAATAAATAAATAACTGTCAGTTGTCAGAGCTTTCCTCAGCTAATATTTCATTTTATCCCTCAGTTTACAAAGGCGGGTATTTTATTACTTGCCCTACTTTGCTTCTCCACTATGGAAGAGTTACGAGCAGTAGATATATGGAGTTATAGACAGTCCTTTACACAAATTCAATGAGAGGCTGGCAAAATGTTTATTTTCATTTTAGAAAGTTAAATGTTAACATTCCTACCTATGGCCAAGCTTTATTTCTCTGGCATAGCTCTACCAGGTACCAGGACCCCACTGCCTGGAAGCAATGGGCCTGATTCTCATTCTCCTCAGTAGGCAATACGGTGAATAGATAAAGGGATGTTAAACCAGTTGGTATAGGGCTCAGGTAGGGCTCAGGTAGGGCTTAAAATCTTGAAGTCTAGGAATTTGCCTCCAGTTACGTATAAGTCTTGTATTCTTGGCAGAGTGGAGTAGTGAGGTTGCCATGGACATTTCCGTGTGCCTGTAGAGTCCAGCCTTGGTCAGAGGAGGTCATGGTGGCAGGAGAAATGTGCCACCATCTCTGCTAGCACCTGCTGGTTTTTCGTGTGCCTACAGAAATGCAAGCCTCGGTTCCAGCCTTATGAGTGTAGTGCTGGATCAGGAAAATGGTTCTGCTTCTTTTTACACTGGTACAAGAATTTGGCCTTAATGTATGTTGGGTCAAAATAGATTGTATCCTGAACTGAGTGAAAGTGGTCTTCATGTCATCATCCCTTACTTGCACCAAAGGAACCTCTAATGAGTTTGCAAGCATACTTCTGCTTTTTTTTGCCACATCAGGACCTTAGTTTCTGGATTTTCCTAGCACCTTTCTTTATTGCTTTAAGTCATGGTTTCTTAAACAGCTTATTTAAGATGGGAGATGGCTGCTGTAATTTAGGACTAATTCTTTTACAGCCATCTTTAGAAAAAGAAATTAAAAGTTAGCATAAAAAATAGTGATGCTTTTTTTAACGTTTTTCCTTTGCACTAAGGGTTTGGAAAATATATCAGCTGAGGTACGTGACTTGAGGTATATTTAGGCCTTAACCACTGCCAGTCAGGCTTTGCTAATCTAGAATACTTGTTGTCCTGCAAGGCACAAGAGGATGCATAGGTACTGTACATGCGAGGAAAGCAACTATTTATACATAATAGATGTACATCAACCATCATAGGGAAAAGGATGTGTATACTTCTGTGGTATCCCTGTCCACTCAAAGGAATGAAAGGTCAGATCTTCTCAGAGGCTTTTGAGGATGCAGTGTTAGCAGGGTATCACTCCTGCCTTTCCTCAGGAGCAGTGGTGGAAGCTCCAGAGATTTCATAGTACCTGAATCCTCTTCCACGCTGCCATGCATGTTCCCCTTTTGGCTGATTCCTACTTGTCCTTTTTGAGGTGGGTGTTCTGGGGAGCTGGAGGTGGGGATACAGGTTCCTCTGGTGTACACAGATACCACTTCTAGCTAACAAAGAAGTTAGCTGAGGTGAAGCAATGAGCACTGGGAATGAGATACGGCCCTGAGGAAGGAGGGATCAGCTTGGGTCACACTGTAGGGTCTTCCTTTCTGGATCCATGGAGTAAACAGGCTAGAGGCTTGGGTATACCAAGATACCTTTCAGCTGTGGGTGGTTTCCATGACATGAAGCTTTAGAGGACACTCTAAGGAGCTGGTGCTGTTTTGGGAAGCTCTGGGTCAAGTATGAGGCTGTGAACGCAGGAAGAGAGAAGGTTACAGAACAGTGGCAGGATATACAAGCTTTGTGAAAATGGCTGTGCAGAGATGGTGGCAGCTTCTCAGTAGCGGTGATTTACTAATAAATAGACTTGTCACAACTCAGCTTTGCTACAAATGTGGCTGGGCGGGGAGCGAGGGGGGGCCTGGTCTTCCAAAGGAAGCTCAGGAACCGTATGCCCATGTACCACATGCCAGCCTCCATCTCTTCGTCCTGCACTCCCAGCTCAATTTGTGTTAGTTAGATAGACCACACATTCCATGGCTAGGGGTCCTTATTTAATGTCATAGGTTTATGGCAATAGAATCGAATTTGTCATATCAGCCATTAGGCTTCAGTCAGAGAGAGACAGTGTTTTTTGTAATTGCTGTGGATGTCACTGTCCAGAACTGCTCAGTGGCCCGGTTAACTGCCTTCACCTTGCGTGGCTGGTGGTTTCTGTTTTGTCCTTAGTTCTCTCCCTTTGTATTTGATGGTGATTATGACCGTGGAAGATGAATGGCACTGGCAGATGCCATAAGTGTGCAGTGCAGACAGGTTTTGCACAGGAACCCTCCTGCGCTCTGCCTGGTTTATTTCTGATTTTCAGGAGCCCTGCTACGTTAGCCCAGAAGCCTGCCCAGCATGCTGTGCCACACAGATAGAGGTGTGAGCAACTGCCTGGTAAAGATGGGGGTGAAGTAATTCACTCTGTTTATGAACAAACCAAACTTGAATCCCAAAGTTTGGAAGTTAATACTGGATTATACGTCTTGGATGCTGAAATTAGACTCCTCATTTAATGCAAAAATTTAAAATTAAATATTACTTAGCTTTGGTTCTGAGCACTAAGTAGCTCTAATTTCAGTAGGTGTTTCTGTGTGTTCAGTGCTTTTGAACATCAGGATGTTCCTCTAAATAGGAATATGGTTGTTTCACTGTAAGCTCCTGTGCACAGTGCAATTCATGGCCTGAAATAATAATTCCATTTTATTGCTCAGCATCTGATTGCATTGCCTTTCAAAGCAGAGAAATCTGCTGAAGAGAAATGGGAGACAACTTGTACTTTTTCAGCGGTCTGATTCTAAACATTCCTCCTGAATGCACAGGAATCATGTCAATGTAAATAATGAGAGAAGAAATATCGTACTTCACTGTGTAGCCACTTTTTATCTACTGAAGTTGGAAAATACCTACCGAGCTGGTATACTTGACAAAACTTTGCTTTCCGAAGCACTGTGGATACAATGTGTACACTCGTTTTCCTGATAGGTTGATGCTAAAACTGTTGCTAAGACAAAATTAATCGGAGTGCCCATGCCATGAGTATCACAGCACATCCCTTTTCCTCTTATTTGCTTATTTGTGCTTCTTAACTTTTAAAATGCTATCTAATTTCCTAGCACACAAGTTCCTGCAGCTGGAACATCTGGAACTGAGCACAGTGGGCTCACTGCATGTTTCAGAGAAAGGAGTTCCACCCACTTGGTGGGTGTAGCAGAGTAGGGAGATGTTGTGAAGGATTAGTGGCAAGCATGGAGATGTGAACCTGTAGGTTTTCAGCTGGGACGATTCTGACCAGTGAACTAACAAGTTCCCTAGTGGGAAGCTGAGTTTAAGCACTGCCTAAATTACTGGAGAGAGGTGATTGCTGTATCAGTTTGCTGATGTATCTGCATTTGTCAGTAAATTTTACGGAGAATGGAAATTCTTCTGCTCCACATTTCTAGACATTAATTTCTGCCTGAGTGTATTCTTTCAGTTATGACCATGTGTTTTAATATCTATACCCTCCTGTACCTTTTACATTATGAGGGAACAAGAGAAATTGCAATGAGACCTTTTTTCTAGAGAGGACACCAAGCGATTTAGTGTTGGGATTGCAGGTGGTGCTGTACATATAGCTTCTTAAAAAATACCACGCTGAAAAAATTATAGCATGATTGGTGTAATCTTTTTTTTTTTTAATAGATATTTCTTATTTGGGTACTTTTTTTGTAAAGTCCTTTGTGTAATATAAAGAAGGATGTTAGCAACCCACTTACTTTAGGAAATGAGCCTTTCTAATGATGCACTTCTGTTTCATAAATTGCACGGAGGAGAAATTTGATTTGATGGATTTTGAGGTGGAAGTGAAGAACAGCAATGGACAGGGCCTGTATTAGTTATAAGGCTGTCCATGTATTCTCCTTGAAAGGACAGGAAGAAAGAAACCATTAGAGAGGAACAAAACTGCATTAATAATCTTTTATAATAGCATAGATGTTAACACCATGGGCTGCATAATGTGTTTTGGTTTGTTTTGAAGGTGAACTTAATGATCAGTGCTGTTTTAGTAAAGGAAAATGGTGAAACCTAAGGTCATCGGTGATATCAGTTCCTAAATTTACATTCCACCTTTTAAAAGTCTATTGAAATACAATATATGTCCCTTAGATGCCATTTCTAGGAGGAAAATTTAGACTACGAGTCAGCCTGTTCCCAGCTGAAACCTTTACTTCACAATGCAGGTAAGAGGCCAAAACGATTAAAATCATCACTGAATTTTACTGTTACGGCCTTTGGAACATTAATTTTATTATAGGAGCTGTGAATCAAATCGAAACATAAATGCCCTCTGTCTTTTCTTTTGTGTGTGTGAAGCTTTGTTTTAAAAGGCAGTTGTCACAAGGATGGGCCACTCTTACATGATGTTAAACATAACAAGTTTAGGTGTTGTCAATGATACATCATTTTATGGGGTAGATAACCAAATTAGTTCATACTTTTATATTCCCTCTTCCTGTAAATGACAGCTAAATGGGAATAAATTGCCTATCTGTTTCCAAATGTCACTTTTAGCCACCTGCTTTCTGAACTTCAGAGATGCTCACTAGCAGCCCTGGTATTGCTTTGCCTCCCTGTGCTATTTATAGTTAATGTCAATGAAAGAAGTTGTTTATTTCTTAAACTGGTTTTCTTCTGGGAAATTAGGGATGCATGTCTCCTTTCAGAATTGACCTTCAATGTTTCTAACCTACCTATGATCAGAAAAAGAGACATATTGCAGTTCCCCAATTTCCAGCAGGATTAAAACCCTATTGTTCTCTGAAACTGCAAAGTGTGATTCATGGGGTCTATAAGGCAGTGATCTCTTTTGCAATTTTCCTTCAAACTGCAGTTTCGCAAGCCTGTTATTGCTGATAAGTTTTGTGGCTCGCTATCTTCTCACATCTCATGTGTCAAGCTGGCTCCATGAGCTAGCTAGCACACTCAACAACTGCTGGTGAAAATGAAGAGCATGAAAAATAAAATATGACTTGCAAAAAAGTTGGAGAATTCCTATTTATGTGATTGCCCTGGGTGAGTCACTGAAGTAGATGTGAGATGGCTTGTGGTGAGGGAAGGTGACTGGCTCCAAGAGTGGTCATTCCAGCCTGTCCCATATGGCCTATTTCGTAGGAGGGACAGAAGATGCGATGAGGGGTAGAGAAAAGCAGTTACTTAAGGTGTTCCTCCTCCACAGAGTATCTAGGCGTAAAAGAAAACAAAACCAAACCCTTGATGTAGTTCCTTGGCAAGCTTAACAGCTTTGATGAGGGGAGTTGGCTACGGCAGTGGCAATGTGGCCTCTTTGACAGTCTTGGTTCACAGGGTAGAGGAAGGTCAGGAGACTTGCACATGGAGAAGGAAATGTTCAGCCTTCTTTTTAATTAATTTCAGAGCTGAATTGATACCCATTCCTAAAACATACAGTTTTATAGCAAGCAGGCATTTTAGATCATAGCGCCGATGAAACACTCTCCTGATTTGGCAGTTGTGAAGGCACCAGTAGTTCTGGAGTGACAAGAGGTAAACTCTGATTACAAGAGACATGCACTGACCTGAGAGGTGGCTGACGTCAGTGTCGCGGTGAGTCACTTAGGAAATAGATTGCTTTTGCCGAGGGTTCCTGGGGTTGGAGTGACTCCACGAAGAAATGGTTTTTGAAAGGTGCTGTCATTTCTTAATGCAGGCCTTGTTTTGCTGATACAGGAATATGTTAAAAACAGCTTTTCCTTTTGGTCTATGGTATCTGAAGGTACCCACAGTTTCTGAACGAAGTGGGCTTTTTGCTTTAAGACTGGAGACAGCACCCTGACTGATAAAGGTGCTTCTAACTTTATGCCTTGGTTTTAAAGTGCTCTCATTTTCTCATAAGCAGGCTAATGAGTAAAAAAAATCCAGTTGGCTTATAAAGACACGTGCACATTATTACATTAACAGAGGAGATAGCTTTTGTTTTAAAGCCATTTGTGGGGAAAAAAACAACAATAACAAATTTGGGGAAATAGGCAATGATCATGTAAGATGCTACATGCCGCCAGGCATCTCTGTTGACCTCTTTGGGGATCTGGAGAGCCCAGGGGTATGTCTGTGGTGAGGGGCTTGCGGGACTGATATATTTCAGTGGGCATTGGTCCAGCATCAAGCACAGCATCTTCCAGGCTGAAATCATGGGGGTGTTTCTTTGGATCTACCCTTAGGAAATCTGGGGAGGGAAGTGGGAGGAGTGAGAGGTCATTGCCTTATTAATTGTGTGTCTTGTATTCTGTTGCTGTACAACAGTCGTTCACTTTTAGGATGTCCCTGTATAATTGTAAATCTTTAAAATGGCAATGGAAAGTCTGTCCCATACAGACTTGTTTTTCTCTGTCCTAAGTTTTCAGGTAGCCTGAATAACAAGGTCATACACCAGAAACTAAAGCATACAGACATCAATAATCTCTTACTCTTTGTGTGTGTGTATAACTCCTCAGTCTCCAGAAAGATTTAAACTGTCCATTGGGTCCTGCTTTGCCCTCCGTGCTGATGGCACCCTGTTTCTCTTTTCCTCCCATTGCTCCAGCAGAACAAAGCAGATGCAGGTGGGGGTACTTTAATATGGACTATCAGGGGTGCAACTGGAAAAACCCTCCTAGAGGAAGAAGAGCAGCCCTAAGTCTCAAGAGAGACTAAATGGGTATCCATGTCCTACAGTTCATTGCCTCCCAAGAGAAGGAATAAAAAAGGGAGGGGGGAAAGGAAGAGGGTAGAGGAGGAACTGAGGATGCAGAAGGCATGGGACTCCCAGAACGGACCTTCGGGGTGGGAGAAGAGTGTGCTAGAGCAAGAGGGAGAGAAGTTGAAAAGACAAGGCAGGGATGGCCCAGCTCTGTAGGGCACATCTTTCATGATAGAGTCCTGCCCTCCTGAGTGAAGGCCTCTGTTGGGGGGGGTGATAATTTCAAACTGCTGCCAGGATAAAGGCCTAAGAAACAAAAAGGAGGTGATTTCTTATCAGAGTGTTGTGTGCAGCCGGTTTAAATGGATTTTGTAGCCATTATTTGTATTCCTGATTGAAATGCACAGGCTACTACATTTGCAGTAGTTCTCCTGACATTTCTGCTCTTGGAAGCTTTCCAAAATCTGATTGCTTATATTATTTCTCCATCCATCTTTTCTTCTTTAAAAAAAAAAAATCCCTCCCGCAGAGAGGAGTCCATGTGAAAATAGTACTGATGTGGCTTAGCTCAGTTCCATGAATTTTCTTATCTGATTTTTTCTTATGTGCTCCTTTAGTCCTGTAATCATGGAGGAAGTGGAGCAATATGAATGGAGAAATATTAGAGAGGAACAAGGAGATTAAGATGGGGGGGGATCTTCGGAGTAGTGCCGCCCGCTTGATGGGAGGGGGAGGAGGAGGAGGAATCAGAAGGCAGCTAAGCATGGGAAGCAGGAGACTTGCTATGGTTTTACTGGGTTGGCCAGATGAAAGACACCACTTACTGTCTGCTAAGCTTAATTTCAAATCCAGAATTGTGGGTGATTTGTATGGATGTGAAGATAGGGAGATGAAAAGAGCTGTAGTGAGTTAATATTGTCTTTGTTTGGAAACCTTTTAGGCATTTAGTGATAGGAAGAAGTGATAATCAGCAGGATTGTTGGTTTTTGCAATTCTGCAGTGCTCTGACAAAGCGGGAAGCAGCACCTTGAATTTTTAGGTTTGTCACCCTTAGTGAGACAGAGTTTTATCAATGACATTTCTCTGAGCAGTGGTGAGTCACTAAATAATCTGTTCCTCTGTGCGAGTGGTGAACTAAAGCTCTGATTAATAAACAAGACTATCAACTGTAAGAAAGTAGCAATATGGATAAAGCGCTTCCTGTCAGTCTCCTGTGAGAAGAAGAGTGCGGGAATGAGTCTCAAAGGACAGTCAGTCCAGCTCCACTAATGACTAGTGAACAAAACGAGAGGAGGAAGTCAAGTCTTCTTTGGACCAACATGGCTGTCTACAAATCTAGCCTCAAATATCTACCATCAGTAAAAAGTTTAAAATCTTAACATTTGACTGATGATCTCATCCACAGTACAATTGCAAACTTCATCTTAAAGCTTTGAAAACCCTTTCTCTGAAAACCTTGGAAGCGTTATTTGTAGAAGAAGCAGCCTCTCGGGCTTATGAGGGGTCGTGCGATGCATTTGAACACATGCGTGCAAAAGTGTCTCGGCATAAAATTGATTTGTGTTCTCTCATTCCTCGCAGCCATTCAAAAAGACACTGAATTTGCCTTCTAATGTCTTGAAGATCTCAATTATACATTTAATTGTTACCCAGAAGGCATCTTTGGCAGGGGGGTAAAGTGAAAATATGGCTATTTTAAAATGCAAAGGCATTTTAGTTAAAAAGAAGGAAATAAAGAAAGAAATCATATCATCAGATGGCAGTGGGAGCTATGTGGGAATTCTGCTTTTGGTTAGATCTTTCCCAGGTATTGTAACTACAGAACTTGAATAAGAAGTTCTCAAGCCTCTTTTTAAATTTTTCTTTTTAAATTAATCTCTGCTAGAAGCTGTATTTTAAAGAAATCTGTACTGGCACTGTAGCAGATCTAGAAGATCAGAGTTACAGTGAAGGAAACCCACAGAAGTAGTGATTTGCTGTGTTACAATTTTCTCTTAAGGCACTGCTGCAGTTTCCCAGCCATTAAAATTCTGCTGCTGCTGTTTGAGTGGTGGGAAATCCTGAAATGGCTGAACAAAATGCAGTGAACATTTCTTTATCTTTATGCTTTTAAAATATATTAAATATAATGCTGGGAATAAAAAATAATCTTGTGAAAGCAAGTTTAGCAGATTCCAGGTTCAGCTGGCAGCTGACCTGATCACACAAAGATTATTGGTAAATGAAACTGCTCTTTATTCCCTTTAGGACAGTGTTGTGCAGCTAGGGCAAGTACATGTTTCTCCAGCTTGCTGTGCTCAAGAGTCTCAGCCTTGATTTTATAACAGACCAGCTGACCAAAATACTTGTAATTTGCGGATGCTGATTACCAAGCAAGGGTTTTAACTCTTGGCATTATCCTCAATGCAAAGTTTTCCTTCTCTGGGTATGGACAGTGGTGCCTTTTGTCTCCATGCAGTTGTGCAGCTCTCACATTTGCTCACAGGACTAGAGCCAGATGGAGTTCTGTGCCTAAGCGTGTGAAGACCTTGATCTGGTGGGCATCTTCAGTAGCTGCTTAATGGACTGGCGGCAACGCCTCACAAAAACACAGCGTCTGGTACTTTGTTTTAAAAGGTGCAGGGAGAGGTCATTCACTGGGGCCAGAGATCAATTTTTGATGTGAACAGTGTGTTGAACCTTGGCCATATTATATAGAGGCAGACCCTTCTCCTCCCCCAAAAAAGGCACGTGGGCAGATTTTTGATACACAAGTCCAGAAGCGCCTCCTTGAAAGTCCTTGTAATACAGATGGCTGATCTGAACAGATTCAACTCTGTAACTTACAACTTCACAAGCTCCCTCTCGATTTTAGGTTTTTCTCTGTTTGGTGCTTCCCTGCCCTGTTGAAATTATTTGTGTTGGGAGGAGTTTAAGCCTGATTAGACCATAGAAGAGGTGCAACCAATGCAACTTGGCTCCCCAGTACAAGACATGGACTTGTTAGAGCGGGTCCAGAGGAGGGCCATGAAAATGGTCAGAGGGCTGGAACATTTCTCCTATGAAGTAAAGCTGAGAGAGTTGGGGTTGTTCAGCCTGGAGAAGAGAAGGCTCCAGGAAGACTTTATTGGAGCCTTTCAATATACAAAGGAGGCTTATAAGAAAGATGTGGACAAACTTTTTAGTATGGCCTGTTGCGATAGGACAAGGGGTAATGGTTTTAAACTAAAAGAGCGTAAATTTAGATTGGACATATGGAAGAAATTTTTTGCGATGAGGATGGTGAGACACTGGACCAGGTTGCCCAGAGAAGTTGTGGATGCCCCATCCCTGGAAGTGTTCAAGGTCAGGTTGGTCGGGAATTTAAGCAATCTGATTTAATGGAAGATGTCCCTGCCCATGGGAGGGGGGTTGGAATGAGATGATCTTAAAAGGTCCCTTCCAACCCAAACCATTCTATGATTCTATGATTCTAAGATTTTGTCCATTTACTTTCTTGAAGTAAAATGTGTCAGCCATTCTGAATTCCTGATTGTGCAATGTCGTTTTAATTTGGCTTTGTTTCAGTGAATTCGCTTTTCATTTGCTTTGGCAATATTTTGCCTTAGCTCCTTTTTATTCCATTATACACATTTTACAGAAAATATCTTCTTTTGATTTCCTTCTCTAAAAGTTCACTCCACTTGTAAATGAATCAAATGAGAATTACCAGATCTTTTTTGCCAAGTGGCCTATGTTTGAATGGATAAAAGATGAGATTGGTCAATGCAGGGATTAAAAAAAGATCTATTTTTGTGGATTGCAGAGATTCTTGTATGGCTGCTGAGCCAGTAGCATTGTGTCTTTTGGTTTTCCTTGCTGAGACAATTGGAAGATAAAATAGATCTGTTGTCTTGGCCTAACTTGCCTCCGATCAAAGATAGCTTTAAATTTTTTTGATGGGACTGTTTTCCCTTAGAAAACTGCAGACTGATCTAAGTAGGACTGTGTTTCCAGGTTTAAAAAGTGTATGCTTTCCTACAAAAGTATGCAAGAATTTTTTGGCTTTCTTATTCCAATTATCTACATATTGTAAATCACTATTATTTTACCTGTTTACTATTTAGCATAAGCAGAATCAAAATGATGTCATCAAAATGATTTGTCTTTTTACTTCATCATAACAGCATCCTGAAATGATCTGTGATCATTCTGTTCCTTCTCTGCTCTGCCTGTCCTTCCACTTCCTTCCCACACTCTCTTTTTCTTTAAAGCTTTATTGCTCGCTATTTAAAAATATACATATATAGGGCTATATTATGGGATGGAGATTTTGGTTCCTGAATTTTTTTTTTCCTTTTCACATCTTGTAATTGATTTTCACACGGTGAGATTTAAAATGACACTGGCCCTATCAGCTTTTTACTAAGTTACATAACTTCTTGGTTTCGCAGCACTCTGTAAAGATGAAATGCAGTAGCATCTTTCATCTGCAGCACAGATGAAGACGTCAGTTCTCATACATAAAATACCATGTCTATCCTTTCTCTACCTGTATGTTACATGTCCTGTATTTTTTATAGGAGCAGATGACTAATTCCTACCATATTAACATTAAAAGCTTTATATTCTCAGAATATGTGTACTTTTATGAATTACTGAATTCCAAGTCGATTTTCTTCTGCAGTATATACTGCAGAATAAATGGAATGGAAGGTCAAGGAAGTCTGTATTTTGTTCACATAAATTATGAGTACTACAATGTTCTAAATTTGTCATTTGGACACCCAATTATCTTGGAAAAGCTGTGGAACGGACTGCAGGAGGTCACTGTAATGATCAATAGCAAGGCAGACACTGGACTGGTGCATGTAATTCATATTTCTGTCTGATTTTAGGTATCTCCAAATGAATTTTTTGTGTTGCTCTAAAATATTTCTATAAAAATACAAACCCAGCATTAATCTTACAGCCAAAATAAGTCAGTTCAATCTGGACTTCATTTACCAAAAACATGCATTTTTCTAGAGGAAAGTATCATTTTACACAAAATTTGGGAAGCATAAGAATTGCCTAGTCCAAAGCTTGACTTCGTCTGGGTTGTGACTTTGGTGGAAAGTTTATTTTTCTAAGCCTAAACCATTCTGAAAGTGGAAATCTTGACTGCATGAAAGACTGGAGCTTTCAAGGGCTGTGCTGAAGGAGCTGGGCACAGGTATTTATGCTGCCGGGACTTCAAGGAGAGGACCCTGCCTGGCACACAGAGCTGGAGCAGAGCCATTCGTACGCCACTGCAACAGGCAGGAGCCCGGGGTGACTGCTGGCCCTTTCCCGTCTGTGCTCGATAAACACAGGTGCCAAGCAGTGCCTGAGTCCAGTTTGGATGGGCAGGAGAGTGAGGAACTCTACTGCCTTTTCCCTTTTCTCTTCTTTCCAGTTTGCTGTAAAGACTTACACGGGTTTTAATAGGTGTTTTTTTGCAGGCTACTAATATGGCAAGAAGTTAGCCCCAACTTTACTGGGATCTGAACTGAGTGCACATAAATGCAGAGGGGTATTGCAGAGCATGGAGAGAATAGGATACGGTCTCTTCATTTTTTCTGTTGATTTATGCTCCTAAATTCTTCCCCTTCCTCACGTTTTTCTCATGTGAGTGAGAGGTTTTATCTTTCTGTTCATAAGAGCAATTAGCAGGGCTTAGCCATAATATTTTGATTTCCTAATAGTTACTTTTCACAGAAGATTAGCCAAGGAAAAAAACACACATTGTGAGATTAGTTAAATACATCTTGAAATCCTGCCAGTACTTCCTGAAAAGAAAATGTGATTTACTGATTCTTATTTTGCATTTAGACGAAAAGCCTCTGATTTATTTGGTAGGACTTCTAAAATCTTGACAGTTTTACTGCATGCATCTAAATGCAGCTTCCATGTTTTAGCTTGTTTGCTGTTTTCTTACAAATTCTGATCAGGTGGTTGTTTAACAGTTCTGCCTTGGAGCTGAGCTCTAGTTAGGAAGCTGAATGCATTTATGTTTCCAAACTCACTTGCCTCATTTAACATGCTGTCGCCTCATTTGTCTTCTGGGCTCTAGTTTTGATCATTTCCAGCTGCGTTTAAATCTCTCCTTGGCTTCTCTTTTTAATACTGTCTTTTTCATACTCCTCATCTCCTATACCTTCTCTGTTAAGCCGCCTGTCGAGGCTTATGTCTGATCATGGGGATCTTAACCTGGCAATGCCAGACCAGCCTTGCGGTGCTCTTTGTTCTGGACTAAGGGGGAAAAAAGCCTCATTGTGCTTTGGAAATCCACGATATAGTGCTTTTTGATTAGCTTCTTCTTTAAATAATGTCTTTTACTATGATGCCTATAGATTGCTAGTGTCTGGTAGTGGGTGTAGCTGCAGTGCTTATAGCAATTCTGCTTTCTGGGCTTATTGATTTAAAAATAATAATAAAAAACCCTGCAGGGCAGCTGTGTTCTACAATCGCTTGTTTCTATGTTTCTCCAGCTCTATTTTGTGTCGTTGTGAGTGGAAAAAAAAGTAGGAAAAGATCGTTGCTTGTCACAGGCATAAATCTAAATGCTGATTCAAGGGAAAGGTCATCCTTTTCCGCTGGTGAGGACATCTCTTTACTTCTGCATGAAGCTGAATTATGGTTTTAGGTTGTCTTCTTGCATCTTAGTATCATCATGTGCTGCCTGTAAGTCCCACCTGCAGAAGGAAAAAGAGAAATAAGTGGTGGCGAGGCTCTTCATAGCATATCCGGGCACGAGCTGCAGCCCAAGCAGCAGAGGCTGACAGCCATTACTGCCACTGCAAAACCATAGGTGGCTGCCCGGGAGTGCTGCTACTCTTCCCCTGCCTTCCCGCTTTTCCTTTTTCTCCCCCAGTGTCTCCCCCCCATCTGCATCTGAGAGGTTAAGAAGATACCTGATCTGTGGATAAAACTTAATGATCTCTTTCATACTGTTGCAACATCACTGCAGCGTTTGTGAGGACTGACCTTCTTGGCATCTTCACTTAACTTCTTGCTGGCAGTGCATTCCTCCCTGCTTGATCCATCAAGGTTGTACTGGTAACTGTCCCTAAAGGTCAGGCAGCCCATCCATAAATCTCTGAGAAAAAAGGAGTAGAACACCTGTGTTTACTGCAATGTGCAGAGCCAGGAGCTGTAGTCCAAAAGATCCTCCTCATGCCCATGACAGAGTCATTACTTAAGACACAACGGCTCAAACACCGCTGGCCCAAGAGAGTTCATTCAAGCACAGGAGCACAGATGCAAGATGCATCCTGAAAGAAAGTGAGGAAAAAGCTGAGTGGAATCCCTTTGCTTTGGTATTATGCACGAACGTTTCGCTTACCAGGGGCTGAGCTTTAAGGTGAGGATCTGAACAGGCTTGTACCATCCTAGGCACTTACCTGCCCCTCAGGCATCAACTACTTCGTGTTTATTAATGCAATTTCTCACAAGGCTTCTAGGTGCTCTGCAACATAAATAAAGAGTTTTGCAACATAAATAAAGAGTTTTGCTCTTTAAGTGTTTTTACGGTGTAGCGGCTTGGTAGATAACTCTACAGAAGGATGCTAGCTGTCTCCTCTTGAATCTCAACATGTACATGTGCCTACTGAGACAACTGGTGCTTGGCGAGCTGTGACCCGCCTCCACAACTAGTTCAGGAAATATCGTTCTGCCATAGTAGGATGCTGTACCTTAAGTCCTGCAAATCTGATCTTTCTTTTTACTATTAACATTCAAATTGACAGCTAGAGATTTACATTGCACATGTTAAAAAAAAAAAAGAAAGTTGGACAGTATCTGTTGATAAGCTGTGCTGTGTATTAGTGGTCACCATCTTCCCGGGATGGAGACAGCTGAGCCATCCTGCTGCTGGTCTCAGCATCAGGGAGGGAGCTAAGGGTGCCGCTGAATCAGGGTCACTGCTGGGAAGCTGGGAGATACTCAGAAGTACACAGCTGGCTTATTAAAGACTGAGCAGTAACACCCTTCATGCTGCTCTCTATTTTAATTTAATTGACTGGCAACACCTGTCAGAAGAAAGTTCAGCTTCTGAGAAAATACTGATAAACTTGATAACTGCAGTACTTGATGTCAAGGTGGGTTTATTAAACTCCCAACTTAAAAATGAAGCCTTCAGTCTGTACCTAACAAAACAAACTTTGCTGTATTTTAAAAAACTTTTTCAATATTTATTGATATCATTACTATGGATATAAAATAAGAGAGTCCCTGCCTTTCTTAGGCAATTTCCTTACCTAATGTTAAAGTTTTTCTATGTGGTGTAGAAACAGGGTATGTATTTTTATGATAGGAAAGATTGAAAAATATCTTTTGTTATTTAAATATTTAAAAATGTATACATCTTTTTAAACGTACACTTTTTTAGAGTCCTACATCTTTATATAAATCTGAACTAGGTAAGTACTGGACTACATATTTATTTTGTCTGTCACAATTGTAAGTGGAACGCCCACCCTGCCTGCTTGAAGCTCAGGGCACATGGATGCCTGTGCTACCCCCAGCAGCCTGCAGTCCTGACACTGTGCACAGACACGGCGTTCAGGGCACTTGCTGCCTTGTCCAGCAGGAGATCTGGTGGTGGCAACATCTTGTGTAGTCCAGAAGTGCCTTACATTCAGTAAATGGGAGAAATCAAAATGAATGGTGACACTTTTATTAAAGACAGATTTTTTAAAATAGTGGAAATCTGCTGTCTAAATCTCTAGTGGCTTCCAGCAGCCAGCGATATGCTTTGATCATTGGGTCATCGAAGCACAGTGGCTTGATAACGGGAGCAGAAAACAAGATTACAGGGGAGAACCTGAAAGGACCCAGGACTAAGTCATCTTAACAGGCAAGAGGAAATTTCATTTGTAAGGAAACTTGAAAAGAGAAATTGGCTGTCATGATTCTTCGTTTAAAATGAAAGCTAAGATGAGGAGAAAACTGCACTGATGGGAATGAAGAGAGCCTTCACGGCCCTGTTGACGTTCATAGGCATTGTCCATTGCAAGCCAATATCCAAATAAAAAATACATGCTTAGTGTAGGATAGATACCAGCAGTGCCTCCTGCTTACAGCTCTGCAGACCTAGAATTTACTGAGAGTGGGATTTTTCATTGTGATCACGTCACATTTATTTTCTGTCTCCACAGTTAGGTGATGTTGAAATTACTGTTGAAATCTCAAACAGTGTCATAATATAAAACACTTTCGTGTTCTTGAAGTGTTTTCTTTTTCCTTTTTTTACTGTGTCTTGTTGTCCCCAGAATACGTTTGTTTGGGTTCAGGTTGAACATAATCTCTGTGCTTGCCTGAGCCACTTCATTCTCTCTTGGGGACACTCATGCCCTGGTTCTCGCTCCTGCGGCTCCTGCAGCTCCTGTGTCTTCTGCGGCTCCTGTTGCTCTGTCCAACAGAACTTCATCCAGTGCACGGTCCCTTCTGCAACCAAGGAGGTGTATCTTCAGTGCTTGTGGGCTGTGCTTGGAGGGTGAAGACATAAAGAAATGTCTTTACAACCTTTACACTCTTGTGGGCACAAAGTGAAAAGTTGTTAAAAATGTTCCTCCCACTACCACAGAACTGAGAAACCAAATAGTTGTGTGGGTTTTCCATTTGTTTTTAAATAAGTAGGCACTATTTCACAACCTATCTGTTCAGATGTATGTTTCTCCTTTATATATAGATTCTCTTAGTACAACCTGTTATTAATCAGCTTATCAAGTGGCATTGCTTACTTTTTGGGATGACAAGACATGAAAACATATATGCTCGAGATAGTGTTTCCTCAATAGGTGCAATTAACAGAATTCCCATTTTTTAATTGCATCTGATGGGACCTTAACAAGGCTCTGGATCTCTATCTAGTGCGTGGCTGCAGCATCCGGGTGAATAGAGTATAGGCTGGCATCCCCAGTCAGCCCTCTGGGCTGCTCTTGGAGCTCTGGAGGAAATGCTGGTAACTGCTTTGCCATGTTACTGACCTCGGGTGAAAAGAGAAAGCTGGTCGGGGTTAGTTGGAGCTGAATACTTAGAGCAGGAGGGTCTCCTGCCAGAAGGATAGGAGGATAATTTTGCCTTGTTTAAGTACAAAATATTCCTGGATCTTTGAAGATGTTTCTCTCCCATCTTGTATAAGCTTGGCTAACGTGATTTATGAATCAGAAATGCAAAAAGAACGAGACAAGCGCTTTTTCAAACCTGCATGGCTAGTGCCCAGTGAAACTCCCTCAAGAAAAAGTAGCTTGGATGAACTTGTTTTCAGTGGAGGGTGTGGTGTATATATCAAATAATAGTCAAAAAAGCCAACCAATATAAAGCTAATTTTATACAATCTGTATGTTTTCTGCACATTTCATTAAAATGCTAAAATTATACTTACTATTCAAAATGTTTGAGTTATGCATGAGTTGAAAGGCAAAAACTCAATTCTTCTTTGGCTATGATAATGAAAGATTTCTCATTTTGCCTAGTTTCTAACTTGCCTTTGACAAGTTAGGTGCTTCCACAGAGATTTATCCGATATTATTATATCCGATTATATCCGATATTATTATATCCTGCAGAGCACTCTGAGAACCAATTTATGTTCCTAGCAAGGAGAAATGCTAGATGTTTTAGTCTCCTCAAGGAACAGCTTCTGTCTCTGTCTTCACTGTAATGAGAGTCTGCCCTTTGTGAGTTGGTGCTAATTGCTTCATTTTATGACAGTTGCTTTTTGTCCTGTGAGGACTTATAGAAGAATATATTATGCACACATTGCAAATCTATGTGATCTTTGTTTCAAGGCTAACCTATATTGCAAACGTAAGAAGACACAGTATTTGTACAAATTGGATAACTTAGTTGCCTGTTTGGCGTGCAGTTTAAGTTGCTAGCCTTTGTCCAGTCTTGTCATTGACCTGTTTTCAATGAAGGCAGGTGGGTGCCTCCAAAGACTTCTAGGTATTACATATTTTTTCAGTCCTAACATCTGTGTAATCTGCTGTGCCTAGTTCTTAGAAAAGTGAAACAGCAATAATGGCTTTCACAGTGCAGCCCCATAGCCCCCATGCCTGGTGGGAAGCAGATAGCTTTACCCAAAGGGCACTTTGAACCTCAGTCTGAGGGTGAGTCTTGTGGCTCTAGGAAGGAGGAGGGGAGGGTCCATTTGGGAAGGAGCATAAGGAGAGTTTGGATGATCACCTGTGAGATTTGTGTCTTCTGCCCTGGATTGATCCCCCCCTCCCCAGCCCCATGGTCTGGTGGCAGGTCGCAGAGCGCGGTCTTTGCACTCTCCACAGTGTGTCCTAATGCTCAGACTAAGGACGGAGGCTCTCTTGCTTGCTGCAGCTCTGATCCTGGGACTGGCATTCGCAGCTGCCAAGCAGCACTGTGTAACATGACAGTGCCATGCCATGGTGTGACAGGGCAGGCTGCCCAGCTGCAGGAGGAAGGCCAGACCGGGAGGTCCCCACTTGCTTGGAGGCTTTCCAGCTGATGGGCCGTTGCACAAAGAGATGCTCCTGGGTGGATCTCACTCACTGTTTATTTATTCTCTTTTCCCCTTTTACAAAATACCTTTACAACTCACTGACTTTTCAATGATGAGATCAGAATGTCTTATCCCATGTATGTCTTGTGGAACAAAGATAATAAATATAATTGGTTTTATATAAAACCAATATAAATTGGTTTTATATTTTGAAAGAAGTCTTTAAGTTGTTTCACTGTGTACATTTCAAGTTGTATGAGCTACTGGGCAAGGCAGAAGAATGTGCGGATTTGCATTTCCGTATCTTAGGACAGGCATATCCACAGCATGTTCTTCAAACCTGAGCAGCGGTTGCTTGCTGTGCTGATGCTTATTTGTTAAGATCGTGGAGCTAGAACACACAAATCTCTGCTACTGTAAGAGCATTGAAACTTCCAACCTCCTCTGCCGTCTCTTTGAGAAGTTAAAAGGCCCTTTTGCTTCCATATTTGCCTACATAAATGTATGCGTGTTATGATTGCGTATACTGTAGCAATCTCAGGAACATTAAGTGCCCAGGGATACAGCAGCTGACTTGTAAACAACTCGGAAAACAGTCAAGCCTAGGGTTGGAATCAGAAATGTAAATGCAATTGCCTAAATTAAAGGCTATGGATAAAACAGCTTTGTTGATGTATAAATTACTTGCAGTCAGCACAGAAATAATTGATATTATAACAAAATTAATTATATGGAAAAATGCTACGAGTTTATATGGCTTCGCTGTACGTGAGGTATTCCGTATATCTCAGGGTATGCCATGCAGCTCCCAGACCACCGGCTACATCTGCCTTTGAAAACTGAATTCAGCGTTTGGGAGAGAGAAGATGGTAATACAGGATGTGGTCCTGCATAATACAGGATGTGTGAAAATCTCACAGTAATTTTCAGGGGAATAGGATCTGGGTACTGGTTGCATAGCCAATAATAAGGAGATTTCAGAAATAGCTCCTTCTAATCAGGTGAAGTAAAGACTTTCCTTAGTGATACAACCTTAAACTAGTTTGGACAGTTTGAATCCATCCTTATAAATAAAGTTGCATTAGACATAATGCTACAGCATTAGTGAGACAAATAAGAATGAAATAGAAATTATTGTCTCTTTAAAACCATTTTGCAAAATTTTTCTGTGCTGAATATGACAGAGCTGGAAATTTCAAGACCCATGCAAATTGTACTAAAGTAGACTTGCATAAAGCATTGGAAGAGCTTTTGTGAAAATGGAACTAGTGGGAGTTATTTAAATAACAGTATAGCAGCTATTAACACGATAGCAAGATTCAAAATAGTAATTTACTTTACACATCTCTTCTAAAACATGTCCAGAATCAAGATAACTGTCAGCAAATAGTACAGCATTGCAACCCACCCTCTCAAAATCCTGAAAGAAAAGATCAAGAAATTCTCATCCCTGACAAAACACACACCCTAGTTGCAGAGCATATTACTTCCACCATGTAAAGCAGCTGTAAAATTAATATTTACAGCCATGGCGAAGCCATATGATCTTGAGCTCTTAATCCTTACAAAAACTTAGGCACGAAAAAAGAATGAATTGTATATGCTGAGATACATTATGTATTTAGCATGACTGTTGCCATCTTCCTCTCCGTCATCATCATCACCTCCCTCCACACTTCTGCCATGCCTCACCCTCCTGGGAATGTACATCTCCAGGCCTATCTGTTGTGTGTAGAGCACTTTGACTCCTTTGCCTGCAGACTCACTAATGCTTCTCTCCCAGGCAGTGAGAATGCCTTGTTACGCTTGAACCACAAGTGGATTCTGGATTCTCCCGCTTGGAATTCATGGATGTAACCTGGCAGCAACCAATCTATATGTCTTCTGTAAATGGTCCTCCAAGGGTTTACCTGTAGCAGTGCTGTCATGCTCCCAGGAATAATCACAAGGTTTGTGTTCATTTTCCTAAGTCTTTATTCGGTGATGTGCCCTTGAAACACACGAGGCGCTAGTGTTGTCTGTAGAGTTTTGTTAAGAGGGTGTGGGTTGCCTATTCCACACATCACAAAACCAATTTTTCAATCAGTTGGATACTCCTCATCTTTTCCCCTGAAGCCTGGTGGAAACTTCTGTTTTGGCATTGTCTTTTTTTACAGAATGAGGGGTGGTGGCAGTTTTCCTGCATGTGCTGGGACCACTTCCGTAAGGATGGCTGGGAAGCGGAGAGAGGGTGGTTTTGGTTTGCTTTCTGGTACTCTGACAATTAACAACTGTTGTGTCTTTAATTCGCACAGTAATTTTTGATAGTGTGTGTAAAGGAACAAAAAAGAGTGTTTTATATGCTTGCTCTACGTGCTCAAATATATATGCTGGGGGGTATAGAGTTGAATGATGTTGAAACACTGCTATTTTTTTGCCCATAGCTTTTGTGCCAGCACTGTTTTCTTTCCTGAAGCTAGGCTGAATGTTGTGTTGTTGATACGTACCTGCCACTTTGAATTGCTTTTTGGGCTGTGTAGGTGTGAGTTCATTCCTAATCCTTTCATAACGCCACCCGTGTGAAGGTCGTCTTGTTCTTGTTCTCTGCCATCAAATGATCTCATAAGCTGCTTACATTATCAGAAAACTCTGCTGCATGGTCAACATAAAAAGTAACAGTTTGAAGGGCTTTTCTGTGGGGTTTTTGGTTTATTTGTTTACTGACAAACATCTACTTCAACGGTGTCCTATTTTCTAGCTGCTTTGTGGTGGTTGGTTTTGTTTCCCTCTGCAATTCGTAATGACCAATTCAGGTTTGAATTGCAAGTGTGTTGCACTCGGTTGTGTGTAGTACTTCGGTGGTAGTGGATACTTAGGGATAACAGGAGAGACAGAGCATGAGGGGGTCTTTCCCTGTGAAACCCCTCCACCTTCCAGCAATCCTTGGCTCAAGGAATTGGTGAGCTGAAGGACCTGCATGCTTCACAGCCCCTAATGGATGTTTTCTGCCTGACTCGTGTCATTCATTTTTGTACCGAGCGATAGTCCTAGCCTGCACAATTATTTCCATCATGCAATTATATACCATTCAAAGAAGTACTTTGTGTTTATTTCAAACCTGCTGCTTGCCTTCATTTGGTGCTTCTTAAATCTCCTGTGGTGAAAAACCATTTGCCACTCCCCTTTCCCATGGCTGATGGCTGTAGAGGTCCTTGCGCTGGTCCCCTGCCAGCAGCTCTTTCCTGAAGTCTGTTTCGTCTCGCTCCATGAGGAACCGACTCATCGTCATCACGGGTATTTTTGTCTGTATCAGTCTAATCCTACTGTCTTCTTTTTTGGGAGGGGATGGCCAGAGCTGCAGGTGGTATTCAAGAGCATTAAACAAAAGATTTTCCAGCAGCCCTCCATGGCATTGCCTCATGCTGCAAGCGTGCAGGAGCCTCAGGCAGTAAATGGAGCCTGACTACAGACCGCAAGCTTTTTACCCCATCCCTCCAAATTGCCACAGCAGCCAAAAAATGCCAGCCATGTGCAAATGCAGATTTGTGTGGAGGCTGGCAGGGACAGCGTGTCCACAGGGGAATAAAGTAACTGGTTTTGGGGCTAGTCTGTGCAGACGCTGAGGGGTTAGGCCTTCTCCTGTGTTTAACTTGTCAGACCTTTGCAGTGCTGTGTTGAGAACAGAAGAAGATTACTTTTTTTCCAGAATCAGGTAAATCCTGGTTGTCGACAACAGTTTAAATCACATTCTTGCTACAAAGAAATCAAATTCATAACCAGCTCTTCTGGGCATTCAAAAATACTAAATGCATCCCTGAAGAATAAGCATCACTCTTCAAATGAATGATTTTGCTTCTCCTATTAACTGTGTAGTAAAATCTGTGATAGTCACAAGGGGCATAGGGAGTTTTTTTGTGTTCAGTAGATAAGAATGAGCTAGGCTTTCCTCCAAATCTTTGTTGCAGTAAGGGATTTTTACTTAGAAATTCACAAAGACTGAACTGTACAGATTCCCAGACCCTGGGATGCGTCATATGCTTGTTTGTTTCCACCATAAATGGTTTAGATGCTTTTTTTTTCCCTTTTCTTTCAGACTGGACTGCCAGCTATGCTTGTTTTAGGTGCTTTCAAGATCTGTTTAGAGAATAATGCCTTATTTTTTTTCCATGCTGCTTTACAAAAATTCAGTTTGCAATTATAACATGAAAAAGTGCATGGATTGTATTAGGAACGGAATAGGTTTGTGATATTGAATGCCAGGGATGAAATCCTAATGCTCTTAAAATCTATAGCAGACTTCCCAGGGAATTCACTAGCCCCAGGATTTCAGGACTTCCCATATGTAGGGACTGCCCAGAGCACGTGGTGGTCGATACCCAAACACCCGACCACCCCACCACATTTTCTTTTTGAGGGAAATGGTAAGAATCTGTTCAAAGTGACCCATTCCTGGGAGGTGCTGCTGGGGAGCGCAGGGTGCCAGCTGGTCAGGAGGAGGTAAAAGCTGGAGCCATCTGTTAGGCTGTTTCTAAGATGCAGTAGAAAACTTTGCAGTTGTATGCAGAGGATGGAAAGAGAAATAAAGCACAAGTTCAAAAGCTAGTCAGTGTATCTACCTACAGGTATGTCGTATCACACAGCTTGGAGATGCACATTCCTCCTGGATTATCTAAATGAGCAAATCCTCTGCGACCAGTAACTGGCCGGATGCTGAGAGGCAGATTTGGGCTTTGTGCCTCTGTCCGGTAGGTTAGAGGCACTGAGGACTGACTGCGTAGAAGGTCTCAGATGGCTGGAGTTACTGGGGTGAGCGACATCTGGTCTTGGAAAATACAGGGAGATATAAATGGAACAAATGGGGTTTTAATGGGTTATTAGCAATAGTGCAATTGAATTACACAAATAGGTTTGTGAAATGTGTGTTTGAACAGGGTTATCTAAAATCGAGGTGCTGCTCAGCCATGTTCCAAGCAAACATGGCGTTTCCAGATCCAGTCGGCAGCAGCTGAGTAACCCCTCCTCTGGCCCTACTTGAACTTCGACCCAGGATGGGTTGTCTCAGTTAATTGTCAACAATTGGGCCTTCGTAGTCCTTCCATGTTAGCCTTTCCTCTGAACTTACTGCTTTTTGCTATGAAGGTGCCTGTCTGTTTTAACACCCAAGTGAGAGCACAACCACATTTCACAGAATCCGCCAGTAGCCAGAAGACAACAGTAGTGACCAGCTCCAGGTTTCACACCTCCCAAAGGCTGCCCATTTTCCTTTTTTTTTTTCCCATAGTTTTCCCTCCCCTGGAACTCCTATGATTTAAGGATAGCTGCAGAAAAAGAAATTTTTGCCCCTTCTACTTCAGTTCTCAGTCAAGTTAGGACTTTGTCCTTGCTATCAGATGTGCATTTCCAAGCCCAACTAGTGCAATGCCGACTTTGAAATCCTTGCTGGCTTGCCGTCTGCCGGCTGTCTGCAGCAGCATCATTTTGGGTCACACCAGGCAATATTGAAAGACCTGTGTTGCCTGTTGTTGAAAAGTTAGTTGAAGGCTGCTACAGAATACATAGAGTAAAAGATAAAAAAGGTTTGCCACAGATATATTTCTTATATCTTTTATTTATTTTTCTACAAGCAGACAGCCTGAAACAAAGCAAGAACCAGGAATGTGATCCTGAGGCATTTCACGTTTAGATTCCTTTCTGTCAAAGAATAAATCTTGTTTCAGCCTGACTGTGCAGCTTTAATATAAAAAACCAAACCCAAATGCAACACAAAGCTAGTAATAAAGCAGCAGACTGGAAAAGGGTCAGGCTTACGATGAATTCATTCTGTTGGCTTCAAAACATCCACAGAACTCAGGCTTTCTTTGCCAGACATGGTGGTCTAGTGAAGATGCAGTTCAAAGGCTGCAGTGTTTTTTCAAACTATTTGCCAGCCATGACTGTATCAATATACAGTTCAGGTGGGCTGAAGGAAGATGCATTTGAGTAAGTTGCTTGTTTTTGTCAAGTCATTCCTATAAAATTGTGTCCTTACTTGAACCTCTGTCCTACCCAGCTGACTCTGTTATCGCAGAGTCTGGATTAATTCAGACCCTGTATCTTTCTGTCTTTCCTGGCAGCAAAAGCACTGTCACCATAGTCTTTCAAGAACGGTTTGACAATATTATGTGCACTTGCTTGTCTTTCATGCTCCTGTTCTTTAATTTTAGTACTCGAGTACCTGTGCTTCTGGAAGTCTTACATTTGAATTATTCTGGATTGCATGAGTAGATAACTTTTTGGACATTAATTTGCTATAGGCATTTCAACTGAGTCTTTTATTAATCATTAAGTCACCTGAAAAAGGCCATGTGACGTTTTTACTGCTCAGATGACAGGTATTATCCCTTTATTCCTATGTGATTCTAGAAGAATAGACACGGTATATTTGTAACAACAATCTGGTATTCCCCACAGTGCAGCAAGCTATTTTATTAGCTACCTCCACACTGTAATTCACAGCTTTATTAATTGGACTGTCCTTCAGACAGCCTTGGTGGTGAAGAATGTGTTCATAACATAGTTGAGAATATAAATCGTGATGGTATTTTTCAATTTCTATAGTTTATTTCAACTCACCTGCTGTCTGTCTTCCTCTGGGGCAGAGCATAGAAATGCATAATGCAGGACATATGTACACTTACTGATCTTTAGGCCTCACTTGGCTTGGTTTGAGATTGTGGTGGTACTAAACACTTTGTAGCTTCTTTGCCCACAACTATTTTGCACAACACAGAAGCAAGACGCTGTAATCACAGTGGAAGCTTTGGTCTGAGGTAGAGCATTACTTCTTGAAAACTAGTGATTTTCTTCCCAGAAGTCATCCTTTAAATCTTCAAAGATTTCAAGTGGTAAGGAATTATAGAGACTTCTCATCTCACCTGGAATATGGCATATTCAACAACATAGAAGTATTTAACATCATAATGGAACACCATTTCATTGTTAATGAGTCAGTGAAATATTCCAGCCTTCATTTTAGGTAAATACATTTGACCAGCTGTAGGCTTAAAGCTAGAACTGCTCAAAACAAGGTCTCAGTTTCTGGAGCATCATTTCGAACAACAGAGCTTTCTTTTCTTCTCACACAATGTTTACTCAGAGAAGATGCCCTGCCCAGTCTTATCTTGATTTTTATATGTATCAGTGCTCATAGAAGTATTCGGCTAGTTCATGCCAAGCTGTTCGGGATGGTGTCCCCACTGACTCCATACATGCGTCCCTCAACCAAGATCCTCAAAGTAAATATAGTTTTATCACAATGACAAGTTGTTCTTCCCATATCTGTAGGGCTCTTTGAACAGCAGGAGCTACTGTAAGCAGCTGGTATATATGGAGTAGTAGTTATTCATTGTTTCTCATAATGCCACTCTTACAAGTCATTAAAATAAGCTACTGTGGCTACTGTACACTATAATGAACACAGTGCATAGTTAAACCAGAACCCATCAAGGCAGGATGCCACCTATATCAGAAGTTTAGATGAGTTCAGGAGTAATTAAGGACAAACCAAGAAAAATAACTCCAAAAGCTAAAAAAGGTGTGTCGTCTAACTCAGGAAACCTGTAAAACAGAGTTTGGTGGAGGCTGGAAGGATATCCTGGGGGAGGTAGCACTGTGCACCTGCCTGTACTCTTTCCATTGATGGAGTTGTCAGAGACAAGACATTTGTCTAGATGAACATCTGCTTTGACCCAGTACAGCCTTTCTTATATGTAGGAGGGATAAAGGTCCCTGTTATCCTGAACTGTTTGTGCAGAGGCATTGGTGCTAAGGAGCGTTGCTTCAAATATAAGACACCCTGGGCCAGCCTAGGGAAAAGGTTCTAGTGGAAGTAGTCTTTCTCATTGGACCACATAGAGAAGTTAATTTCTAACTGCTAACTTTCTGTTAGTCCTTCCTCTGGACTAGCAATACCCCATATGAGTATAGTAATTTCGCCTTCATAGTGTCATTCATAAAATTCTACATACACTTTGATACTTTAATATATCTTCCAGAGCTTGATCATGACCTGAAGATTTTCCAGTCTACTAATAGCAGTAACTATTATTACAATATTTAATCAGTTAATCTTTTAAACTAGCAGATTCCATCCTCAGTGCAGGAATCCATGCTGTTTAATTGCAACCAATACATGGAGAAAATGTTTTAAAAATAAGGAAGCACAGAGGGAGTGCTAAGAGTTAAGAGGGAGTTAAGAGGGAGGCTACTTAGCATTAAATTGTTACCCTAATAAAATTATCCTTTGGCATTACGCAACTTTATCATTTTGCTTCACTTGCTTCAAAATTTCAGAATTATTATGATCCCTTCATCTCAAATCAATATCTCACTGCAATGCCATAAACCTCACTGCAATGCCATAAACCTCTTTTATTTCCAGGATCAAATCACGTAGTCAACTATATACATTTACAGAGACTTAATTTAAGAAAACTGTTGACAAAATCCAATGTGTATGTAGTGAGCTTCATCATAACAGAGCATTTGTCTCTATTCAATAACTCTAGTAGCATAACAACCTCTATTTTATGTTGCTAGAGATAGAGGAGATGCCAGAACTACGGTGATTCAGTGACAAGAGTGTACTCACCACCACTCTGAAGTAGGATTTGAGAGGTTTTCTAAGTCTCTCACACACAGAATTCTGGTAAAATGACTAGATTTGGGGAGGAGTGGAGAGCGACAATGTCATTTGCCTTGACTTTAGCAAGGCTTTTGACACTGTCTCTCACAATATACTGTACCCAAGTTATGACGTTATGTCTGGATGTGTGGACAACTAGATGGGTAAAAAACTGGTTGGATGGTCGGGCTCAGAGGATAGTGGTTAATAAGTCGTACTCTACCTGGATGCCAGTAACGAGTTGAGTAACGCTGATTTCTTCTGCAGGACAGAGAATTTCTTTTCCTCTGTCCACTGCTGTTGCAGTGCACAAAATGATACCCGGGGTTAGTGGGATTCTTGAGTTTTGGTGAGAAACAACATGCTGAAACTATTGCAGAATGAGGAATGCAGTTGTAGAGCCATGTCTGAATTCAGAATATTGTAAGTCAGTTCTTTTCTCTTAGGGGTTCAGCAACTTTGTGCAAATGATGTAATTTCTTTATACTCCCCTCGTCTGTGAAAACTTAAGCCAGGCAACTTAATGATAGGTTAATTGTTGGCAGCTCATCTTCTCTGAAATAGATTAGGGACTGATCCTTCAAGCAGCTCAGCAGGCTGATCTGAGGGCAGTTTACCATTTTTAGCTACATGTGAGATGGAAGTGCCGTAACTGATTTCAGGAGCTGAAAGGGGAAATCAATACAAGGCCTAATTTATCACCGCTGTTCTGTGTTCTGCTGTGACATGCATGAATTGTTGTATAATGAATATATTGCTGTTATTCTCTACATAATCTAGGTATAGTATGATGATTAGTAACACCTTACTGCCTTAAATTGCCTTTAGATTAAAGAAAAAGTCCCAGTCGGTGGATATTAGTGGGCCAGGATGCAACCCAGTGGCAGCTGAAGCTCAGACACCTCAGCCCAGTAAATCTTTGCTTGCCACTAAGACAGCTACTTCTGAGGAGGAACAGAACAACACCGCAAACACCCAAAGGCGCAATCCACGGAGGAGTGAGTTGAAGAGATATTACACCATTGGTGAGTTTTCTTTCACAGAAAAAATCAAATTTACTTATTAAAAAGGCAAGGTCTTCATGTTTATTTGTGGTTTATTTCTTTTGGTTAATTGCAGTTGGCTACTAAGATTACAAATGCTCACAGCGAGCATTAAGATGTCATATCTTAATGCTGTTGTCAAACTACCTGCTTAATTAACCTGCTTAATTTATCTTGCACCGTTTACATGAATTCTTTCTTCCGTTTGTTTTTTTTTCTTAAGAACAAGTATTGAAGAAAGCATAAAAGCAATTTTGGGAGGAAGGATATAGGAAGAACATAATTGCCTTTGACAATGGATTGCATCAGATTTTTGGCAGAGATTGTTTAGAAGGCTCCTGGTTAGAAAGGATTTCCAGTTTGTAGAGGGAGGAGGCCTACTGAGTGTGAAGGATTAGGGGGGGTTCTGGGTATCTTTCTCTGAACGTTTTGGTTTTCTGGGATTTCAGCATCTACATGATTCTTATAAAGCCATCTTCGGCATCCTAGAAGATGCTTCATAACTTGCTTCCCCATAAATCATTTTTGGACTGGGCCTGACTGATTCCTTTGGTAACATTTTGCTTCTCACCTGATTAAAATTGAGTGGATAGTGGCCTTGTAGTGTTTGTGCTAGGTTCATTAGCGCTTGTGAGAGGCAGATGTGCTAATAGGAGTGGTACAAACAAGAGGGATGGATGCTAATGCTGTGCTTCGAAGAGACAAAATGTCAGTAGATTTAAGAAAAATAAATTATATATTTTAATTGTGGGTTTCTGTGCTGTGGAATTATTGCAGTATAATGTGATCATTTCTTCTGTTCCAAGGTAACTCTTTGTGTGACTTTAACTTTTCTAAAAGGTACAGAAAAATGTGTTGCCTTAAACATCTTTCATTGTGTTGCATCTGAACCCTTGAAGTTGGCTGTCATTGTAAGTTATGTTGTTTTTAAAGAAGAAAACTGCATTAGCAATCTACACATTTTAATAATAAAGGCTGTATTTTAAGTGGTGATTGACTGTATGTGTTTGCATTTTTTGATGCCCTGCATTCAAATTGGTCTGCACAACTGCCTTCTGAAAACTCATAGAAGTTTCAATTATCACTCAATCCTGTCTACCCCAAAATAAATAAAAATGAGGCAAAGTGAAGGCATTGATGGGTTCATTAGCATCCTGGACAATAGGTCTAAAATTTTACTTTAAAAATCTCAAGTTGCATAATCCTTCTTTAAAGAAGAATCTATCGTATCATGTGTGGGAATAGCACCCTAAAATAAACACTTTATACTTAAGTATAGAACATGTTTTCTGACAAAGCATAGTTAAATCAGTGCACTTGACTGGCTTTTTACTTTAAAATGTATTCTCTAAGAAACATTGCTCTATGGCTTTTCTTCTTCTCCTTCCTCCAAATAATCTTAAAGGAATAACAAAGATATGCCAAGATTGCTTCATATCTAAAGCAGAGGATGGAATGGAGGAGTTTTGCATGAGAGTAATAATGAAAGTAGAAATCCACCACATCATCAAAATGAGTTCTTAATCTAACTCAGGATTAAAAAATATTATTGGTAAATTGACCATAGCTGAATTTTCTTCTGTGATCACCCAAACCACAGTCTGTGTATGGAAGCACAGACTCAGGTTTGCTTTTATCTACTTGTTAAATTTGATTCACCTGCATTTTCTTTTGGGAACCTTTACAAAATCCTTATAATGTGAACTCCATCAATGTTACTAACCTAGATGTTCTTCTAGTGATCACAAGATCTGAGCACTAGTTGCTTGGATCTAACCTCAGTGCTGGAATAACAGAATGTTGTTCATACATTTGATTAATTTGTTTGAATATTGTGCAGCACTTGATTTGACAGACTTGTTGACTGGAAAAGACCTGTGAAGGTTATATAGTCTGGTGTCCTGTTTGAAGTGGGACTTCAGCCAACACTAGATCAGAACAGCCACAGCTTTGTCTTGACGAGTCTTGCCAATCCCCAGGGGTGGATACTCCACAGCCTCTCTGCATATCATGCTGGAACACGGACAGCATGTCCATAGACAACAGTGTTCATGGGCAACTTGCCCATAAACAGATGCTAACATTTGTGAACAACAGTTGTAGACCCTGGGGAAGTATGAGGGGAACAGTCCACAGAAAGTGGCCAAGCTTACATGTTTTTCTTAAATATCATCTTCCGTTATCCTTGTACAGAGTACTGGGCAAGGTGGCCCGGCTGGACTGACCCAGTATGGGAGATGTATTGGTTTTATGTTCTTATACATACAGTCTTGTCTATGTGACTTGCCTAAGTCACGAGGAATAAGTTGCTAGAGCCAGTATTACTGCATACTACATCATGTTTGAATTTTGCTCACAGGCAAATTGAAGAAACAAGAGTTTCTCTGTATCTTCGCAAATGTTTAATGGCACATGTTCCTGAATATCATGAAAATGAAAGGTGTAATCTTGGACAGCCCAGTACTGATACCAGGTGAACGTGTTTACTGTACTGGCTGAGTTGTTCTGATATTGAGCCTATGGTTTTGATAACCTGAGAGAAACAATAATTACCTTCTAAGAGCTCCCATCAACTTCAGCATACTTTAAGTTATGACCTATATCACCTCCTTGATTTAAAAGTAATTTTCTATGACTTGTCTCAAAAATTACTTCTAATAGTCAAAGTCTAATCAAATAGTTTGTTACTTTCTGAGGATTAATGTACTGACACACCTGCAATGGGCTGGGACTCTAAAGTAGAAAAATACCAGATTTTATGATGTTTTGTGTACAGTTGGCTGTTAAATAGCGTAAACAAGCACATTAGACCTGTTGCTGACCTAACACAATTACACAGAGTTTTACCTTGTTTTGCTCTTGTTTGCATGTTGTTCTCTACTAAAAGCAATCTGTGTCCAAGATCAAGCAACATGAACTAATCATTACTGTGATAAATGGATTAAGAAAATGTGTTAGAAAACTAATGCTCTCAGCTGGCTTTGCTTCTTTCGTTTTAAAATTAGTATTCTGTTACATTAACCTCAAACCAAATTGGCAAATGACAGTGTTTATGGTAGTGACTAATGGAGCTTGAGCAAACAAATGACAATTGTGATTTGTGTTACCCTCATTTTCCTTAGCAACTTATTTTCAGTAATTATCGTGATCTTCAAAGTACTTTATAGATATGAGAACTGAGTTGAAATCTGGATGTATAAAAGAAGTATGACATCTATATTTAGATGTACATATATACAGTTTATATGTTTTAAAATGTAAATGTCAGCATCACATTGCCTGTTCAAACAACTTTAAGGCCTAGTCGGATTTGTTAATGGCTGCCCATTGTATTGAATAGCCATGCAGCTTAAAATTACGTATAAAGAAATTTGTAACCAGTTTTACTTTATCAACTCATGGAAAGACTAAAATCAAAATGATTTAAAAAATATGTTTTTTTGATTTGGCTATGCAGAAAGCACTTCAGAGATCTTTATATAAATCTCACTCTGCTTTGCAGACCCAAAGACACGTGAGCGTTTACCCTGTACACACATGCTTTGCAGAAGAAATTGTAGCAGCTTGTGTATGCTTGCAGCTACTGTGAGCAGATACAGGCGATTGTCTAACAGACTGTGTTCCTAAATACCCTGTAGCATCAGAATGTTTTTTAACTTTTTGTGTCATCTTATGTGTACACAAATTTACCTCAGACCTTTCCAAGTTGACTGTGTAATGAGGAAGGAATATCCTGGTAATTCCAAGAGATTTTAAAATTTCATCAGCACTGCTCCTACTTTAGAGAGCTATCCACTTGCTTTACATTTCATCTTTCCCACAGACTGCATCACAGATGCTTCCCAAACTTAATGAGTGCAGTTGCACTTTTTAAAAGTGGGGGAAAAGTAGGTAAGAGAGAGAAGAACTGAGAGGAATAGGCAATGGGGAACAAGTTGCGTGCTCGGATGAAATGAAACAGAAAATGGAGAGTCAGTGAGGGGGAGAAGTAACTCTTCCATATGGCAGGCTCAGCAGGCAGGAAGACTCCTGCACCTCCAGTGCTGAACTGGTGTGAAGAAATTGAGTGGGAACTCCTAGATTAATAAGGCGAGTGTAGGAAAAACAGTCTGCATGGTGGGTTGGATGAAGTTTTTTTGAGAACTCTAGAAACAGCACCCAAGACACTTAAAAATAAAAACCTAAAATTAGACTTTTTAGATGCTTCAGGCACTTAAAAATTCAGGACACTTATTTCTGAAGTGCTTATTGTTGAGCAACTCCCTCAAAAGAGAAAAAGAAGGTATCTGGATCTTCAGCACTCTAAAAAGTGGGCTGGAATATTATACAATGGAGAATTATATGGGTAACCTGAATTCGAAGCAGTAAGGCTGTATCAGCTTAATGCCACGTCCAGGCTACAACTAGCTCTTCTTAGCTGGCTTGCAGTTAGCCCAGCAGCATCACAGCTGCGTTGCTTGTAGGACCCAACTGAAGGGTTGTAGGACCATACTTCATGGTATGATGCCTCAAGATATATGTTTAGCAATTTATTAAGGTGACTGAAGTAGCCAATGTTGTTACCCTATGAAGACATGCACTTGAGGTATATACTCTGGTTCTGATTAAGCCATGAAAGCCTGGTGTACAGTGCTTGGATCCCTCTTAGATACCAGTAGACTATCTACTTGGTAACCCTGGTTTTGTAGATGTAAAAGGCCTTCATTTGTTCTATTTGCCATTAAAATAAAACTGCAGCACTGGTACAGAGTAAATACATTATTTAGAAATAAGATGGTTGCATAAAAATATTTTCGTGATTCTAGGAAGCAGGCAAAAGAAATCATGAAGCAGGACAGTAGTTCACACTAGAAAATGTTAGAGTACCATGTTGGTGGGCAGAGGAGGAATGTAGCAATTTTTATTATATCTTCTAATATCTTATAAAAGCCTTAATGCAAACGTTGCTGTACAGGCTTCTGCTAGCACAGCTTATTTCATTTAGAAGACAACTCTCAACTATCTCAGGAGGCATCTTTTGTTGGTATAGTCTCTTATCTTCAGTAGAAGGTATGGCTGCTACAGCTACACACACTTAGTAGTTTAGACAGAATGCATGAGTATGTGTACATAATATATAGCATGAGGACACTTGGGAAATACTAATTGCCAAAGTTCCCTTCACTCCAGTGGTTCACTTTTTAAAAATTTATTTAATGTTCCACTTGTAAAAAAGAAAAAAAAAGGGAACAAACCTTTTTCTTCTCCAATCTCTCTTGCAAAAGAGGTCAGCAGAAATCTTAATAGAGAAAATATTTTCTGCTAGCTTGACCTGACCATATTAGTACTCTATACTTGTATATTCCTTGAATATCGACATGTTACCTATTCAGAGTAGTGGAATTAACTGATATAAAATCAGTGTGGAAGAAAAAATGAAGCTTTTGGGATAAGCAACTCTGAATAAATACATACTAATTGACTGAGTTTCTAAAACAAGTGTCTACTAGCTAATGGCAAAATGATAAATAGGAAAAGACAGACTTTCTTGTGGGCTCCTAATCTTGTTTGTAAGAAAGTTTCAATGGGTAGTCACTTTAAAATTAGTTGGGATTAGTTTAGTCACTACCACTAATTTAGTACTTCAAAATGTATTATTGTGAAAAGAAGATGGATCTTCCAAAGAATTTAATGGCATATAAATGTAAGTAATGACTGGTCACAAGAACTATTATTAATGCACAAAACAGTATAAGAGAGTGTTTATAGAGTGATAGAGAAGATTTTATGGGGAAACCTAAAACAAAATCTTTTTTTCAAGTGATTAATAAGTCATAGTCTGTTCCTCCTGTTACGAAAGGGAGAACTAAATGAAAACTGATCAGCTACTATTTAGTGGCTATAACTATACCTAACCATTGTGCTGTATGCTTTTGATTGAGTCCATTTAAGTCATGACTTTTACAATTATTTGGAAGCATAAATAAATATCATATTGTTTACATGTGCAGTAGATTCACTTTCTTTCTGTTTACATACATTCCAGGCTGCTTCCATAAAATTATTACTTGCTTTAAAATATGTCAGAGCTACCAGATTAAGTGTAAATTCATCCACATTTGTTACTAAATTTATATGGTGTTACACTATCTGCTAATATAAAATTATTATGCGTGACTAACATCAGTTCGAGTGGTGATTTCGTATGTCAGAAATCTCATCCTGATGGAGCTTTATCACTCACGGACCAGCTTAGCCATTTTGGAGAGCCGGTGTGAGAGCGCCATAGACATCTGCCATTGGTCAGACATCGCAGTGAATCTGCTATTGGACTCAAAAATGGAAAAGGAGAACATTGTTGCACCTGAAAATATATGCTTATTTACAACCAAGCTGAGAATCTTATGGGGTTTATCTCATGAGACTACTTGCTCTTGTAGTCACTGATTAAAACCAAAGTTAGGGGTCTTCCTCTTACCTTCTCCTCAAAAATGAGCATCAACCTTATTTGAAGGGCAGACATTGTGGCATTGTGGCTGTTTCTTTTTTAGTGCTCAAATCCCTTCCTGCTCTGAGAGATTTTATTTGGGGAGCTCTAGAAATACCTTATTCCTTTTAGGGGACATGATCTGATAATAATTGGTGTATTTACTGTAGAGAGATTTTCCTGCAGAGTACTCCACTTTCTTTCCAAACATACCTTTGAAAGGTTCTTCTTATCATTTGGCAATTGAATATAATTGCTTCTGCTCTTCTGCAGAATTGAATGTGGTTCCTTTCTGTAGTAGCTCCTGAATATCCAATTTTTCTCCTATTTGCACAATTACCTTTCTTGTTTGTTGCTAATACTAGCAAAGCATGAAACATAGGTAGGTATATTAGAAGTTGTTAGCTAAGTGGTGGAGTTTGGTGCAGTAGGTGCTGTAAATGTGGGTTATGTCCTCTCCCTTTTAGAGAAGGACAGATGGGAATGAATCTGCCAACTCTCTCCCAGAGGATCCAGATGCTGTTCACACACATTTGCAGAGTCTGACTCTGTCCCATTCAATGCACTTACAATTTCCTTATTGAACACTCACTGCTTTTTGAGGAACATCATTCTGACCGCTTCCTTTCAAATACGATCTCAGAAACTTTTAGAGGAGACGGCCGTTTTCCTAGCACCTTGTTACCTGTTTGTGAGTGATAAGGAAAGGGAAATAATTTGTGGAACATGTGGATAATAAGGAAAGTGGCTTTCATAGCAACAGTAACTATGCAAAATTCTTATTCACCTTTCATGAAGATTTTTATTACTGATTCAGATCACATAGCTACTCTGGATGAGCAAGCAAGCGTTTGCTCATGTCTTTGTTTTTTCTCTTTTTCAGAATTTAAAACTTGGAGCCATTAAAAGCCAGTTTTTAGTGTTGTATCGTTCTTTTGTCCTTTACAGATACTCTGTGTATCCTTTGAATATAAATGAGTTCTGAGCTATAGAGGCAGCATCCACCAGAAGAGTGATGCTCATTAATGTCCTTTCATCTCAGCATGTCCCTTTTCTTAGCATCCTGGTTTTGTTTTTAATCATATAGATTGCTATCATATCATCTGCTGAGTCACTTTGGGCAAGAAGTATTTCAGGATTTTATAATTTCCCTGCTTTACATCAGGACAAAGCTGAAATCTTTTATAGTTCTATAGGCAAGCTACTCAACTCGCAAGATCAGCTAATAGTATGTACTCTTGGGATACTGAAATTTGAATCTCTGGGGGAGAAAGAAAGATAAACTGATTTGATCTGTAAGCTCTAGGCTTATAGAGGGTGCATCACCTTCAGGCTCTCTCTCATTGGAGGTCTTCTGTATAGGGGAAAAATGACTGAAAAAAGGACATGATTTCTAACACCTCAAATGTGCCTTGAGCACTGTTCTTTTGAGTGTTGTGAAATAGTGGAGTCTTCCTTCTAACAGTAAAAGAACAAACAAGGAAAATGTGGATTCACTGCTGAAATAGCTAGGTGATTTAGTGATAGCAGAGGCAGGTAAGGCTGAGGCTTTTGAACCTGGAGACACAGTTCAGGGGCAACAATAATTACTGGTAGTGGAAAAGTCAGGGATCTCTTGAGAAAAATCTTGATCCATAAAAGTTCATGGCAGCCAATGGGATACATATGAGGGATGCTGAAGGAGCTGACTGAGGTCATCGTGAGGCTGCTCTCTATCATCTTTGAAAGGTCATGGAGATCATGGGAAGTCCATGATGACTGGAGAAAGGCAAATGCTGCACCTCTTCTCAAAAAGGGCAACAAGGATTATCCGGGGAACTACAGGCTGTTCAGTCTCACTTTTAGTCCTTAGGAAAATCATGGGGCAGATCCTCTTTGAAGCTGTTTCTGGACAAGTGAAGGAGAAGGTGATTTGGAATAGCCAGTATGGCTTTACCAGGGGTAAATCATGCTTTTCGAACTTTATTGCCCTCTGGGATGAAGCGAAGAGATCTGTGGATGATGGGAGACTGGTAGATACCATCAACCATTACTTTAGCAAATACCACGTTTTGTCATGGTCATCATCTTCCAGAGCATCCCAGTGTCCATGTTAGGGCATTATGGCCTAGGTGGTTGGACTACTTGATGGCTGGAAAAGCTCAAAAGGCAATAGTCACCAAGATGATCAGGGGCCCTGTGAGGAAAGGCTGATGGAGCAGAGGCTGAAGGGACAGATTCAGGGCGACCTTACAGCAGCCTGCCACTATCTGCAAGGAGGCTACCAAGAAGATATCTGCCAGTCTTCTCTTTGCAGGGGTACGTGGCAGGACGATGGGAGACAATTGGCCTAAGCTGAAATATAAGAAGTTTAGACTTGATACAAGGAAAAACTTTTTCCCATGGGGAGAGTCAAGGAGTGCATCAGGATGTACAGAGAGGTTGTGCGGTCTCTATTCTTAGAGGTGTTCAAGATCCAACAGGGTAAAGCCCCGAACAACCTGGTCTGATCTCATAGGTGACCCTGCTTTGAGCCGGTGATTAGACTTCAGACCTCTTGAGGTCCTTCCCAGCCTGATTCAAACTTGAAATTCGAGGAAGTGAGTTTTACTGCACAGGCAGAGGGCTGTTCCTAGCTTACTGCTTTCATTGGCAGAGAACGCTCTCCTCAGCCACTTGTAAGAGCCCAAATTTTGCAGTCTTCATCATGGACTGCTAGGCTATGTTGATTTCCAGTTATTTTAGCTGATAAACTTCTCTATGAGAAGATAGAATATTATCACACCAAAGCACCTGCTATGATTATTCATATTTTATTCATTCTGAAGTCAAATGTGAGTTTCCAGACAGCTTGATAATTCTATACAGCTAAAAAAGTGTACTAAAACTGATTATAAAAATTTGGGATTTTTTTTAATTAAAAAGAAAAAGTTTAAAGTAGCTGAATTCATTACCTGTTCTTCTGATTCCCCACTCTTAAAAAAAAAAAAAAAGGAACATTTAAAAGTTCTTAAAATATCACAGAAAATCTGTTAGTGCAAGGGGAGTCTGATATTTCTGTTTTAGGGATCATTTCTGTTCTCTGTGTAAGTATTATGAAAGCTATGATTTTTGGGTGTTAATCAGAGACCCAAGTTTATTGATAGTGTCAAACGTCTTAGCGTATTTTTTGTTTGTTCCCTTAAGCTTTCTTTCAATCCATAAAAAAACCTGCAGAGATGGGGTGCAGGGGTTGAAAAAGACATTTTGGAAAGGACCAAAGCACAAATACTGCAAGTAAGCTGTTTGGACAGTGACTTCCCTTCCCTCTGAAGCTAACATTGAGATGGTGAAGCCAGTAAGTTTCCTTCTGTACAGTGTATATCTGAGCACAAAATCTAAGATCAAAGTCTGATGTTACTTATTCTAGAATAACTACATTAAAGCAGAAGTCGGTTTGGAATACAGTGACAGTGGCCAAATCCGGCTGATGCTGCGAATGGGTAACACCGGACAACCTCCAACCCTGTGCAACCCTTGGTGCGGGAGGCACGACCAGTCTCTGTCGCCGTGAACAGTGTTTCGAACACTGTGGTTGTGTCGAGGCAAGATGGCCTGCGCTGATGGGGTGAGACTGTCTCCCTCCCCTACAAGCAGATTGCTTTCCTGCGAGTCTGGCAACGATCTAATTCAAGCCATTCTTACTGTACTGGGACAGACCCTACCCACTGCTTAATATTTCTGAGTCCTGAACATGAGGGGCTACCAAATATCTCCCAGCACATACTGGGCTCCAAACAAGCTGTTTGAAAAGCTTCCTCTTCTGCTGCCAATTTTATTTTTCTTTTTTTCAACTAATTTTTACCCTTTCCTGTATTCAAGTTTTCTCTTTATATTGCTAGATAAATAAGAATGGGATGCGATTTTCAGGCGACAGAGCTGCTGAGTTAGGTTCATCTCCAGGACAGCTTGCTATGAAGTTCCTTTTGGATTTTAACAAACTGGCTTGTTATTATGCTTTTCCCCAAAAAACCCTATGGGAACTGAGTGTTGTTGCCAAACCTTGATTTTTATCTTGGGCCATGAAGAACAGTTGGATTTTATCATGGAGTCATTGTACTGTTGAGCATTCCACAATTACAGAGCATTAGTATGCACATAGGAGTATGCAAAGACTTTACAAGTATAAAATATTCAACAATTATGAAAGAAGCCTTTTTATAAATTTAGATACTAATTGGCCAGATATGTTCATGAAAACTAAATAGTGGCAGCAGCCCACTATGTTTCCAATGAATCTCATTAATTAATATGCTTGAGAGGTTCTTTTATTCTTTTAATTTGCAGAAGATAGAATGACACTCTTGTTCCTCTGCCAGAGGAAATATGGCAAGCATGATTTGCTCTGAAGAGCTGTTGATTTGCAGTTTCTCAGCCACCTTAGCCATACATTTGCTTAAGAACACGTGTGACTACTTGGGTATGTAATTAGGTGCTTTTGTGATCTACCTACAGTTTAAATTATGTTGTTCCCTTTTCATTTGTATGTAAAACAGTGCTGAGATCGGTTGTTCGATAGTTTGCCAAGTTTCTGATATTCTTGCTCTGAATAAGTCTGAGAGAAAATAGGTCCTCTGTATAGTCATTTTGAAAACATACAACTTAAATGGACTAAGAAAATTAAATGATGTTTTGAGAAACTGACTTAAATTCTTTCTACAAAGTAAATGACAAATGTTCTATCTAAGAACAAGAAGCTGTTGTTTTAATAAAACATGAAACACTGATTGTTCACAAGTCAAGACTTTCTAACGTAGCTGCTAACATTAACATCAGCTGGGTGTTGAAAACTGCTGGGATCTCAGAGAGAAACTGGCGCCAGCGTGAATCCTGAGAAAATACTGAATGACACCACTGCCGATGCTGAGCTAACAAAAAGTCACCTAATGGTGTGGCCCAAACTCAGGTTTAGTAGAAGGTGGTGAATCCACGCGGGGTTGAAACTACGTAATCCATAGCTGAGTTTTAGTTACCTAAAAACTACCCATTGGATAGTTTTTAGGTAAGGTAGAACAACTTTCTCATGCTATCTGATTATCTAAACCTATCCTGATTCATTGTGGGTTTTTTTTATCAATACTAAATACATACATTCCAAACCTGTCAGACAGAAGAGGATAATATAAAGGTTTTAAAAGATAAACCTTATTTCTTATTAGCAAAGATTTCATTGTCTGCTGGAAAACAAATCAAGCCAAGCAAGGCAAGTAACTTGGCCTTTTTTACATACTACATTTCTCTTTAAGGGTTACACATGGGATTGTAACTTCTCACAAGTAAAAAGCATGAGAAATAAGATAGATAATACAAGAAGTAAAGGGCTCACCTCAAACCCTACAGCAGTCTCCTGCAAGAGAAGAAGAATATATTTTTCCATGACAAGGTTGTTCTGAAAGATTGGCTTTTTAAATGAGAATACATCCAGTGGAATAGCATATTCTTAGGAATAGCATGTCCTTATTACACTTGATTGTAACTAACCTGTCAGAAAACACTTTTTCCAATAAGCTCCATTAATAAAGGTGGATTGGGTTCAGCTCAGTGTCTCAGTATTCATTGAACAGGGTTCCTGCATTTGATGGTCTTTTAGAAGCCCCATCTGCTTCACTACTTTACTGCCATAAACACCATCAAATCCATTTTCTTATTTCATTTACCAGAGACAGAAAATGCATAACTTCATTTTCTTTTGGATAGTTTGACAATTTCTTCTTCAGGACAATAAACTTTTTTCTCTATACTGGCAAGAACAACATGCTGTAAGTTCTTTTGTAATGATTTAATTTTTGTATTTTTCTGTGAGGATTTGCTAAATGACAGGAACAACTTGAAAACAGGATGTTTAATTTTATTTTTTAAACATGAATAGTGAAGCTGTCTTACGTTGGGAGAGAACAAAAATTCTTCATTACAACTTGAACCTATATTTCTTAGAAAAGAAAGGCTGAGAGATGATTTCATATGGTTGAAATCATGTCTGAGGGATCTATAATTCATCTGAATGAACTACAAGTTAATAAGCTCTGCTTGGGTACAGGAAGAGATATCCGATCGCAGAGGTAAAGGTGTTGGACACAAGGAGTGGGGAGCACTGCAGTTATGAAGAACGTAGGCTCAGTGAAGCACCAATACAAGAAGAAAGCAGCAAAAGGGGAGGAGTGCAAGCAAATGAGAAAGGAGCCCAGGGAGTGAGGAGGAGAGGAGCTACAAAAAAGTTTACTTGAGAAGAGTGTAAATAATGATGCAGTATACCAAAAAAGCCCCATCTCATGCCATAATCCAATGTTCTGTTAATAAAATCAGCCATTGTACTTCTGATTCTTGTTCTGCTGATGTTGTTCCTGTCAATCACATTTGGTATTAAGATATTTTTAATTTTAAAGAGACGGAGAGAACGTCTAGCTAATTTATTTGTAAAAATACGGAAATCCCACTTCAAATATACTGATAAGAAGTGCTTTCCTTCAGTTATACTCTTGTGAGGGGGAAAAGGTGGAAACATTTAGCATGTTTTAGGTACCCACCCACTTGTAGACTTGATACTTGCCCCTTTTCTACTGTTGGATGACTTATGTGTGAATGCGATGTAAAAATAGAGAGGAAAAAACCTAAATATAATTTGATTTTTAGTTGCTAGAGACTTCAGTGGGATTATGTTTTTCTAACCGATGCACATAATATGAATGAATACAAAACTATGTATAGTAGCATCTGTTGCTTAACAGCACAACTGATGTTTCAGTTTTGAATGTTCATAAGCTACCTGTAAATTAGTATACTATCTCTGTGCTCTGGAAAATAGGAGATGCACGTTATGGTGGTTTTGTGTTTTCTTTTTTTTTCTTTTTTTTCTTCTTTTTAATCACAATGTAGAGATTATTTTATCTTTGCTAAATGAAACAGTGGAAAAAATATTATTTCTATGAACAGGACAGATTGTTAAGATTTGCAATTATTCTTATTTTCTGGGGTTTATATTCCATGATCCTTGTGCTCAGCTACTCAATGAAGCAAGTTCCCTTAAAACCATCTGCAGTAATATTACAGCTTTCTTCTGATATTTAAAACCTTCCAGGTCTTCAGTTAGCTTGCTAGTTGGTTGCTTAAGGCAGAAGTGTCAGAAATATGGAGGGTTTGTGCAAACTGCTGTTATTTATACCAACACCAGCCCTGAGATGTAGTGTAGATCTCTGCTCTTCCCCAAATGTCAAGCCAGCAACATGCCTGGGGAGGGCAGCTGTGTTTTAAAGTCCAAAGCAAAAACCAATGTCCGGGTCAGTTGGCTTCCTCCGTCCCAAACCGTCCTGTGGAGGCCGTGTGTAACCCCAGGGTAGCAACAGCATGATTGCCTTCCCAGGAGCCAGGCACTGAAAACAGAGATTTAGAAGGCTGTATAACAGTGCCACCAGGTGATAGCATTAAACACAGGGTTTGCTGCCAGAGTAATTCAGCTGAACAATTATTTGCGGATCGACTCTGTTGTAAAGCATAAAGTATAATTTTCCTCCCTAGGCTAGTGTATGTAGATCTTCAGACATAACTAACCTGCCTTTGCTATAAGATCCATCATAAAGACGGTGCCTATGTATAGGGGTTTTATTGGTGGGTTTTTCTGGGGGGGAAGAGTGGGTTGCTTTTGGGATTCTTTGCGATTTTTGTGGGTTTCAGAGAGGCATGTTCAGGTTGTGGCAGAAGGATCCGTCTCTCTGAGCTTGTTTACTTCTGATACAGCACAGATGAGAAAAGAATCAGGACAATACTCTAACAAATATCAGTCTAATGTTATTTATGTGAAACCCCAAGACATACGGAACGAATGTATTAATTGTTATTGATGCCTGTTTGAATCTAGGTTATTTAGCATCAAGTAATGTTATTTGAAAGCACATTTAGTTTATATGGGACATCTGTGATGATCCTGCTGGAGTGATTTATGTAGAAAAGTTGCTAGGAATGTGATCCCATCCTAGTGGGGAAACTCATAAAAATAAAAGAAAATATTTGCAACTCAGAGGAGTTTGTTAGCTAACTTGTGTTAGTTGTTTGCTAACACTTGAGATATATTAGCATAATGGGAAAGCTGTTGTCATGCAGTCTACCATCACAGCAAGAGAAAACTAAATAAACAGGAGTCCCATACAACACAGTGTATTCAGGAAGCACTGATAAAGGTAATATAGCATGATTAAGGTTTTTAAATAGTTTCCTCTTCCACTATATTCGTGTTTGTTAATAAAAACAGGGTCTTCAGTTAAAGTGTAATTGGATTTCATTGCTTGAAGCAACCTGCCCCTGATGCATATCCCACTCAGGGAAAGGCTACAAATTGCTGAATTAATGGAGGGTGGGGGAAGCAATGTGTTTTCAGTTTAATACTTGTATTCCCTCCACCAGAGCTTGTGCTTTGCTAGGGTGTAAGGATGTAAAGAAACAGAGAACAACTCTTCCCACTCTTTGAAGTTAGGAGTTCAGGAGAGGGAGGGAAGAAGGGATTTGCCTTTTCTTTTTAATCAGCTGTAAATTCACAGCAAAGAACTGATGGAAAATTACTTTCTTTTTGTAAACTTCTATAAACAGTACAATTCATGCTACGTGTCCTAAAGTTTGTGAAAGTCCTTACCTGTCATTTTATTATTTTCTGTGAATTTTGGAGCAGATCCTTCTTCACTTGAAAAAGTGGAATTGTATGCAAGATAAAGACATTCTAAAGCCTTTTCCTTCTCTTAGTAAACACAACTTGATAGAAGCATAATTTGTAAATTGCTGTAGTTGTTGGTGGGGTAGAGGGTTTAAATGTACTTTAAATGTACTTTTATGTTGTTGTATTTGTGTGACTTAATCAAAGCCATCTTCATGAGAATGTTTTTGGTCTGTTTAGGCTATAATCTGACAAACAGTTGTGATCCTGCTGCCATCAACACTGCATGAACAGGTCCAGCTCAAACTATTCAATACAGATCATTTCTGTTCATCTCAGTATGGTTTAAAATTTTGTTTTGGGAGATTTTGTTTCACTGGGGCAAGCAGGATCAAGCAATTTGCCACCAACTCTTAGCAGAACCCTGCCCAAAAGGCTGTTGAAATCGATGACATCACTTCATTTATTTAGAAATCAAGCGTCTGTCTTCCAGTTCCGCAATGCTTGAAGTTTTGTATTGAAATATACACAAATTCCTATTCAAGTAAACTGAACTACTCCTGTAAAAATTTGAAATTCAAATTCAGTCACTATGACCATGGGCTAAAATGATTGGGTAGCTTTCTTCTCTTGTATGAATGCTGATCTCCTTCATTTTCATAATGCCAGCAAAACCAGCAGGTAAACTAGTTGCTTTGCGAGGCAGATTGTCTGCTCTGGCATCTTACAACATTCCTTGTTCCTGATTCCAGCTCTATTTCTGATTACTGTCTGTGAACAACCATACAGATATGTAAGGGCAGACCTTCCTAATCAGAGAAGTAAAATTTCCTGGTAAAGGGCAGCACTGGCAGCCTGGTAGTCTGTACCAACCTGAAATCCTGGCAGAAGTCACTGAAGTTGGGAAGAAACCACAAGAGTTTCAGAGGTCGTGCACATGCTCTGATACAGGCTGTAGTAGTTTCTTCATAATAAATTATGTATGACACCAGTCGAGTTATTAGTGTTTCTTAATGGCTAGTGATTTAAGAGTTTTTCAAATGCAGCAGATATTTATATGCTGCTGTCGTTTGGGGGAGGAGAGGGTAGTTAGTGCGTTGCACATCCCACAGGGAAATTAGCTGTTACCCAGTTAACCACTTCAAAATATTAGTGTCTACGAATCTGATTATCAAATTAGATTAAATGCCTTCCACTTAGCCATGTAGAATTTGTGAACACAGATAATTTAAAAACAAGTAAGCTTCACAAAACTTGGGGGCAGATACAAAAATGTATAATTTGTTTTAATGTACAATGCAAATATAATCTACACTACTACGTTCAGTCGTGATCCCTAGGTAAAGGTATAAATCTGCACAAGCTCTCAGTGTTTGTAAAGTTTGCTCTGAGTTTGCTTCGTCAAAGCTTTAAGCAGAATCTGGCCCATTGGTTCTGCACAGTGCTATTCAGTAGGCTGCATGGGATAAGGGGGAAATTGGCTTCACCTGCATAAAGGTGTTGTGTTAGCAATGAATGTGATTCAAATAGGAGTATGGAATTATGTTGGTAGCAGAACAGCCCGACAGCTCCCTACCTTCCAGCAGTGCACTGCTCGAGCAGAGAGCTGTGCGGGAGAGAAGGGGATAAAACTTGTTTGTTTCTTTCCCCACTTCTTGCCCCAACAGATTTGCACCGACAGTGGAACGGTAAATTAGCCCCACTGAGTGCACAGCTTCAATCCAAGAACTGGAATTCCTCTTACAACTTTAATAATTTGCTAACTTAATTGGAAATGTTTAATTCTGCTTTCTGTAGCTTTTTACCACTGTGGTGCCCAAATAGTGTCCACATCTGCTTTTGGACCCTCAAAATGGTGATGCTTTTTAAGAAACAGGTGCTTTTTAATAATTATTTACTTTGTGTGCTGTGTTAATTTTTCCTTGAAAAAACCCTAACCTTGAATGACACTCAGGAAAGAATTCAGCCAAACTACTTCACAGTATTGAAGCTAGCCTAGGAAGGAGCAGTTTGTACTGTCCGTCGAGCTAAAATGTGGCCCTCTTGGAGATCACCGACCTCTTTTCAAATAAAAACGCGCAGTGAGAGCACCATCCGTGAATTTCTAATAATTTTGTGAATCGGGATCTGATCACTGAAGTAAAACTTCTCGAGGCACGATCTGGAGTGGAAATTAGGTTCTGGTTGCTGTGCAAAGCAATCAGCAGCAGCGAAGGAAATAAACTTCTCTTCGCTCCAGATCTTTCTTGCATGCGGTTGCACAGTTGTTGCGGTTTCACAGCCATCCACCCAAAACCATCTGTAGACATCTGTCTTGTGCCTGTGCGTAATCAAATCAAAGAGATTTTAACTTCCGCTGTAACATTAATGTGGCAGCAAAAATACTTTTTCAAGATGTAAGTGCAGGTCTTCTGTTACAGCTCCTGCTCTAGATTGTCAGTATGAAAGTACCACTTGTGAGACACAAGCTCTATGTCTATCATGAAAATAAATGCTGTGATTTTTCATAGGATTGATAAATATTAAAAAAACTACTTCTGTTATCTAGAAAAGGGATGTAAATGTAGAAAAGCGGCTCATTCCAAGAGTGAAAAATACTTCTGTATGTTCTGTTCTCAAATCTGAGAAGATTTTGATTAAGAACATCTTTCTCTCTAAATATTTTACTAATAAGCACATAATGAATTAACTACTTTCCTCGTCATGCAAAGTTTCTCAAAGATTGGACGCTTACTGAAATGTGATAGTGTGGACACCTTGACATTGTTAAAGCACATGGTCCATCACCCTTTGCTTCTCTGCACAAAGCTTTGCTGTAGCATATTAATTTACCAAATCAGATTAACACGAGCTTGGAGATCTGGGCACAGCGCTGTGTTACGTGCTAGGCAGACAATGGCCACAGCTTCTCTTAGCGCTCTTAACATTGTTGTAGGCAGTACAGCAAGAGACTTAAGGAGCAGCTTAGTGGAGGTTTGGAAGTGTGCTTAAGAAAGTCCTTCCAAGGAGCAGTACTAGAAGAAGAACAAAAGTACTGGGGAATTAAAAGCAGTTGATTGAAGCTGGCCTAATTGGCATATCCAAGGCAGAAGCCAATTTCTTCTATTATGGGCATATGAGAGTCAGAAGGCCATAACTTTAAGGTATTATACAGTATTCGGGACTAAGAGAAATGGGTTATAACAGATGGTTACAAATTTTTAAGATATAATTTTGTTCATTTTGATATTTTAAAATGTCAGTTAGACAAACAGAACAGATTTTGCATATTTACCTGCTTAAAATACGGACTCATTAGGTGTGGAGGGAGCTGCTTCTTCTGGTTACATCAGGAATCTTTGAATCTGATTTTCCTCTTTTTTTTTTCTCTCCCCCCCGCGCGCTGAGTAAGATCTTTAGTTGGCCTATGAGCCATGAGATGGGACCTTGGACAGAAGTTTTTGATGTCCTGAAGTTGTAAATGTTCATGATTTCTTAGAGTTTGTTTATTATTTATCTAATGTTTTTGTACTTCTCAGAAGAGTATTTAAATATCTGTTGTTAGTGTTTTATGTTTTATATGAGATGATCTTATTGGTGCAGCCAAGGGAGTACATAAGGAAAATGTTCTGCGTCTGTCCTCCATTGTGAAAAGATGAACAGCACTTTACCTTACAATCTCATATATTATAACCATGCATGTCCTCTAGCAAAGCTCTTTTCTTCTAAAATATTAAACTGCAGGACCTATGTAATTTTTTTGTGTGTAAAGATAACTCAGTGTTATTATATTTTGAATTTACAGAAGTACTTATTATTTATTCTTGAGAGGTCAAATATTTTTCTGTGTTTCTGTAGAGAATATAACTAGCTTCCCAACTGAACACTGAATGTTAGTAAAAATGAAAAAAGAAACCCCACCTTAAACTGTTAGGAAAAGTAATATTACCCTTATTTGAGCTAATATGCTGCAATTATGCTAGTAAAAGCTCACTGAATTAACAAAAGGATATCGAGCTTTTCTACTCTGGGCACTAGCCCAGAACTAATTCAGGCTGGTGGTTCTGGGTGGGATCTGTGCTTCTGGAATGAACTGGTGATATGGGAATGCTTTCTACTGTTCAAGTGTGTCATAAAAGACTGTCCCAATTAATACTAATGAGCTGCTGTGGTAGCAGCCATGGCACAAAGGCTGAAAGGTGAAGAATCATAAAGTAAACATTAGTCTCTCACCCATGGAGTGATTGGGACATCCCGATGATGGTACTACAGTAATTCTTAATCCATGCACTTTAACTGTATAGACGGGGAGACCTTTATCTTATTTATAAAATACTGCAAAGCAGCAATGCAGAATCTCTCAATCAGTTCCACGCCCATAGACACCCGTTCCTCCACAGCATGGCACCATGGCTTGGCTTCAAAGCGTCCTTACTGGTACCAATGAAAGGACAGAGCCTGAACGAGTGACACTTGCATTGTTCAGTTCAGCTGTCTTCCCAGTCCAGGGAAGGATACAGCCGCAGGATCACAGAGCTTAACTGAAAAGATATTGAACCTGTTGGTCTGGATAGACTGTGTGGACATGAAGATATCTTAATGTGAGATTGGTGTTAATGGCTGCCATCAATCAAGGCTTTGATCTCTAGACAATATTAGATCTTGTCTCTAGGCAATGACAGTTCTTAAACTTAATGGGTATGCTAACAGCCTTCATTCAGGCTACATGAAAGCCCCAGCTGAATGCTTCAATGGACTGAGATAACGAGACAATAGAAGCTACTGCCCAAGGCAATCGTGCACATGATAAAACCTAAGTAAGGCAATACTTTTAATATCCCCAACTATCTTATTTGAAAAAATGTTTAATTTGTTCTCCATTTATCCAGGGAGAATAGAAGTCAGCATATCCATTACCTTCCACTGTATCTGAAATTGCCTGAAAAAAATTCACAGAGGAGCCAGCACAGCTTATTAACTCAAGGGCAATACTACTGTTGCTTCCAGGATCTGTGGACAACCTGACCACTTCGTGTTACCCAAGGCAAGCGTCCTGCAAAACCAAGGCAGCTCACAGTCGTGGCTAGACAACTGACTAACATGGACATACAAATGGCTCTGCATAGTCAGCTAAATCCAATGGGATTTTCTTAGCTCTGCTAGGCTTAGCAGAATCACTATTTTGCACCAGTTTTCTCAGTATGCATGGCTTCGTCAGCCTTCTCTCAGCTGGGTCCGAGCCAGCTGAGTGCACCTCTGTTCAAGCTAATGAAGTCTTCCAGAAACGGGGGCACTGAAAAGTAAAGTGAAGAGATGCCGAATGGCTCTGTGAGAGCCAGCCTGTGCTTGGCCAGGATGGCACGCAGAGCCAGCTGCATCCTAAGCAGCTCCACGCAATGCTGCTCGCGTGCCTTTGCATCATACTTCCCATCCAGGCCTTCCCTCTTCCAGGTGCCACAGGTCCCTGTCTTCCCCCTCCCATTACCCCGGGAGAGAAGAGCAGGCTGCTGGAGGCGAGTCCTCAAGCAGCCACTTTGCCAGAGAGACAGAACAGGCTGCTTGGTTTTTTTGTGGGATCAAGTTATTTTTTTTTCTCCTTGTTCTTTCAGGGCCTGCTGTTTTTGCCAATAGTATTTCGTGAAGAAAATCTTAGACTTACCTTAGCGTGGAGTAGTAAAATACTCACCAGTCCTCTGAAAACTCAAAATCATCCCAGTCTATGAATGCAAGAGAAAATATATCAATGAACAACAACAATAAAAAACCCACACACAACAACCCAACAAAAAAAAACTATTGAGAGAAATCAAATTAACTCATATTTCTTCCTGATTTTCTCTAATGTGTTTTCCTCTGTCAAAAATAATAAAAAAAAAATTCTAGTTCTACGTAGTGAAACTGAGATTCTCAAGCCATATAAATATCACCAGTAACTATTGTTATAAAATATTACTATTGTATACAGATTTGAAAAGAAAAAAGGCAATGATAAGTTATTTACTATGTTTCTAGAAGCCTAAGGCATAGATTTATTTAAAATACACTGTAACATGATTGTTTCCTCAGAATTATTATACAGCTAACATCTCATATAAAATTGAATGATTAACATGGTAAAACAAACTTACTTAGCAAAAGAAAAGCTCTGTCACAACATTGTATTTTAAGCACAACACTGTATTCATAAACTCTCCCCAAAGCATACTGGAAGTGCCAAATCTATGCTTGACACACAATTCATACAGCCCTGCTGTATGAGAAATGAGTGAAACCAGGCAGTGCTAGGGATGTAGGCGTGCAAATACCATCTGAAGACATCTTTGTGGGAAAGTGCCATTTTGATTGTGTAACTGGAGGCCCAGAATTCACATCAAGGAATAATTATATTCTCTTCTACAGTGGCAATGATCCGATTAATTCAATCTAGTTGATAGATGTCGTTAGCGATTTTTACTAGCAAATTGGCCCCGTTGTATTTGCAGACATGACATTAATGCTATTTGGGGGCCATGCCATGTCAAAAGAGCAGGATTTGTGCCTGACCTATGTCTGAGAAAGTCGTCCACATAATATGTCAAGAAGGAAGCTTGCTGAACACATTGTGCCCTTAAAAATGCTATTCCAGGAAGAATCAGTCACCATACAAGTTATTCCACAGTTCGCTACTGCAATTGCCTGTCCTGGGTGAACTCCATAGGCTAATAGGAGTGATCTCATTCGGAGCATAAAACTAAAACAGAAAGTAGGACTAAAATATCCAGCAAGGAATCACTCACAAAAAAGCCCCTGGGATGCTTGTGTGTTAGTTTTAAAGGTTAAAAATCTTTTAGGTGAATGCAACACTAGTATTGTAACATCTATTATCACAAAAAGTTTGTTTACAATTGAATATTATTCCTTAATAAGGAAATATACTTATTACTTTTTTGAAGGATGGAAGTTGTGTGTTATGTTTTCTGTTCTTAGCTTGTTTTCTATATGATTACAAAAGGTTAATTACAAAGATGCCTTCATTTCTGCAGTGTATTGAAAGCTCATCTCATCCTTCCTGACTTTAGGGGTATGGTTTGTAACATCAGTAGGAGTGGCTGGGGTGTGGTGAGGGATATGGAAAAAATATCCCCAAGCCTTGGGACAGATAAAAACAGAAGTAAAGAGCAGAAAAGCTCTTTAGGAAAAGAAAAAAGGTAGAAGAGATGCACAGGAAACTGAGTAGACCTCATACTCCAGGGGCTAGGATGCCTGGGATAAACTGAATCTACATAACTTACTGTTAAAGCAGGTTTATATATATTCCTTACATTTTCAGGTATGCTTAACCAAGTAAGAACATAAGTGGTTTTTTGTAAATACACAAGATCATGTCTTAAATGTCCAGTCTGTAAGGTCAAAGTCAAACTGTCAAAAGACAGTTCCTTCATTAAATATGCAGAATGTACTGGGGTATACATGAATCCATGGGACCAGACAGGATGCATCTGAAGGTGCTGAGGGAGTCGGCCAATTGTAAGGCCTCTCTCTGTTGCCTTTGAAAAGTCATGCAGATCAGGGAGGTTCCTGAGGACTGGAAAAAAGCAAATGTCACACCCTTCTTCAGGAAGGAGGATCTAGGCCAGTCAGACTCACCTCAGTCCCTGGGATGGAGCAAATGGAAGCCATGTCCAGGCCAGGATAAGGTGATGGCTGGGAACACGCAGCATGGATTTACCAAGGGCAAATAGTGTCTGAGCAAACTGAATGCATCCTCTGACGAGATGACTGGCTCACTGGATGAAAGGAGAGCAGTGGATATTTTGGAGTGACCTCCAGAGGCTACTCCTGACCTAAATTACTCTGTGGTTTTCATCTTATAGTCCATGGACTCTTGTGGATCCATGCAATGCTCTTAAGATACTCACAGAGCAACGAAGGCTTAGATCTTAAACTGTATACCTGAGACTTGCTCTTCACGAAAATACTGGCCTTGGTCCACCAGTGAAAAAAACCTAGTGTTGTATTTTGTCTTCAATTAAAAAGAAACAAATTTTGCTGTGAACTGGCTATTTTTAACACCTCACTCTTTTGTTATGTTCCCATCCTACTGCTGTGGTTAGAGAATACCTTGCTGTGGAAAAGCTGTTTGGGTTACCCTGCATGTTACTGGTGAAGACTTAAAATAGCCTTGAGTCTGCTGAATAATCACAGCAGGGATGTAGGATGCTATGGCCTGTGGACTGAGGATCCTGACACCTCCCGTCTTTAATGGTGACTGTGCTCACGGGAGGCGTATCCAGAGGAGCTTGAAGACCTGCTGGCCACATAGCTGGGACAACATGAAACCTGCTGCCTGCAGGAAAGCATGGCCAGGAGGCTGGGTACTTTGTCTGTGCTGTTCTGACTAGAGTGCTCTCAGCACTTACGTGCATCGGTGACTTCAGTGTCAGCGCTTCCCCCATCAGTGAAGGGGAGAAACAGAAAAGTTTTTGAGGGCTAGTAATTAAGAGACCTACCGCTGAGGCTGGGAGCGGTTTGGAGAGGAGGGTATCACAAGAAGCAGTTATCCAGCAAATGATAGACTATATTTTGGGTATCTATGTTTCTGAATCTGATAATTCATCTATTGTGGTTTTAGGCAATGATTGCAGCTGGAAAATAACAACAACAGAGAAGCTTAAACTGTATAATATGGGTAAATAAAAATTAATACGTGAAATCGAATAGTACAAAACCACAATACCGTATCCTGAGATTTTCTTATTGTATTGCAAAAATGCTTCTGATTCTTCCTTAGGTAAATGAATAACCTGGATTTTGAAGTTGGATTTTTAATTTACCACTGTCTTTTGTCATTTTGTCAATCCAATTTGTTCTCAAATCCAAAGCCATCTGAAATTTATTAGAAGAAATGAAACTGGAAAGTATGCATGCCCAGTGTTAAATAGTCCATTTGAAAAGTAAATACTTTCCTTCTCATTTTTTTTTCCCCCCAAGAAGACTCTCTAGAGATATGTGGCACAAAAGTGCTTTTTGTCTGGGAGGAAACGCTAACCTAACAGATATGAAAAACTTCTAGAAGAGGGATGGACCAGCTCATTCCAGGAGGTTGGAGCTGTGCAAATGAGATTTATGCAGCATTTAAATGTGGGCCAGTAAGTTCACTGATGGTTTTTATATGTTGATTTAGACTGACTCTGAAGTGTACAATATATAATTTGAATACTTTATATAAATATATATAAAACCACTAAGTCTTTGGGATTCTCTTCTTCCTACTTAACCAAATGAGAATCAGAAATATATATGGAAGAGAATGTTTTGGTCTATTTATAATGCATGCTGTCTAGACAACTGGCTGTACAAAAGGAATATGTTCCTGCTTTTTTTTTCTAAGCAGAAGTTTGCTCCTGGGGCTAGTTGTTAAACAAGGGACCCAGGGCAGCACATGTGTAATCCATGAAGCTGATACCGCAATGTCTGTAAATGATATTGGAGTGTAAGTAGGAAACGGATTTTGGCATTCAACACAGTGCTAAATATGAGTGTAGACTGCTAACTAGGTGCATGTACAGGGTATGCAGTCTTGTTTGGAAAAAAAGCAGACTTGTATCTCTTTCTGTAGACTTTTGCATTTTAAAATATGCCAGAAATGTATGTGGCTCTGTTACTTTCTGGGGGCAAGTTTGCTATTATTCGGGTGAGATATGCAAGCGCTATACAGTACCAGAGCCCTCAGACCAGATTTAAGAGGGATTTAAGGCACACAGACACTGTGTTAGGCCTCTGCAAAGGAGTGGATAACTTCTGTTCTCTTCAAAGCTTCAGGTTGAAATCCTGAACCCAGTAAAATGGATAGAATAATTCTGTTGATTTCAGGAAATTAGGATTTCATCTCTAGAGTTTCATCTTGTGCTTATCGAAGTGAATGAGTAATGCCATTGATTAGGGTGAGATCAAGAATGAGTCACTAACCCTCTGTAGTCACTAATGGTAAAATATAGATGATATCCTCTTTTAGGACCTTTTAGGATCTTTTCCATATGAACTTCAAAGAAATTATGATAAATGTCTATATAAATAACTTTGGTAACGTCAGAAAAGAATAGTTTCCTGCCCTCAGGAAAGTCTATGGCAGATAGGACAGATTCATTACTAAGCAGAATGAGTATTTTGGGGGGCTGTTTGTTGGGTTTTGTTTTCTTTTTTTTCTTTTTTAATGAGGCATCAGCTGTTTACTAAAGACTAATTAGAAGAAATTTGTCAGCATTTGTGGATTTTTTCCTTTCATGATTCGGGAGATAAGCCTGCTTTGTTCTTTCTTTTTTCCTCTCTCTCTTTAATGAAGTGTTTCTTAATAAACTACTAATTAAAATCTTCTGCACCTATATTTGATGACAGTTAATTTGGGACAGAAAGCCCTTCTTACTGAATCTGTTTCTGTCATGAGTCCATCTTGCAAACAGATTGGCCAAAAGGGTATGTTTAGATCCAAAGCGTATCTTTGCACATCAATCCACACGTGTGTGCCAGGTCAGACTGGGATGAAGGGTCACCGTCCGACATCCAGGAGGCTCCCAATGCTGAGTCCTGGGCGCTTGCAGCCTCAGGAGCTTCCCTGCACTGCTGTGGTCTTCGGGTGTGTGAAAGCCCCTGCTCCAAGAGCCGAGACTCCGCTGGCCTGAAACTTTTTGCTAAGGTGCAGAAAGGTATTTATAGGATCATACCAGTGCTTGGAGTTGACTCATTGTATTTGCACTGATGCTGGAATAATGTATTTCTGCAAGGAGAAACGAACATATAATTTCCAGAAAAAAGGGAGCCAGACTGGATCTTGTTTAGGTGTCCAGTTAGTGTGGCTGGGTTTGCTTACAGCTGGTGTGACTTACACTTAGGTGGTCAAAGACAAATAACATATTTAATATGGAAAAAAGATCTCTAGCCTTGATTTCATGAGCTGAACCATTACTTGGATTTGGAGTGTTGTTACTTGTTGAAGATCTTATTTTTTGATTATTCCTGACTTGCATCCAGGAATAAGTCCGCATGTCGGAGAGGTTTGGTTCAATTAAGCAACTGAGGTTTCAGGATGTTCATTATACTCAGATGCTGATCAACCTGAAATTTTAATAAAACAGGCAGAGGGTGTGTACCTGTGACAAACCATTTACCTGAATGCACGTCAAGTTTTCCTCTGTATTTTGTGCTGGAAGGCCTGATGCACTGTCAGCGCAGGAAGCACGCGGGGATTTTCCCGCTGCAGTCGCTGTTCAGATGAAAGGTGAGAGGAGCCTGCCTTTCACTTTGTACTTTAAAAGAGCCAAGCCTGTCCCCCCCCTCAACCCCAGTTGCATGGTTAATACCTGGCAGGCGACTGAAACGTGGGGAGGCCAGCAGCGAGGGAGGACGAGCAGCCGGTGTCGGGCTGACCCTGCTGCCTCCCGGCTGGTGACTCCCTTGGAGCGGCTCCTTGACTAAAAAGCATTGCCGTGGATTATTTTCCATCAATCAGGTCTCTCGTATAAAAGTAGAAAACAGAGGAAATTATTTCTTTTTAATTATGCAACTGTTTTCCTGATGGGTTAGTACCATTAGAGAGCTGATTTGATGCGGCTTTCAGTATTTTCATTGGCTGCAGCAACAAAATTAAACTCTATTATTTTTTTCTTTCTGCATAATGCAAGACAGTTTTAGCCTTTGATTTTCAGGGTAGGTAAAATCAGTTTACGCTAAGTTGGAAGTTTTATTAATACTGAATAATTCCTCACTGTGCAAACTCAATCTTCCCTTTTCCTGCTCAACCCCAGCCTTTAACGCAGCAAATTAACACAAATAATTTCAACATTTTACAAAATGGAGAGTGAATTAGATAACTCTGCAGTGTACTGGTGCAAAAAGCCATTTCTGCCTTGCTCCTCTGCTTGTATTTTTGTTCTAGAGAGGCAGGAGGTGGACAGAGTGTCTGCTTTATATTGCAAAATGGGAAAACAATCCTAATACAAACAATCAAGTTACAAAGCTAGACAACTCTCACAAAATAGTCACAATTAAACAAAAAATGTGGTGGTTCCAACTGTACAAACTTTACAACATAAGATGATACAAGAAATCCTGGGACTCTGGCTGCAAGCCTACCTGGTAAATGCTCAGAATTTCTTGTCCAAGTTCAGTGAATTGAGTAAAATGTTTTTGTAATACATCTTTTTTTAAAGTATGGACACCAAATACACATATAAACCAGAATCTTCCTCGAAAGAGACCTCCTTGGACTTTTTACCTTTCCTCATGCTTGCATACCACTGTCTCTTTTTTTTCCTGAGGTGGTCCCTGGAACATCTCCCTTAAGCAAAGTCCTGCCCTTGCCTCTTCTCATCATTGCCCTTTGGCCCTTCTTTGCCTGTACCCCCAGATGGGCTTGATCTTGGATATGCTGTGGCTGCCAACCCAAAAGTGGGAGAGGAGGCCTCCCCCTAAATTTTCCTTTGTGCCTACCCTCTACTTGTAGCAGTCTCGTGTCTTGTTCTCGTCCCTCCTCAGGACAAACAAGGGGTCAGTCTGCTATAGCTTTCCTCTCTACCTGGGCCTGCCTGCCAGGCGGCTTTCTCTTGGCTCTGTGGCTCCTGAATGTGGCTTAAGTTGATCACTGCTTATAAAATATTACTTAGACAGAGTAAGGGTGTCATAAGAGTTATCTTTACCACAGATTTAACTTTAGGGAAGTGAAGTGTGAGTGGTAGGAAGAAGTTCGGCATCCATCAGCTGAGTGCAGACAAAATACTGTGGTTGCTATATTTTACAGGGAAACTTCCTTCTGCAAAGAGGTCCTTAGGAAAATAGGAAGGAATATCCTGGGCCACTCAACTGGAAAACCCACTGCTTTCATGGGTATATTGATTTTGGTTACCGTTTCTAAAAAGCGCGGGTGAATGAGTTTGGGATTTGCCTTCAGTGACATAGGTGGATGCATTAGTGATATTTTGTAGAATTTCAGTGGTTAAATTAAAGGAAAATTGGGCAAGCCCGAGTTAGTGTGTAGTGCTGATCTCGTCTACCTCCTCGGACTACAGATGGTAGATACTTCTACAGCAAATCATCTGTAGATATCATTGGCAATCAGGCGGAGTCCTACCAGGCAGCATATGTAGCTTCTCAGTTTCTCAAATAATGTAGACATATTGTAAAACACTACCTCAATATCTCTTCAAAACCTCTTCTGTGTCACTGCTGCTAGCTGTCGGGTAGATCCCATTTCTTCAGCAGCTCCAGCCATGCAACTTATGACCTATTTCTCACCTCACATGCGTACTGAAGTGCCCAAAGCTTCAGTCACTGCTGTCTGCCTTTGGGGACGTGGTGGTGGGGCAGCTCCTTCCTCACTGCATGTCCCAGGAGGCATCGGTGTGGATACTCGTAGCCTTGCCGGTGGCTTTGCACGCAGGCAACTTCCCTGCTCAGCCGCTGTTTCTTGCCGTGAGCATTCCCCCTTTGAGCCTTTTGCTTCCTCTTATGTACAACCTGAAATACAAACTAACGGGTGTCAGTGTTGTGGCTCTCCCAAGGCATAAGAAGGCACTCAGAGCAGGGTGACACCATCAGGAGTTCTGCTTACGGGGTGTCGGTTGCCATCCACTGCAGCTGTTCCCTGTTACGAGACACCAATGGGGGCAGATTGCTGCCTGTGTAGATGATACCAGCTCTATTTACAATTAGTTTTTCCATTATTCCTTTGTATTTGTTAATAATTTAAGTTTGCCTAATTTAGATTACATTGTTTTGATTTCTCAGTTATCCTAAATTGTTGTAGCAACGACAGCAGTATTGACATGTGCTGTGGTTCAAACTCCCAAGGAACATGAATGCTGAATAAGAATATGACTTGCCCTTCACACTTCCAGGGCTTGAAGTATCTGCCCCCTCACAGCATGCTTGTTTCTCTTATGTCCTGCCAGATTATTTCTGATGCTACTTCCTGACTTGTCTGGTGATCCTTAGTGTACTGCTTTGCTGTACTTCATTGGAGACATCGTTATTTTAGGAGAATCATGTCCCTTCGGATTAGTCATTTAGAATGTACTGGAGAGACATATGTTTATATGTGTGTGTGTATATATATATACTGGTATTTATATTTTTAACTCCATCTTCAAAAGCCATGCAGAAAAAAACTGAAAAACAGTGTTTTGTAAAAAGCACAGAGGATTAATCATTAGAAGTTACCACCTTTTTCACTCTGGAAAGTAAACAGGTACATGAAGGCAAGATAACATATCAGAAAAAGGATATGGGTCATCATACGAGGTGGTGATGATGCCTTCAGGCGAGGTTAGTTCTGATCAAAAAACTGCTGAACATTCAAGGAGTCAATAAGATTTCATTATCATATACCATTCTTCAAAATGTCTGTATGACTACATCTTTCCAACCTCTAACCCTTCCTTCTGGTACTGTGTAAGTTGGCAAATCCTAGTTAGGAATGGGTGTGTTCTGGTGTCGTCTGCTTCCCTCCAGAAGTGAAGTCAGTGCAGAATCAAGCTGAAGACATGCGTATGGCAAAAATTAGTTCAGATCAACTCTATAAGAATCTGAGCATAATTCAATACAAATTGGCTCAGTGTACAACAAGCAGGTGACTCTGTAAGTAGTATTCACACGTCTGTGTTTCAGCTAGCAAGGCACAGGTCAGAACTAGAGCACCCATGTTGTGCCCTGCTCCTCTCCTCAGAGCCTCCTCCTCCCCCCGAGCATCATGTTCCTCAGGGCTTCTTCATCTCCACTGCCTTGTACCCTTCCCTTCCAACATGCATCCAGGTGCCCCTAGCTGGTGGCTGGTCCCTACCCCGTGTCTAGGGGAAGGCTGGGCCAGCTAGAGGGTCACTTGTCAGGAGGCACTTAGTGCTTCAGCATTAGCTCTTCATGCTTTGCCTGCAGCCTGCCATACTGCCGCTGGCAGCGCACCCATGATTACAAGGAAACTGCTGCACTGAAAATACTCATACCATAAATAAGAGGTTTACTACATTATGCTGGACTCAGAGGAATAATCTTTTTTGTTCCTCTTTGAAGGAACAAAGAAGCAGGACAAAACAATTTTTTGTGGTAGTTTTATACTGCTGGATGGAAAGATTTTAAAAAAGAATTTGATTTATTTTAGCTTAAAAAGAGAACTGTGTGGAAAACTTCAGAGGTTTGAATGTAATTTATCACTCAGTCATAAGTGGGCAGGAGAGCTGCGCATTTCTCTTCAGTAAAATTGCAAGGAAGTGGCTGTCTTCAAAATCAAGGACCTTTTTGGCTGAAGGAAGACAATGTTACGCATCTTTCATTAAAAAGTTGAACTACCCATTATGGCTATTTTTATGTATTACAGTCAATTTTGGTATTTTACAAAATGTGCCTGAACATACTTTATCCTTAAAAAATTGGGAAAACATTCAATATGTCCTGAACATATTTTATCCTTAAAAAATTGGGAAATCATTCAATATGTGCCCGCAAAAGTGGTTTGCAGCCTGCCCTGCCAAAGAGTCAGCAAGTCCACCGGAAACGATTTTAATGGTCTGTTAATAAAGATCAAGTAACATTGTGATTGATCTATTATTGCAGGTTTTTTTGATTGGTAAAGAAAACAAGACAACATCAGTTCAATACTGCTAACTCCGTTCTCTGTTTTCTTTTTATTTTTCATCTAGCTCAGCATTTGTTGCATTTCCAAGATACAGAATAAATTCTTTACCAATAAGTCTCTGCATATATACACGAAAATCTGTTTTTACCTTGGTTCTTAAAGGAAGGAACACTAATTTTGCTGTTAAGTGAACTTGCTTATGAATTCCAAAACATATATTCGTTCATCTGATCTAAAAATGGGTATGAAAGTTCTGATTCTTAAAAAGAAAAGAATTTAGTAATTTAAATTCCTCATCTGAGAAAAATGCTTTTTATTTTTCTTTGAAATGTACAGTCAGTTAAATGTCTAACTAACTTCAACAGGGATAATGCAAAGTCAAGTCAGTTATTTTAGTTGCAGATCTGCGTATGTGCATTCATAGCCTTATGTAAAAAAATGTTCTGGTGAATTTATTTAAGTTGTATGCTTAAATAAAAGAGGGAATTTCTACCTCGCTGTGACAATGAAAAGCTATTTTCTGATTAATAATTCTCAGAAGTTTGTTAAAAATGTGGAGAGGGAATCGCTGCTGATCAATGAAATTGCAGCTGATTCACTGAATTATAGAATCATAGAATCATTAGGGTTGGAAAAGACCTCTAAGATCATCGAGTCCAACCGTCAACCCAACACCACCATGCCCACTAAACCATGTCCCTAAGCGCCTCATCTACCCGTTTTTTAAATACTTCCAGGGATGGGGACTCAACCACTTCCCTGGGCAGCCTGTTCCAATGTTTAACCACTCTTTCAGTAAAAAAATTTTTCCTGACATACCCAGTGCAGGAAGGTGTGGGCAAGATGCATGCTGCCTTTTGGCTAGAGCAACCAGAGTTATTGCATGATGCTTGTAGAAATTACTCAGCTGTGAGGAGAGGGAATGAATGTTACATTGGGTTGCATTCTTTCTTTGCGCATAATTTACCATCTTTCCTCATTCATGGCGTTGTGACAGTGCAGATCATGACACTGCATTAGCTTTAGTGGGATTTTGCTTCAGCCCATGGCCCATATGCTTGGAGCTGACTGCAGACCAATGTGCGGGGATATTTAAACTCCAGTGACTGTGGAAGATGTTCTGAAATGTGAACTCTGCTGGAGGATATTGAGTTCTTTGCAAAATTATTTTCCTTACATAAAGCAAAGACGACTTTTATGGTTTCAGTTCCATAGGCACCCATATTTGGGGATAACAGGCTCCTTTGCACAGTGCATGCAACCAGGAAATACATATTTGCAATAGACTAGTTTCTTGTCAAATTTGTTGCTGTTATTTCCAATCTGGACCAGACGTGAAAACCAGATAACAAGAATTAAGTTCAGAATATCAAAGGGTGAGTAAGTAGCATGTAAATCTGCAAAAGAACTCCATTTAAATGTGCTGAATTGATTAGTTCTGATATAATTGTAAATCAATACTTTCAACCCCCAAAGCATGTGATGCTTGCTGGAACACAGAGCAGAGTTACAAAGCAAGACTATTTCCTCTTTTTTGGTACTTTTTATTGATTTTGCTGTATATGCCCTGCCTTTTTAGATAACACTTTGAGATGAACCACGTCTATATGTTAATGAGTCACAATTTAGTATGAACTTTGGAAACACATATGACAAAACCCCAAAGTTCCTATAAATCTCACATTCTACCAACCAGTCTCTTGTTCAGGCCATGTATTCTGAAGACCATGTTAGAGAGATCTTGTTCAAGTGCCTTGAGCCCACTTGGCAAGTCTGGCAGTAAAGGAAACATTTTCTTGTTTTCAAGCCCACTTTATGTGCAATTCCCTGTTTTGTATGCGATTCATCACCAATATCAAGATCAGCCTCTTGTCCTCTACAGAAGCCCCACATTTCCCCCAAAGAAACTACGTGTTTCTGGCAGCAACATTTGGCTGTGAGCAGCACAGGAGCCACCCAAAGAAAACCATACTCTGTATTTCTCCATCAGCCTCCGAATGAAGATTGAAGGGAGGGGAAGAGGAGCAATAAGAGGAGCCCTCTGACTGGCCTGCTGGAGGGCCCCCAGCCTTGCCAAGCATGTGTGGCCAGCGCAGAACATGTGTCCCAGCTCAAAACCAGGCTCTGCTAGGGCTGGCTTTCGAGATAGTCTAACACAAGCCGAAGAAACTCTTCTGTTTGTCTGGGCCATTTCATTTTTTACCAAGAACCCTCCTACGCATGAAGGTTTGCGAGCCCTGAGAGAGCACAGGGCAAGTGATGGTACTTTGTGGGTCACTACATGGGAGAGACCGAAGATGCAATTTTTTATCCCAGGTTGCCAGTGAGTATCCAATGGAGAGTGCTGCAAAGGGTCAGCAGTCCTGAGGTTTTAGTTCGTCCCTTATGCCTGTTAGGACTATCTTCTAGCACTATTGAGAGCACCGCAAGCCTATGCATGATGTGGATGCCCAGGGAATGTGGCCCTGAAAGTGCCTTTGGATCACTCTCACTGAGCTGATGTGGGTGAAGACGTAGACATAAAAGAGGTCAGAATGGGAAAGCTGGGGATAACTTGGAGCCAATCAAAATAACAAGACAGTTTACAAAGCTAGACAAAATGCTAAGAGCAGATACTCATAAATTAAATAATGTTATTGAGGTAGGTTTGGTGGTGGTTGGGTTTTTTTTTTCCCTGTAGAAAACTGGAGGAACAGAAAGAATCAGAGCAGTAGCTACTGTGCTTTAGCTGTTCCCAGCTGGTGGCTGGCATTTTAGGGGCATTCCCAGCAGGCATACTTCAGAATAGCTGTTTGATGACTGTAGACTGGGGCTCTTGATGAACCATCCTTAGAATAGTAGTGATTCAGCAGACTGTAGATATGGTTTAGAATTTAAGCCTATTTTTGTAAAGTGCCTAACACACGCTTAATTTCTATAAAAGTAATTATGATAACCATAGCATGTTTTGGAACTGCACTCAAGTGTTTCAGTAATATCTCTGGCATTTCAGAGTTTTATATAGAGATTTTATCTCCTATATAAAGCTGTGTAGCTATGAATGAAAAAAAAGAAAAGAAAAAATTGAAATAATTATTTCCAGAATACCAGGTATTACAAAAGATTAGCAAGAGTTTAGTGCTCAAAATATTTTATTAGTATAATTAGAAACAATCTGCTATAGGAATAAAAAAGATTAAAATATGAATCTACATGAGTGTATAATAACCTCAACATACATTATTATAATATTCAGTTATAAGTGATACCTGAAATGGCAAAGATCTTGGGGCAAAAGGAGGCTTTACTGAATGATTGTTTAAGTTTTTTAATTACAAGCAGCAATGTAGGAAACATTTCTTTTCTAAATCTTTTTCCTCCTTTCCCAGGAGGAAATGTTTCTTTTCTTCCCTAAACAACTTTGATGTACCATATATGTTTCATTATTTTGTTCCATTCCAGTATGTGCAAGTTTCCTTTAAAAGTGATTGTATACATTATATTTACTGGATATTTTCAATCTAGGATAGTCTGTGACAGATGGTCTTAGAATCACAGAATCATAGAATAGTTTGGGTTGGAGGGGACCTTTAAAGGTTGTCTAGTCCACCCCCCTTCATCTAGGGGCATTTTCGATCTCTTTGGCATCTGGCAGCAGGTCTAAGTGTGAGCTTGGTACCATCTATTAGAAAGAACTCTTTGCAACAGCAGCATTATCAAATGTGAAATCTAACTGTATGGAAGTATTAACTTGAAACTCTTTTCCTTAGTAAGACAGCAAGAGCAAGAAAAATAACCTAATTATAAAAGTTCAGGCAGGTCCAGCGTTCTAACATAAAGTTTCAACTAGAATTTTCTGTTTCTCATTCCTCTCCGTGTCAAGGTAGTAAATTTTTACTGGAGAATTATTCAATTTACCTTCAAAGGATTAAAATATATCTTAGGGCTTATTGAGATAGCTTTTTTCAAAAAACACTTTTGCAATCTACTGAATCACCGAGAATGAGGATGTCAGGTTTATAAATATGAATTAAGAATTACATTGCTACTGGTAACGTCACAAATAGCTGCAAGCATATAATCTCTCCAGAAAAGGTAGTTTTATTGCAATGTGTAATTAGAAAAGTTGTATTTGTGGCTGTGAATTCCTTACCTCTATACAGATTTATTCCTACAAGTCTCTATTCTTATTGTTTGCATTTTATATCCCTAGGACATTTGGATTTAATCAGAATGTCAACAGTGCCACATTCTGCCACAGAAGGAAGACGGGTTGAGTTTTAATATTGGAGGCTTGGCTAGTTAATGAAATTGATGTGTTTGCTGGAATATACACTTGAGATTCCCTTGAAAGCGAGCCCAGATCTAAAATTTCCAAGACAAGTTGTAATACTTTCAGCCAGCAGACCAAACCTACCGTCTGTGAAGCTGAAATGTAGTTTTGCTGCTATTTGCAATAAACAGACCAACGTCATGTGAAAAACCTGCATATTGGCAAAAGTCTGATGAGGGGAATCTGGGGCTGAGGATGATGGTGCTCACCTTAGTGATGAGGGATTGTCATGCAGTTCCTCTATTGCCTGCAGCTTTTGGTTTGTCTTTTCATATGGCTCCAAGGTCTGGCCACCTTGTGAGATTAAAATGTGCTTTGCTTCAACTGACTCTGTCTTGATGGGCATCCCTTCTAGCATCAATATTGTGCCCACAAACAATTTGCAGTCAAAACTTACAGCTTTCATCCAGAGTACTCGGAAGTCACCGTTAGAACCAGAGTTACACCAGCATCACAGTCAGGCTGCTCTTACTGCTTGAGTATAGGCTCTGTTGCACTGTTTCATTCATTATAGGAGAAGGATTCAATTACCTTTACACCATCTCTAATAAAAATGACAAGTCAATTAAAATGAATGCAGTCTTTTCCTTCAATGCTAACTTAAATGCAGGGGTTGGAAAGTCATCAAAAAGGTTGCTCGTTGCTTTTATTTAAGTTCATAATTGATAGAGAGGAACCACAGCTCCTATTTTTAAATGTGCTTTCCTTATGTAGTACTGCATATCCTTTATCCTCTATTGCTATGAAATATTTGGTTAACTAATTACTATTTTAAGGAAAAAAATAATTTTGTCATAGAGAAAGCAACTGCATTCTGTTAAATATCCTTCCTGAGAACTTCAATTTATGAGGTGCTTTTCATCCTGGTAAAACAATTTAGCCAAGATCTGAAAAGCTCCAAATGAAGAGAAGCTGTGGACAGTTTCCATGGACTCCCAAATGTCATTTTTCAACTGCTGGCAAATATGCCCCCTCTGTAGGCATATAGGTGCAATGCAGAAATTTGATATGCAGAAGCAATATCAAAAGGATCACCTGCAGATTCAAACTGCACTGAAGAGTCTCTCTCCAGAAGGTAAAAGGGACTGGAGGAGAGCAGGGAGAAATTACTGCTCTTGTCAAAAGCTCCTTTGACAGTTTATGTCTTTACTTACTGACAAAATCTTTGGAAGAACATAGCAGATATAGCTTGTGATTCCAGTTTCTTTATGTAGAACTGTAATTGTCATGGGATACAGCTTGGAAGACTCTGAAGTTCTCGGTGCAGTGTCTTTGTTGAACGATCTGCCTCTGGTGAACCAAGAGTTTCTACACTAACAGGCTGAAGCCAGAATTTTTAGGGTTCAGACGGTTGAATCCAAGTTGAGTCACAGATGATCTTCAGCTCCTGCCTGTCTGTTTGGCAGGAATATTTATCTGCACCCTTTACTAAGGAAATTACAGAGCGCTCTTTCAGAAGCATAGTAAATGAGAACTTTATGTCCTTAGAATACACTTAAACTTTGATAAGTGATTGCTACCTTAAAGCCAAGTGGAGAATAAATATATAACTTCTGCTTTACAAGGTGTGTGTTGGGTTTTTTTTGTATATAATGCTGTCTTATATACAAATAGCCTTCATGTTTTACCCTCATTCATGTCTGATTTTGGGACAGACAGCTCATGTAGGGCTTTAGCTTTAAAGTCTTCTTTTCTTCAGAAGATTAGAGATATGATTATAAATCTGAAGTTTTTGTTCTTTTTGAACTTAATTGCAAGCAATATAATTTACTAGTCTTTGAGGAGGAAAAAAGGAGAAAAAAAAACGAAGGAAAAAAAGAGGGACTAGTGGTGAATGCGTTTTGAGGAAAACTGAAAGGACACTGTGTAGGCCTGTATTGCATATGTGTCCCTGAATAAAATCATAAGCATTCAAAGACTTTGTGACCCATGCAGTAGGAAAGGAAAGATAAAGGGAATCACCTCCAGAAAAATGGGATTTGATCCACTTTACCCTTTGTTTGTTATGTAGCCCATCAGCCAGACCTAGCAGGAATTTTACACCAAATGAAATATTACTGGAGCTATGGGATGCAGATCATAGAATCATAGAACAGTTTGGGTTGGAAGGGACCTTTTAAGATCATCTAGTCCAAGCACCCTGCCATGGGCAGAGTAATCTTTCACTAGATCAGGTTGCTCAACACCTCATCCAACCTGGCCTTGAACACTTCCAGTGATGGGGCATCCACAACTTCTCTGGGCAACCTGTTCCAGTATCTCACCGCCCTCATCATAAAAACTTTCTTCCTTATGTCCAATCTGAATCTACCCTCTTTCAGTTTAAAATCATTGCCCCTTGTACTGTCACTACAGGCCTTGGTAAAAAGTCTCCCTCCGTCTTTCTTATAAGCCCTCTTTACATATTGAAGGTCTCCTCAGAACCTTCTCTTCTCCAGGCTGAACAACCCCAACTGTCTCAGCCTTTCTTCATAGGAGAGGTGTTCCATCCCTCTGATCATTTTCATGGCCCTCCTCTGGACCCGCTTTAACAGGTCCATGTCTTTCTTGTACTGGAGATCCCAGAGCTGGACACAGTACTCCAGATGAGGTCTCACCAGAGCAGAGTAGAGGGGGAGAATCACCTCCCTCGATGGGCTGGCCACGCTTCTTTTGATGCAGCCCAGGATATGATTGGCTTTCTGGGCTGCAAATGCACATTGCCAGATCATGTCCAATTTTTCATCCACCAGTAACCCCCAGTCCTTTTCCACAGGGTTGCTCTCAATCCCCCAGTCTGTATCGATACTGGGGATTGCCCAGATCCAAGTGCCGGACCTTGCACTTGGCTTTGTTGAACTTCATGAGGTTTGCATGGGCCCACTCCTCAAGCCTGTCAAGGTCCCTCTGGATGGCATCCCTTCCCACAAGTGAACCAACTGCACCACTCAGCTTGGTGTCATCTGCAAACTTGCTGAGGGTCCACTCATTCCCACTGTCTATGTTGTTAATGACGATATTAAATAGTATTGGTCCCAGTATGGACCCTTGAGGGACACAACTCGTTACTGGTTTCCTCTTGGATGTTGAACCATTAACTATAACTCTTTGGCCGCAGCCATCCAGCTAATTCCTTATCCATCTAACAGTCCATCTGTTAAACCCATATCTTTCCAATTTAGCGGCAAGAATATTATGAGGGGCTGTAAATAATTCATTTCATCAACATAGCTTCATTAGTTGGTACCTTTTAGGAGGTTTTGAAAAAAAAAAAAAAAAGAATTACGTGGAAGTTAGGGGGGCTCTACGATTTTTCTCAACCATGTAAGCATGGACTTTCCCCTATAATATGGCTGGAACTTCCTTCATTGCAGTTGGAAGGGACAGAGGACTTTTCCTTCCCACTGAGATTCAGGAGGTTTCAGAGATTTTTATTTTTTTCTAAAAGCCATGGACTGTCAGTCTCCATGCAGTGGTTTAGGATCCTAGGGATTTCTAAGAAATTACTTCAGATTTCATGCCACTAAGCTTCTAGCTGGGCTTCTGTGATCCCCACCCTTCACAGCTGGATGGGGACATCAGCTATGCACCAGCTGGGACTTGATGTGACAGAAGACTTCTCAAAACATGTCTCAGCATGGCTACTGGCCACTTTTTTCCTTAGGGCTTGCGTACTGGGGACTCTTCTCTTTGCCAATCCATTTCTGAGGGGATAAAAGAACATCTCTTCTGAAGGCTATAATATGTGTTCAGCATTTTTAAGGAGAACAACTTTCCATCCAGTAAAGAAAAAACATTTTGTTTATTTAAAAAAAAAAAAATCCTCTGGAAGGTCAGTTACAAAGGGAGAGCCGCATGTGTGAGCTGCTTGGAAATATAAAATTCTGGACAGTTCTTCCTAAGGGGTTCCTCATTTCAAGTTCAGAGCAAGGTCTGGTCTGTCTCTGATGTGGCTGCAAGGAAAGATTCCCAGATGTGGAAATGACTCAGAGGAAAAATGTCTAGGACATCCAGAATCCTTTGCACTTTTCTAGATCTTCTTTCACAGAAATGATCATATATGTTTATGGATACTGGAGAAATTTCTCTAAGTGTTTATTTATCCAGGCAATCTTTTCCAATCCCATCCTGCCCTCCAAGGGGCCAGGGGCAGAGCTGTACCGCCTGTAGGTTGAAGAGTTGCCCAGGAGGCGGCACTGCACTCAGTTTAAGTTTGATGACAAAAGATAGAATAAAAATTGAGGATGACCCTTGGCTAAATATAACTGAGTCTTCACAGTTGACACTGAGAAGAGCCTGAGCCATGCAAAGACTTGCAGCTTTGCTAAGTTACGTTATGTACGATGTACAAGCATTTGGGTATTTCTTTGCAGGTTGTGCCATTGTTGTTGCCACGTGTGGCATCAATTTCTCATAACCCATGTGGATGGAGGCTGTGAGCCCCTCCACAGAGGTCAACTCATCACAGTGCTAGTGCAGGATTTCCCAAAGAGAAATGGGGAACACTGAAATTTTTGTGTTTCCTGAGCAGGAAAATGATAGTCTGGTGCCAAGGGCCAGATCAGGGGGCTTTTTAAGCATTTCTTGGGTTGCGGGGGGGCAGGGGAAGAAGAGCTGAAAAAAACAGCTCTGTTTCTGTGTCCTTCTGGGTCTTCACCTGCTATTAACAAGTGCTGGTGGAAGGTGGGAGGAGGGTGTCCCCCCACTACATTATGTTTCCTACTCTGAAATTGGAGGGGTGTCTTCCAGCACAGTTTGGCTGCTGCAAAGAAAGGTAGTAGAAAGTATTGCTGTCATCAAAGAGTGTGCAGAAGACATCATTTCTGCTCCAAAGTATTTTTAAAATCTAAAATCTCATCTTACAACTTAAGATGCTGCAGAATTGCACCGTATTATGTTTCATCACTGATGAGATTTTTTCTTCTCTATTTTTCCTTGTCTCTTTATCATTTTCGTTTTCTTATCATTCTCTCATTCTCATTCCAGCAGACATGTACTGTATCACAGCAGTGCCTGAAGAGCTGTTTATACAATGTGAGCAAAAACCTACTGCAAGGAATATGTAGCTTTAAAAGTAAATCAGAAAACAGCGGAAAAATAAAGTATTTTGTAGGTACTCAGATGAGGCAGAATACATGTCTGCGGTCACAGAGGAGGAATCAAATATTGGACTTAGAGCTTCAGTAAAATATGAAGAATCACAATTCTTAGGCTTCCCACAGTAGGTGATGTTATTTGTGAGGAGATCCTGACCTGCTTGTTCCTCCCTGCATGCTGTTTCCGGGAGGTCGCCTTCTCCTGCTCAGGGGGTTCCATCAAAAACAGAAGTGGGGGAGACAATGAAGTGCCGTCTGTGAATCTGTCATTTGCACTAAGAAAAACCTTTCAAGAGAGCAATAAAAATTGCATGGACATGCTTCATCCCTTCTCTTCCAGTAACTGTGCCCATGCCTCCACTACCCCCTCACAGGATTACATATGAAATGTGTGGTATCGTGAAATTTCATGTACAATGACGGAACTCTAATGCTGGAAGCACAGACTGCTAGAGAAAGTGGTCTTTTTACTAGCTCTACTCTTTTTCCTTACAACTCTCCATCTCCGATACTTGTGATTTCAACGCTGTGTGGATTTTCAGGTACTGAATTTCCATGCCTCAAAGACTTGTTATAGTCTCCTTATTTTTGCCTGCTCACTGCTAGGTTTTCCTCATTCCATATAAATAGAAATTTGTGAGCTGTGGGTTAGCATCCATCATGGAAAGAAATGCTCTGGAAATAAAGTAGCTAACTACTTTTTGTGCCTTTCAAGGACATAGTTTCTTATGGGCCAGAGAAGAGGAACCACTGAGTAAACAAAAAGGAAGAAACAAAAAAGTAAGACCGCCTGCACTCCAGACTATGACAAAGATAAATGTGAACCTGAGGTCCACCGTGTGGCCTGAATATTTGCCTGAACAATCAGTCCCTTCTATGGCCGCATACTGGTATTATTCGCTTGCAGAATCCCCATTAATAAAGGGTTTTGCACAGGAACCAATAGCAGGGAACAGTTTTGAACAGGTATCTATTGGAACATTCTTTTAAACAAAGTTTGACAAAATGTACTATATTTAGACTTGTACTTTTCCACTGTCAAAACATTACATCTCAAAACTCTGCAGAATGCCCTCAGGGAGAGACACATTTCTGTATTCGGTAAGGAGGCAAGAAAAGGTGTGTCTGGCATGAACAAATGTCGGTTTGTCAGTCAAATGCTTTAATTCTTCTACTGCATGCTGGGTTTGCTCTGAAAACAATTAACAAGAAGAGAACGTTCCCCTTTCACTTTCCTCTTGATTAACCCTCTTCTGCGCAGGGTTCTAGCCAGTTTATTAACGTTTGGAAATAAGATTTTGTAGTGGAATAGGAGAAGCAAAGTGCAGGACTTGCAGTAGCACCACAGGGGTTCTGCTGTAAAATCTCGTGGATCCCCACTCAGTGCTTTCCAAACATCTTACTCTGTGCTCTTCAAACAACCTCCCTCCTGACTCAAAACCAAAGCTGAGTTAAGAGTGTGACCCAAGAAGCCAGAAGAAATTGGCCCAGAGCATCTTCTTCATTTTCGACCATGCCCGTTCGCTAGATTCATGTGCCTTAGAGTTAAGCCATTACACCAGTGCCATCTCCGATCAAGTACTTCTGCACTGGAGGAATGTACCAGCATGAGACTGCCCTTTGGAGAGGTTTCAAGGATAGGATTTGTAAAGCTAACGCCAAAGATTGTACCTTCTTAGAGGTCAGCAATGCAAGATTTGTTCCTGTACATATAAGGAATTCATTCAGAGTATGTGAATCATGATACCGTGTCCTTTCTTTGGAAAATCATGTCATGATACTGTGTCCTTTCTTTGGAAAATCGTATCAGGTGTAGTAAATGACTGCTTCCTTCTCTTGTAAATTTTGTCCTGCAGAACAATAGCCATGGGTCATAATGGAAAATACGACCTTAAATGTTCATGCTCCTTGTCAAACCTTTTTAACAGTAAAAAAAAAAAGGCCACAGAACACCATTTCTTGTGAGCGGAACGGTTCTTAGCTTCTTCCCCCCCCAGTATCCCCACTAAACCATCCAGTGCACAGTCCTTCATATTACAAGGGATCAAGTGAGGCCAATTCTTTAAGAAAAGCAGCCTTTAAAGATGCTATTTGGTACTAAGCTAATACACACTTTGGTAAGTGTCTCCTCAATGCAGCTTCAGGCACTTTATGTGTATCTATATCATCAGCTGTATAAAACTATTGTTATTAGCTCAGACAGTGGTTATGTGGGAAAAGAGACTGTTCTCATCAACACAGATATCAAATATAAGGGAAAAAAATGAAGCATTTAGCACTGTAACTCTGAAAAACAGCTGTACTTCGTTCACAGCAGGTAACATAATGTCTCCTTGAGAAAACTGGGTGAGTCAGGCAGTTTGTTACTGTTTTCTAGTAAAGCTGTTTTAATTGACAGCCATATTTTGAAAGGGAAAATTTGTTCTTTTGGGATTGTTTGTACACTTTCTTTTTAATATTTTGTTCTCTGGTTATGTAAAGAATAAGACTTCCAAGTAGGCAGTCCGCAATTTGTTTACTGTCATACGTGAAAACACTTTGCCACTTACAGTTTTCTGCTGACTCCTTGCTGTGATAGTTTGATCAGTTACTAGAGAAATCAAATGCTCTCTCCCCAGCACCGCAAGAGCTCAGTCTCAACTTGTGTAATGCCCTCTTTTCACTGAGTGCACCATATTTTCATTTCAGAACCAGCCCACTGAACATCTGAAATCTTAATTTAGAGAAGTACAATGGCATTAGTTAAAATATTTCATATGTTTTATATAAGTGAAACCATGAAAGAGGAAAAAAAGAGACTTCTGAGGAATGTAAATTACTAAACTACAACAGAATAAATTGCATGCTACTTTGCTGTAAGTAATGAAGTGGGTCACAGGATCATTCAACTGCTAACTAATGGGAGGAGAATTTATTGCACTTACTGATAACTGTTCACTGAAATTCACTTCTTTTTTTCCCCTCCTAAAAACATTATTACTACCTGTAACAGGGAGTAAATGTAAAGAGCAGTATCTCCGGTAAGTTGGGCTGTGGTCGAGTGTCTATCGGTATGAAAGAAAGGAGGAAGAGCATCATGTGAAAATGGTTTGGAGATCATCCCTATGGATCTATTTGCACTTAACCTTAGACTAATATTTGGATTTTCTTCTTGAAGCATGAGTTCTGGAAAACAAAAGGCAAAGACCTTACAAACAAAGCACTTTCAAACACTGGAGGTCAGTCTGAAGATCCTGATATTAAAGAAATCCAACTCTGCATTATAGATGTAGATGGCAATAAAATATTTTTTTATGGAGCGCCTTTTGACTCACAAGCAGGGCTGACTGGCCAGCATGGTTACACTTTCATTGCCTCACAACTTCTGCAAGATTCTGTTTGATACTAAGTCTAAAAAAGTGTTAGAAGAGCAGTTCATTTAAAGGGGAGTGACAGAGAATGTAGTGGTACTAACATCTGCTTACATGAACCTTTTTGTTAAGAAAAGGGAAAAATGAATTTTGGGGGAGGAAAGGACAGTATTGCTTTGCAATAAAACAAACCATAGCTGCTCTGCTTTTTAATATTTATAAGAATTTTTACCCTCAAATGATGCAAAATGCCTTTGTAAAATGCAAGAGGCATGGCAGACCACAAAATTGAGCAAGATTTTCCTATCTGCAATATGCCACGGCAATATGCCCTCTAAGGTCTAATTACCTCTTTCAAAAGACTTGTGTGATTGTGCAAGCTGCACACAATTTCTGTTCCTAATTCTTTTTCTTCAGGGTAATAATGCTGATACTTGAAGAAATATCTTGCTATCCAAAAAAATGGAAAACCATTTAAACGGTCAAAACACTGCTGTGGATATCAAACATGTCTAATAAATTGTGTTTCCCAGCACAGAGTATCATCCAGGCTAACCACCCAGTGATGCTGGTTTGTTGACTGAGACACCACTGTCCTGAGTCAGACCAGTTTACAAAATGGAAAGACAGCTTCCACATCCAGACCATTTTAGTCATAGTGTGTCATGGGTAGCACTTAGTTATGGTGAATGCAGATCATTACATTGCTCCTGAAATCCCTATTTATATCACCTCTAGAGGCTTACTCCCTTCTGCTATTTCATTCAGTAAAAATCTTTTCTATGCATCTGCCAAACCACTCATCCAGGGCCCTGCAGCACTTTCAAGCTTGTTTTGCAGGCTTACGTGCAGTCCACGCAGGAGGGGTGGGGAATGTTTATGGTACTAGCAAGTCCTCGTGTCATCCAGTCTGAATAACCTTGGAAAGTGAATGCTATAGCTTGTGCTCCCTGATGTCATCACACCTATTAAAAGTAATGTTAAGACTGTTGAGAAATAGTGAATTGTAATGTGCTGTCTGCAAGTTCTAATTGACCTCAATATTTTTGATCACATAAGTAAACACCTAATGCATAAAAAGCATATAAAGCACACTTTATAAAATGAGACTTTTTGCTATCTTGTTTTCTACCTGCTGGCTTCAAAATGTAAAGGCAAAACACTAGTCTTCAGAGAAATTAAGGAAAGGACAATAGTATTCAGTGTAAAACTTACCATACATCTCATTTGAAAGAATACTGTTTTTCTGTGACTTATAAAACAAAATACATCTCATACTAAAAGACTAATAGCTTGAAGTAAAGTATTTAATGCCAGAAGTGATGTTGAGTTTGATGTCCTTATGCAGAGAATGCTGAATATAAATTACATAGTAAAAAGCCTGGAAACTTTATGGTACTGCAGCTGAAGAATTTTTTAGAGGAGCATACCTCAATGTGAGAACTGCTCATTACATATAAATTGAAAATGTGCATCATATGAAAGCAAGTGGTGCACTTACATTAAATAAAATTATAGATATATTTATTAAGGCTTCTGACAGTTGAATGTCATAAAAACAAAGAAAATACAATTCCCTTAAAAAATACAAACAAAGTCAAACAGTCAAATAAGAAAGTATATACAAAATAGAATAATCATGTAGAATATTCTTAATCCAGAGGACATGGGAAGCATGGAGGATACTAAGAATTTAAAATATTTGTAGGTGAGTGGACATTACGCATCTACTAAATCGCACCTGCGATGTCTGTATTCACCTTTGAAGCAAAATCATTTCATCAGAAAGGATTTCGGCATCAGGAAGCCAGGATGTCCTCAGTTTGCAGGAATCTGTTTAGATTATGAATTGTTTGGGCCACTGGTTTGTTTTATATCTGTGTATTTTAAAGAGCTGAGTACAATCTCAATGCCAAACAAATCCAAATTCTCTGCCTCCCTTCAATTTTCCTACAAGTGTTGAAAACAGAAGTCAGAATAATGATGGTTTTTATTAAAATACTTTATTCATTCTGATAATTCAGTATCTGATTCCTGCGGTCTCCTGTAGGATCTGCAAGGGCTAGTTCTGTGCAGTCGCTCCAGCTGCACTATGCTGCTGAGCTATCAGAAAGATGCTCTAAAAAATGGCCAGCACTCTCCACGTTATCCCATACTGTCCCATCAGCAACAAGTGTGTCAAGAGAGAAAATGCAGTAGCAGTAAGAGAGGTAAGGTAAAACGTAGCCTTCTACCACCTGATGCAGCTGGCAGTTAAACCAAACCAATAGAAAGTAAACCATAGTTCCTAGGCAATTTCTCAAAGTGCTGAGCAATCAGAACACCTGAGTGTTGGAAGCTTAAGTCACAGGTGATCATAGCTATTTGGCGCAGTCCTCAGATTTCTCTGTTTGGGCACGGAACACAATGTTTTGGGAAAAACTTGTGGTCGTGCTCATAGTCTCTGTGCTTGGCCAAAGAAAGCAAAGTAACTTTGTGCTGTGCATTGACAGTAAGAATATCTTCCCTCTGACTGTGTTTTAAAATTATTTTAGCTCAATCTTGTACATTTTGTAAGTAGGAATTTTGTAGCTTATTAGAGGACTGACTCTGACACAGTTGTAAGACTTTGGCAAGCAAATCTTGGGTATTGCTGCTGCTGTCTTTTGGTAAAGTATCATATTCTGTTTGGTAAGTCATACATGAGTAGACCATTATACTTGATGATAGACTGTTTCCAGGTTCATTTTAAAAAAAGATTAAATATTCATACTGGGTTACAGGCTTTTCTCAGTAACACTCTCTTCTGTAGGCCACTTAATCTCTCAATTGTAGCAGTTCTTCCTGACAATAACTTTGCATGACAGTAAAATACTATTTTGGATTACAAAAAATTTAAAATATGATCTCTCTTCCTAAAAGCCCTGAATTCTGAAGAGTCACTTTAATTTTTGAAAACTGAAGAATCACTTATCTTATGTCTGCACGTGGAGGAACAGTGCTGTGAAACTCCTGTGCCAACTATTTGTATTACAGAGTGTGAAGCAGCATTTGTGGAGTCAGGGTGTGGGCAGGCTCCTCTCGCTGCCTGCCAGCAAGCTTGGCAGTGCAGCAGTGCCAGCACAGAGGGGTATTTGTTGTGCTAAATCTAAAGCTGCTGTAGGATACGTTCTCTGCCCTCTCAGAGTCACAGTTTGCTTCTCAGGCCAGTCTACAGCCACTATAATATACCCAGGATGTTTGGCCAAATCTGGTGGTTGTCCTTCAGTTCTTTTTCTTTTCCACATTTGCTTTTCTTTGTAGAGCACAACTTCAGAGCCCTTAATGCTTAGACATTTGAGAATTTCCTGACAGTCCATTTGGATTCTTTTCCGTACAGGTTCCTGACTTTGCTACTCCATACGCTTTATGACTCCTCTTTAAATGAAGTTATCAACACCAGCAGTTGGTGAAATTTCCAATTTTCTGGATAAGGCAACTGAGATGGAGAAGCCACACCAACTTCCTTTCACTTCAGGAGATTAAAACAGGGCAAAGTAATAGCTTTTCTCCCTTGACATCATCATTATTATTATTATCATTATCATTATTATTATTATTGGTATTTTACTTTATTTTATTTCCATTATTAGACTGTCTTTATCTGAACCCACAAGTTTTCTCACTTTTACCCTTCCGATTCTCTCCCCCATCCCACCAGGGGGGAGTGAGCAAGAGGCTGTGTGGTACTTAGTTGCCGGCTGAGGTTAAACCACGACAGTGCTTGAAGATCTGTAGCAATTGAGGTGACTGGTATCTCTCTGAGCCCCCAGACCTGTTCTTCTGAGCTTCCTCAGTCTGTAGAGGTCACCCCCTTCACATGGCAAATGACCCAAGGAAAGAACTTGTGGAGGACTTCTCCTGGTTCCAGAGCAAGGGGACCAAGGCAGTGTCATGGTGAGTCCTAACATCGGAATGGCCGGGCGGGATGAGGTGAAGGTAGTGTTGTGCTCACGTCCAGCTTAGTGTCCTATTTCCCACAGTGGCCAGCAGCAGATGAAAAGAAAGAATACAGAAGAGGACAAGTATGGAAGGATGCTTTGCTGGTATTTCCTCTGAGCTTCAGGCAGCCTGTGGCATAGGGACTTCCAGAAACCAGAGTTTGTATCTGCATTCTTGTGCTTAATGCGTCTTGATGGACTTTCTATGATTTTTTCTAATTACTTTCTGAACCATTCATAGTTTTGGCATACACAACATCCCGTGGTAATGAATTCTTTGATTCAGTTATGTTGTGTAACAAAATGTTTCTTTTTCTTTAAATCTTCTTAGGAATTTCATTAGGTGCCCCTACTTCTCTTATCATGAAAAACAGTGAATAGTTTTTCTCTGATCTATTTTCTACTTACCTACATTGTATTTTTTTCTCTGCTTTCCTAGAGAGAAGCAGCTTGACACCTTTGTTGCTCTTCTCAGTACATTTTCTGGGTATGTTGCATCTTTTTTTGAGATGGGGTGACCAGCAGTACAATCTATATTCATGAGAAGAATTTACAGACTAGTGTAACTGTATTTTTCTAATAATTCATATTTATTTTGCCTTTCAGATGTCTGTTGACTGACATTTTCATATAACTCTTTACTGGATGGTAACAGCTCATTTAAAGCTCATCATTATGTGTATGTATAAACATAGTTATGCACTCAGAGGAAAACTTGCCTTTACTCTGCATTTGTCAACAGTGAATTTCACCTGCCATTTTGTTTATGATCTGTATTATGAAATAATTTTTAACTTTTTTCAGTAGATTTGACTTTCCCACATAATTTTGTATCATCAGCAAACTCCATCACTTTCTTGTTCTCTCCTCTTAGCCTAATAATCCAGTAAGTTGAAAATCATGGATTTCTGTTGGGCTGCACTGATAATCTTTCTTCCTCTGTTGTGAAATCTGACCTCTTGCTTACTGTACTTTAAAGGATATTAAATTATGAGCCCTCTCGTCCTACAACAGCTTCATTTCCTTGGTGAGGGACTTCGTAAAAAGCTTTCTGAAAATATAAGTACACTGGTATCAACTGATTATTCTTATCCACATGCTTATTGACTCCTTCAAAGAAAAACTACAGATTTACAAACTAAGACTTAAAAATTTTGTTGATACTTTGCTATTTTACTTGTCCAGATGTCTTCTAATTCTATTATTACAATTTAATTTCTTCATGAAGTCTTAAGTAACACCAGAGGTCCTTTACTACCACAGAGTCCATCAAAGCTTTCTGTGCAAAAAAAAGGAAAGTTACTGGGGATCTAAAACAAGTCTAAAATATTAAAGTTTTTTTTCAGAATTGCTTTCAGGCTCCTAATAAAGATGATATTTAATTACAGCAATTAAGAATCTGTAAGCACTACTGAACTTCAAAATGAACAGCTGTAATTTTGCTGCTTGCAGAGACAGATGAGAAAGGCCACAACAGCATATTTAACACTCTATATTTAAGAAGAACTGCGTCTTTATAATCAACCAGTATTATGGTGGGTTACTAATAAAAATTAACCAATTGCATTTTATGCAGAGTGAGACTGACTTATATGGCCCTGGTTTCCTGCAAAAGCATCAACATCTCGGCACTCGACACCAACATTTGATTTCTGCACCAGTGCATCATACACCCAGCCCAGCTGATTAGGTGGACTAATCATTCAGACTTCTGGAACAAAAATGAGACAGTTGCACTACACAACAGTTAGGGTACTGTGCTACTAGAAAGCACACCTTTCTTCAGTAACCTTGAGCTATGAGCTGTACCCAGTGCAGGACTTCTACATCAGATTAGCAGGATCTTGAGAGGCAAGTTCTATCATTATTCAAATATCTGAATTTTTCCTTTCGTATTTAATAAGAAAACAGATCAAGGCTAGACAATAGTTTTTTATCCCTTGTATTCTCAGAATCACCTTTCCATTCACTGAGGTTTGTTGACCTTACTAAGGTGCGTGGCTAAACCAGTAGGCTCTATATATTTCCAACCTGGAGCTAGTATAATTCATTAACATTAGGACTTACAGTTGGGAGAAATAAGCTTTTGACTGCTGCAAAACACAGCAACCTGTTTCCTTGATAAGAAGCATGTCACTAGCGCTTCACACTTCACCACTGTCAGCCAAATCACTTACCAATTCCGATCCTGAGGCACTGGAATAAAAAACCTTGACAGATAACCATTAATTACCTATCAAAACAATTGTGTTTCTTTGGGATTTTGTACACAATATATGTACACAATATTTCATCCTCAGATGAAATACGAGGAAGACAGTGAGATATGCCATTAGGCATTCTAAATGAAGCCTACAGAAGAGCCCATCTAAACAAATGGAAGGAAATTAATCAGAGGCAAATAGGATCTGTAAAGCTGTGTATGTGCATAGGTTCTCAATGGTGTATACAGCATTGCAGCTAAATGCGGCTGAATGCAAGAGAGACAACATACTGCAAATCATTTCTGGGGAAAACTGTGACAGTAATCAAAGACAAGATACTAAAACATGAGAGAGAGACAAGAGTTAAGCTGCTAAATCTTAGGGGGAAAACTAATATGTATAGGATACAGTTTCTTAATTCAGAGATAATACAGTAATGGACAGCCTTCAAATGATTTAGCCAGCTGGAAGCAATGTATTTGATTTTTGAGGATAAATTGTAGTAATCATCCCTAAAAGGACAGAGTGAGTAACCAGCCTCAGGTTTTCTATATGATATTATGGGAGCAAATGAATCAGGCATATGCTTGTGATGTGGTGCCAGTGGGGGAGGGAAGGACAGAGAGACCAGATGTTCCTTAAGAAGCAAGATTTAACAAGGAAAAAAAAGCAGAACTTCTTCCTAATAAGATCAACATACTCCTTCTTGGTTTTCATTCAAAAGAACATTTCAGGAATGTCCTGCACAGATTTAGATGGCTCAGGAAAAGGTATGTACAAAAGGCTTTCATACACTTACTTCACTTAAGGAAAACAACCACAAAAACAGGTATTAAGGAATGGAACAGAATTCACTCTTTTTTAACTAATCCTTAATCCTAGAATGCACTGCCTAAGCAGGAGCAAGTAAAATAGAAAATCAGTAATTCTTATTACAAGAATAAAATTGCAACCAGAAGGATCAGCTGTTGCCATTAGCCTTATTCTGGCTCCTGATAAATTCTGATGATATTTTTGACTGATGACATGAAGACAGGGAGACATCTGTGTCTACTGAAAATTAACTTTGTTCTGCTAGTGCTATACCTAGTGGGCATCCTTAAACTGCAGGAGTGTCTGTATGTGCATGCACATGCATGCATACCCCTCAGGGTCCAAATTAATTTTCATTAAATTCCCTGAACAGAACATTCTGTTTATAATAAGCCACTATTGACCAATTGAGTATGAACTAAAGACCTGGAGGTCATTTTGACATTTGATAAGGTAGTCAATATATAGAGCTGTGTAATTGCAGTTGAAACTAAAGTTCTGCCGTAAACATGGAAAAGTCCCAGTATGATACGCATTTGTTCTCAAGGCCATATTTGAAAACTTCCGTGTTGATATCTTTGATATTCTAACAAATGCTGACATGATATGTTATTGTAGAATGGACCATTTCGTCATCTAAGCATAAATATTATACTTTGGGAAAATAAGAAAAATACAGATTTGGTTTTAGAATATACATTTTTGTAATGCTAATTCTGTCACCGCTTTTTGAAAAAAACTTCTAGCATAAATGAGAATTGGATAGTGACTATGTGATACAATTTTTCAGAGAAGATGGGTAACTGCAGGCAACAAAGGTTGTTATTTACGTCAATCTCTGAAAATTCAGACCATATGCAGCTGAAATTTGGTGCTTCCAAAAGTGTCAAAAAACTGTGGCATGCTTTTGAAATCTGATCAATTTATTTTGCAGGATGAGGTTAAGTGTATTTTATGGAGTAAAATACACTCACTCACTTTACACTCACTTCTGTTGAGTTTCATATGCAGTTTTGTAACTACGCTATGTATGCCAGTACAGGACACTTGTGAATCAATTAACATTTTTTTTTCTGTTTCAGTAATGTACTAGATTTGATGATTGTATGTTTTATTTGTATGGTGTTTCTAGCTTTACTATCTAATTTAAATTATGGTATGAAGATTTTTGAAATCTGGCTAGAAAAGCAAAAATTGCTTTCTCCTCGAAGGTGAAAAAGACTTGTTGGGCTGTCCTAAGTGTAAATAGTCTGACTTGGATTAGGTTAGGTACCAACCTAACAAACAAAAACATAACACTTATGTAACTACAACCTATATCAGAACAAAACACAAACAGCTCAGATGTTGCAGTGGCATCTGACAGGAATGACTTGTCCTCTTGAAACTTTTTAGATTTGATAAGAAAAAAATAAAAACTAAATACAGTGGATGTTACCCAGCTAAAATATTATAAAATTAAACCTAAGAGGCAGTGCTTAGGACTGCATGTTTTGATGCTTAAATGCATTGTAGGGGAAGGCTGAGGTGCCCAAGGTCCAAATGTTCTCCTCAGCCTAGTTGTGGTACCTTTATTTTATACAGCTTCTACAAAAGGAAATGAAAGATTTATTGAGCCAGATTTGAAATACTAATGAAGTAGGAGTTTGATTCAGTTTTCTACTGAGAAAGCAACTCCCCTAAAGGAGATGCTGTAACGGCTTCCTCTCTTTTTCGGTGTTATTTCAAGAATAAACAGATACAAAACATAACCTATACTTGAAGTATCCCAGTGCAGAACCAAGGACTGCCAGATTCCCTTGTTCCCCATGTTTATTCTGTCTTGTCCTTTCAATGTAACACCTTCTGCTGAACAGTGAACAGCATCGATGGTTAAGGTGGTGACTGGCCCCCATTTCATTTTAATCTTACAGGGAGCTGGTTAGTAAAAACAGAATTATATCTCTACCTGCTGAAGTCTGAAATTCCAGGTTTACCATTTCTGAGGCTAGTATGCAGATGATAGCTTCCTTCTTGCTGAGTGTCTAATCTGAAAAGAGGATGTGGTATTGTGAAACCTGTATGGACAGACATACCTAACCCCCAGTTCTCTGTAAAGAACCTGTTTTAAACACACCCATTTACTTAGTGTCACCTACTGGTTATCTCTTTTCAACTTCTCCCACATTTATAGCGACACTGAATTGCCCTTTGTAACTATTTGGACCTTTGAATCACAAAAATAGAATTGTGCAACCATATTTACTTCTAGAACTGTGTACTTCATACTTCATCATTCAAATTAGTGGGTTCATAGGGGAATATGCCTGAGGATGTGGGAGCACTGCATGCTCGAGTTCTAGTTCCTCCTTCAGGGACTGTATGTGCATTCTGTATTGTATTTAATTTTTACTGAAACAGCATTGGAAACAGACTGCAGACTGTTTTTCTGTGTCTTAAGAGCTTAGCTTTTTCACTAGAAAAAAAAAATTCCTGAATTATTTTACATTACTAAAAATAGGTTTAATTAAAAATTAAGAAAGAGGTTAGGCTTTTATGCATGTTGTAATTCAAATCCCTATTATAGCCACTCATAGGTTTTGCAGCCAGGGTCTTCACCAGACATGGTAATTTAGAATACTTAACAAAGGCATACAGCATCCTCATAGCATCACGTGAGAGTTGGTGCCTCCAGAATGAGTAAGGAAGCTTAAATGAGGCATTTGGTTCAAACTGTCAAAATTACATACTTGTGTATGGTTGCTTATATACAAATGAACACTGACTGATTGCCAAATGACTGACATCAAGATTTTCACCTCGGAAAGCATGCACAAACCTCATTTCTCACAAAATAAAATAGGGGCTTTGTGTTAGCGCCTAGTGTAGTTTTGCCTGCAGCTTGGTAGCACTGGAAATTTGGCAAGATGAACTGCAAGAGGCCCATATCCTGTACACCAGGCATGTGAGCTGGCCAAGACCTAAGGAAGCTTGCACAGCATCTGCTGGCATTTTGCCTGGATTAGTTGCTGCAATTTGCACTTACTTTCACAAGCAACAAATCTGTCCCCAAAGAAATGATAGGTCACTACCACTTGCTGTGTTTTTATCTTTTTTTCTCCTTTGAAATACTTTTAGATATAATTCTATGTTCAGACCTTGGAAATAGTCTTTCCTCATTGTGTCCTTTTCTATTTGACCAAAAC
>NW_008824676.1:6318603-6321903 GCF_000699105.1 Pygoscelis adeliae
TTTAGGATGCAGCAGAAGCAGCTCTCTGCCTGCTCTGGTTTGGGACTTTGGGATCTAGCTACAAGACCAGGTTGAGCCTTTATTTACAGCAACGTATTAGCATAATGTGTTATTAAGTGTTGCATCATGAATGCAGACGTATTCTTTCAGGCATTTCTGTAGCTACTGAAGGTGTTTTTGTGTGTAACACCGATATGAAGGCATCTCCACTTGTGACACAGTTTCACTATCGCTTTGAGCTAATATACACTGGCACTGAACACAAAGAGGCTGGCCTGCAACTTCCTCCCTCCCTTTCCTCTCTTCCAGCCACTTCTACTCCTCTGTTGCTTTGTAACTTGTGCTTCCACAGGTGTTTACACACAACTCAACCAGATCTGGAGATCTAACTGGGGATAATATTAACCCCACAAAAAAATAAATGCGTTTAGTTAGTTTTGACTAAACTAAAAGATACTTTTAAATGGATCAGCTTTGCTGCACAGTTCATTTACCTGCCAAATGAATGCTTGTGCTCACACTGGTAGCATGGGAACAGGCACAAGCAATTAAGAGCAGGTAAGACCAGCTCCTTGTTTTGGAGGGCCAGTTTTAAATGACAGAGATACGCTTTCTGCACTGATATCACAGCCCAGAAAATAAACCCAGGAGAGATCCTTGTTGCACATTCAGAGATAAAATACAAAATTATTAGCCCCCCCCCAGCAAAATCCTGTTTGTTTCTAGACATTGAGGACATAAAGGCAGTATGATCAAGTTTCTGTAAAGGTGTTCAATATCGATATAAGTGTAAAAAATTATTATAAATATTGTAGAACATATTTATATTTGGTTTAGTTTTATGGCAAAAGGGACACACATTGCTTATGTACATAGCGTTTACATTGCTCCTACCAATTAAAAAGTTGAGGAATGCTGCAAAGCTTTTCAGATGGAAATGTGGGCTATAATTTTAAGTCCCAGTATATTAGATTTTATCAATGACACAGGATTAAGCCTGGTCAGTTTTCAGACGGGAGATCTTTGTGGAAAATCTTGCTATCATAGGTGTGGCACAACTAAGTAGAAACAGCATCTTAAAGCTCATAATAGTACTACTGGATGTTTGTGTTGAAGATGCCTACTGAAGTGGTATAGCTCTGACTATATTCTTCACAATGTAATAATAATAATTGTATTACCTCAATGCCTCGAATTTTTATCAGCAGTCAATAAGCGTCACATATCTTAAAGAGTGCTGTTAACTTTTATAAGCACAGATACCTAAATCTTGTTTTTACAGTTAAGACAGTTCAGTTGAAGAATTTGTTCTTCCTAAGTAAAAACATTGCTAAATGGATGCTTTTGAGTATGGGCAATGATTTTCAATACTATGAAAATCACATTGCAGTAATAGATGATCATTTTATACTTCAGTTAGAGTATTCGTGAACAAAGCAGATGAAAGCAGCTAAAATGTAACAAATTCATAGTTATCAAAACATTTACCTTGAATACTTCATCAAAATGTTAGCTGAATCTGAATCTGTAGCCTCTATCACTGCAATATAACGATAAATGCTGCATAGTATGGGCTTGGAAGAGAAAAAAAAGAACTATTTCAAACCACAGAGGAAATGCATGCAATCAATATACTAACAGGGGTGCGTATGTGACTAGAATACTGGTGGACAAGCCAGCTCAAAGTTTTGAAAGTGCGGAGCACCACAGTTGTAAACTCATGTCTGGTGCAATGACGTAGGTAAATTTTGCCTAAAATAGAATCACCAGGGCAAAAGACCAACTGTAACTTCTTCTCAGCAGAAACACTGTGATGAAATGAAAACTAATTACAGTGTTTAGGGCAAGACAGATCTGGTAGGCAGAATAGTTTATGTACTAAACATCTAGTAGTACGTAGACCACGCAGTGACTCTGCAGTTCCCAATTTATTCGTTAGTCCTGGAACAGACAGATTACACATCCATTTCTACTGGCAGGTTTTGGGGGGAGGGAGGGAGAGCTAATTCTGCTGAAAATTTCTTGTTCTGTTTCAGTGAAAAGGTTTTATTTGAAAAAAGTCTTGAACATCATTATCTCCTGAGCAGGAACTGATTTACTGGAAAGGTTGATTTGAGCATACTGTTTACATCAAGTAACCCTCAGAAATCAGCACTCCGAAATGCTGACGTTAAACTCTGATTTAATTGAGCAGCTGCTACAAGTGAATAGAAGTTGAGATAGCTCAGCACTTTGTTCCTCTGTTCTGCATGTACACAATAGATTTGGCTCAACAAGAGCATTTTTTATTAAACAATGCTTTCATTTGCAGCTAGATGCAGCATATAATTGCACATACTCTGATTAGAATATAAGCACATTAGTTTATAGTTCTGTGTTCTTAAGGTCTGTGGCAGAGGTAGTAAATACAATGATATGGCTGTTCTTCCAGCCTCAATATGTGCAGAATGCACATCGTAAGGCAGATCTTAATCATGAGATTAAATGCCTTAGATATTTCTCTGTTAAAATGTTGGATCACGTTCTAACTCGTTTTATTTCTTCAAACCTTAAAAGTTCTAAGAATTGCGAGGACAAAGAATGCGAAGGTACAAATAAACACAAATCATCTTTTTCAAAAAGAAAGAAACATTTGTACACCTAGTAAGTTCTGCTGAAAGACTAAAGTGACGTAGTCAGTTCAAAGGCTGAGTCAGATATCGACAAATACTCAAAGGAGGCAAACACTCAAAGGAGGACAGGGGAACATGGCTGGGCTCGCACAGCAGGGACAGTGGGGTCCCAGATGGCAGGGAAGTCTGAGAGTGTGAGGGATCAAAAGCAGAACAGCAAAACCACAGTGTCACAGCTGGTCTTGTTTTACGGTTACAGTGCTAAAACACCATAATATCCACAACTGTGAGAAGATTTAGAAGGAAGAGATTGCCTTGATTCTTGATTTTCATGCTTCTCAGTAAAGGGAAGCTGAGACATGAAAGCCAGAAGTTAATAGAAAGCTTCGCAGCACATCGTTGTAAAGCAGTGAGCTTTCACAAAACATAACTAAAACCCCAAACTGCGGATAAGTTCATGAAGACGTACAGGTGGCCGTGAGCCTGCCTGAGACTGAAAGGAAGCAATGTCCCAAGTGTCCTGGTTACAGAGGCGGTAAGGAGACCCAGGCGCCACGGCCGCTCCAGTTCATGGCCGTCATGAAACTGCCCTCCTGGCCTACATCCCCAAAAGCCGTTTCGGGCAGCGGGCGGGCCATCTTCTTGCAGCGGAGAGGCGTTTGGGAGGCCTGCCTCTCCCCTCCGCGGT
>NW_008824676.1:6324027-6346819 GCF_000699105.1 Pygoscelis adeliae
GGGGAGGAGCGGTTGGTGAAAGACGGCGAGGGGGGGGCGTGGGAGGGCCGGTACGCGGACCCCGGCCTGCCCTGCCGGCGCGCCTGCCCTGTTGCCGGCGCCTGCCCGAGCGGAGGCTGCGCCCCGAAGGGGTTGCGCCAGAAGACGGGTCTAATAACAGAAAACCAACTTTGCTCTTGCTGCACGTCTTTCTGATTTCAGTGGCAGCACTGCTACGTTTAGTTTCATTCCACCTCACCCGCTTTCCTGGTACTTTTATTGACCAGGGTGGGGGAAGTGGAGGACAAACTCCTTGGTTTGAGATCTCCTTTGTGTACAAAGTGGTTTCTGCCTCTCGTGCTCCTGAAGAACGGGCAGTAGTACTTTGGAAGTAGGCTTGGTGACAGTAGGGGCAGAAGCAGTACATCGGCCTTTCAGTGGTCAAACAGGTCAGTCAGGAGACAGTAAGTGACTCTTTTTGTCCTCTGTCTGGGAGTAAGAGGGCTGCTTTTGTCACCCCCTTTCTTGATAATGTCGTTGGGCTGTAAGTATGGGTATTGTAACTTATCTGAAGTGAGCACCCAGACTGGCAAGAAATACCGTGTGAACTGGAGGGGTGGACAGTGAATGTACGCAGGCTGCGTATGCAGAAGAGGACTGGACAGTAAGGATTGGAGATTAAAAACAAACCATGACATAACTAGTAGAAGCAGCATGGTCTAAGGACTGCTTGGAAAGAAAGACATATGAAGTTAAGTTTGTGGAAATGCTTTATAAAAAAATCTGAAGAGCAGTATACAATGAATAGTAAATATTTTCTTTTTTTTTTCCTGTTCAAGAAGCTCTGTGCTAAGTGGATGATAGCATGTTTGTAGTCTGCAGGTCAGGTTGAAGTCAGGTCTCTACTGAAAGATAATATTAAAGACCATTAAGTTTCTTTGTTACTTTAGGTTATTTTGGAAGAGTAAAATAGTTGTTTTTTTTATCAAGAGAAACAAGATCTGCTACTTACTGTGGTAGGCAAGACAGTAGGAATGCCCATGCAGTCTGTCAGGTGTAGATGATGTCTCCTTCTCATCTACATCTGACTTACGTAACCAAGTATATTTACAGTGCCGCTCTTTCTTTCTTTATTCCATGTCCCTCTCCCGCAAGACATACAGGGAGAGAAAGGGGTAGTAACTTGTTTTTCAGCAGTGAAATGAAGTACTTTGAATTAGGCCTCTACAAACTGTTAAAGGCTTGTTGACAAAGATTACTTTTTTGCAGAAGCAAAATGGCAGTAAAACTCTTTAGCATCTTCTGGTCTTTTAATCAGTTATGAGACCATGTGTTCAGCTGTTAGTCTAAAGCATCTCCTGTGATACATGTGACTTCTTGGAGGGGAAAAGCTCTCTGACTATTCTTCCCCTCTTGCTCTGGGACAAAGGATTAATTTAGACTGCATTATAATGTTTTGCTTTTTTTCTCTAGCTTTGAGCAGGAAGTGTATTTCCTCAAATACTTCCATAATGTAATACTTAAAATTTGTATTCATGAAAAGTGACTGCAGTTCTGGAATGCGGGGTGGATTTCTGTGTATACAGAATTTGGTGTGCCTATTTGACAGAACCATACTTTGGGTTTTTCCTAAGCTAGGCAAAGCACACTGTGCAAGGCAATTAGATCTTGGCCCTCCCATGCTGTCTTCTCCTTCACGGGGTTTCCATCAGTTATGGGCAGAAACAAATTCTTGTGACTGTAGACTACTTCTTCTGGCAAGCATTTTGGTGGCTTTCACAAACCACCTGTGCCCTGGTAATGGGTGCTGTGGAAGCTGTAACAATGATTACAATAGTTCAGCTGAAATCCAACCTCTGTTTTAATTAGAGATGGGTCCCCTGACATTAACTTAAACCTTAATGGCAAATTCTAACTACTCCAAATGTTCAATCTCTGTATGCGGTGTTCTGGATCCAGGCCTACTTATTACTCTAGGTTTTTTTCCCCACTTAGGATTTTCAGAAGGATCTTTTCAGTGGCCATTTTCTTTGCGTGGTTCAGCTGTGACTGTGCGCTACTTCTTAAAGGAATAGGTCTTCATAGATACCTTAAAACTCTGTTTCCATGTTTCTGAAACAAAAACCAACCTTTTTTATTCGTAATTATTTTTAATTTCACTTCTACAATAAAGTATCTCAATTTTATTCATGTAATATTAGTAAATTTATGTTTACTGTTCTCTTGCTTGTCTTTCTAAACAGTTGAACAGCTGCTCTATAAGGTTTCTAAGTTCAGGGAGGCAAGTCTGTTCAAATGCTGTACTTTAAATCACTCTTCTGAGCCTGTGTACTTCTTTGGGTATGTGCAGAACAGTTTATAGTATTTCTTAGTAGGGAGAAAGGAGACACTGGGAGACTGAGTAGTGCCATAGGAGGCTGTAAACCTGTTTAACCAGTTTACATTGTTTGTGTCAGCAGCCAAGTCTGAAATAACTTTAGAAAGGTATTTTGTCTTTTAATGATTGTGGTGGAGGATAAAAATGCAAGGAGAACCAGAAATTCTAGAGAAAGAATCTGGCTTTAGTAAAGGTGCTACCAATAATTTCAGAGTGTAAAATTCCTTTAAAAAAAAAAAAAAGGCCTTGTGGGCTTTGAAATATAACTTCTAAAGATAGTCTATTGATAATTTCTAGAAAGAGCTAGTATGTATGTATTCAATGCCTGGATTTACCTAGAAACTTTAGCTAGAACAGAAATGTAGCTTTCTTGTTTATTGGTATGTATTGTAGATGTTAGCATGTTGAAGTTGCACGCATTTTTGTTTGCTTTAAGATTGAACTAAAGGCTTTAGGGAATGTGTGATTAAGGATTATCTTTACTGCAGAATTAACTTGAAAGTTCAGTTTAATTTGAGTCTCATCTATACAAACCTCTTACTTAAATGAGCCAACAGCATGTCTCATAGTTTAGTATGCTGTTTGCTTTGTCTGCTGTGTAAGGGGGAGTGTTGCCAGCAGTGAGGGACATGGTTTTGCTTCTTTTCTGTGACACTGTTGAGGCCGTACTTCGAATATGCTCTTTTGTTTGGTGCACCACTGTTAAAGAAGGCTGCTGAGAAACTGTAGAGGGTCCAGCCAGTATGTTTAGGGGCATAGGGCATATTGACCTGTGAGGAAGGATTGAGGGAGCTGGGCTTCAGTCTTGCAAAGAGGAGACCAAGGTGGCTTAAAGGAAATCTAATTGTGTCCTATGTTTACTTAAAGGGGAACACTCTTCTCAGTAATAAGAGATGATAAAAGAAGGAACAGCAGCCATGAGTTGTAGCTTGGGAGGTTCAAATTGGACGATAGAAAAAACTTCACAAGAAGAGTGGTCCATCACTGCGACAGGTTACAGTTTTAAGCTGACCTAATTTGATGTTGGCAATATTCCTGCTTCAAACTGGAGACTGGAGTAGATGTACTCAAGAGGTTTCTTCCAGGTAACACTTTGGTTCTGTGAGCATATACGTCCATACCTGGAGTCTCGTGCTTCTTCCCTTCTAGACATTTTCACCTCACTTCTGTCTGTGGTCACTTCATGGAGGGAGAAGATAAACTGCACAGGCAGTCTTGACTTCCTGCAGTATGTCTCTGATTAAGTACAGAAGTGAAAGAAATGAAAATCAGTCATTCAGAACTCCTTGTTCAGAGAAACCTCTTAAGCAGTGTGTCAGGGAAATTGTTCTAGCTGCCTTCTATTAAGAGATTTTTTTGTTGCTTTTTTCCCTCAGGCTCAACTTGATTGTTCAGTTCTGAACCATGTGGCCTGTGGGTTTATTTACACTTTTTCTTATCAGCATTCTAGTCTTTACTGTGTATGGTTATCTTACCAATCTATCTGGTAAGCCATGTGGCCTGTCAGTCCTCTGTACTATGGTGAAGGTAGCAGCACTGCATTAGAAAGATAAATGTGCAGGGCTAAGTTACAGTACACTTGTCAAGTCCTGCTGTAAAAGTTAGTATCTTCCTTTCTAAAAATCTGTCTCAGAATAAAGCAGACGTAAGAATAAGGTAGGTTTTCCTCACTTCATCCTTATTCAGTACTTCACTTTTAAGAAATTAACAGGTGTATGAGAGAGGCTTAAACTGGGGAGACGCGATTCTGCAAGTTTTCTTGTACACACTGTTCTGCATAAAGCACGTGTGAAATGTAATAGCACCCTTTACAAAGACGATAACGCTTCACTTTCATGTCTGAAAATACTTCAGTTGGTACAGGCATAAGAAGCAAATGTGATCTTGGAATGTATTAGGCTGGTGACTCAGTCATCTTGTGATATGTTAATTATGCACAATCTCTTCTTCCGACTTATGTGCTACTCGTATATAGAAATTCTTGACTATTCCCTGGGTGTATGTGATTTTAAATGATCTTTTACTTCACTTTATGCTTTGTACTACTACATCTCACCCTGCTTTTTTTTTCTCCAGGCTTTGGGGCTACAGAATTCCTTGTGTGTCCTTTTGCCCAGCCTTTGCTGTTGACTGTGCTTCCGAGTTTTTGATGTGCAATTGAACTGTTTTAAAAAATAGTCCTTTGGGAACTCATTAATATACCCCCTCCATTCTGCTAGTTTCTATTTCACTCTCCCCTTTAGTGAATTTTTGACGTAGCTTACAATTCTTCGTCCTGTTTTTTACTGTTCAATAGGATTCTAATGTATTGGATGTTTTACTGGATTTCAGTTTATATCTGTGTCAGTCATCTGCTAGATTACTAGAATAAACCATACGTAGATTATAAACTAATCTGGTATCCTTCGACTATATTGCATTTCTGTTTTAATGTGTCATGTTGCATTTTTATCTTAATTTTTCTGGTTAATTCCCATTTCTAACATTAAAACAGTTTTGAAGCTGACATTCTACTGAGAACCTGTATGCTCATGGCTGCCTTTCATCTTACTATGTGTGTGAATAATACCTTTCTGTTCATCAGTAAACAACACACCTCACTGTTATATGTGTGGATCTTCCTCTGGCTTGGTTTGGGGAGGCAAGGGAAGAGGTGGCCTTAAAAACAGCTGCAAAACTTATTTTGGTGGTAGCCTCATGCATCTGCATTGCCTGCCAGAAAAATGTGGGAGGAATCATAGTTACAGATAACTCGAATTGCAAGCAAGGCTGTTTAGTCCTGCTTAAAGTAGGGAAGACTATGACTTCAGGCTAGGTTTCTCACTGCTTTATCCAGCTGGGCCTTCAAAACATCCAGGGCTGGAAACTGCACAGCTGTTCTGGCCAATTTTTTACCTTTTGTCCAATCAGAAGCTCTCCTGTTTGTCCACTACGTCTGTTGTCTTTTGTTCTCCCACTATACATCACTGAAGAGCCTGGCTCTGTCATCTTGATACCTGTGGGGAAGTTATCTAGAAGGTACAGGAAAGCTGCTGTTACAGTCCCTCAAAACCATCTCTTCTTCAGGCTGTAGAAGCTCTGTTCTCTTAGCTTCTTCTCACAGCCCTTGTCTACCCTGGTGGCCCTTCACTGAAATGGTTTTTGTTCATTAATGCTTTTCTTATATCGAAAGGGACCGGGGGGAGGGGGGGCGGGAACGGGACGGTGACACTAGAGCCGGTATTCCAAAAGCAGTCAGAGTGCCAAGTTAAGGAGAATAGCTGCTTCTCTCTGGCACGCTCAGTCTGCTGGCTATGCTCCTGTTAATACAGCTGAGGATGCTGTTGGCCCTCCTTGCTGCTAGAGCACACTGCTGGCTGGTGTTTGTCATTCTGCCTACCAAGACCCCCCAGGGTTTCTTCTGCAGACCTGCTCCCTGTCTGGGCAGTGCCAGCCTGTACAACACAAGGGGCTCTTCCTTCCCATGCAGAGGACTGTTGTCCTGTTGGATTTAATAAGGTTCCTGTCAGCCTGTTCCTCCAACCTGTCCAGGTCCCTCTGAATGGCAGCCCTGCCCTCAAGTATGTTGACTGGTCCCCCCAGTTAGATGTCATCTGCAAACATAATGCAATAAACTTGTAAAGTAAGGTGTTCACTGAAGCATTGGGTCTAACTTCACATACATAGTAGATCTGTTTGCATGTCAGCAGAGCAGTTGTAGTGCACAAGTCTGCTACATTACTAGGATAAGCTGACTGATTTTGAGCTCTTAGAGAAACTAGGTACCATTGGCTTAAGTGTGATAAGGCAAAGTGTAAATTCTTAAAGATGTCTAAAGATAACTTGATATTGCTGCTTGATGGTCAAACTGCTTGTTGGGGTATTGTGTAGACTTGAAGATGTACGACTAAATGGGCTTAAATATCTGAAAAAGAAGGACAATAATTATCAGAAAAGTTGGATTCCTTTGCTGTTTCAGTAGAGCAATCATGATTTTTACAAATTTTCATTAATATATACATTTGGCCTGCAGAGAGGTTGTACAGTAGGTGGAAATTGCAGTTAGGTAGTCTCTAATGTGTTAGACTGTATACATACATATTTTAGATGGAACAGGGAAGGAAGCTTACTGTTGTTAATACATACTGTGGCATAATCTGAAAACTTGGTGAAGCATTTCTGTTTACCCTGAATGTGAAATCTTATTTTAGAAGAAGGCCCGTGTGATGCATGTACCACGAGTGTCAGGCATGGAGCTGGCTTTATGTCTCCTAGCCATTTAGAGAAGTGGCCTGCCTTAAATTTGTTTCTATTGAATTGTTTTTCATCCTGAAATCATGCATTTAATTATTTCTGCCTATTACAGCTGACTGTATAGCAGAAAAGAGGGTCATGTGTTAGGGGGATCACAAAATGAACTTGAATCAGTGCTGAATCTGTATTGCAGGAAAAAGCTGTTTTGATGTGTTTCAAGTATTGATGCAGCATTAACAAGGTCTTGGATGCATTTAGTTTGGGGTTTTGCTTAAGAAAAATGTGAACAAAGGAATCATGTGGAGAGTAGTGGCAAAGATCAAGAGTTTTGAGAATATGACTTACTAGGAAAGACTGAATCACAGAATGAGTAGCAGTTGCTTAGCAAGAGGAGACTAAAGGGGGCATTATTTATGACACTGCCTTGGTCTGAAAAACTACCATTTTGGCTAGAAAACTGCAGGCTACTAGCATCTTGTAGGCTGCTATTAGGGCCTCTTTGGTTCTGAAGATGTTAGAAGATAACTGAAAATGATTTTCCAGTAACTTGCATACGCATATCTAACTGCAGGAGAAGGGTCAATGAGACAGTTGTTCTACTGAGATGTAGCCCCTGCTGTTAGGAACCCCAAGTCACCAAGCCTCATGGAATATAAAGAATTCCTACTTTAATCTTTTTTGTTTCTTTATGAATAGATTACAAAGATCTAATTGTTGTTGAGCAGAACTAGTCAAATAAAGATGTAATATCTATGCTTCCTCTGTTTTATCAGTTAGTTGCTTCATGTGCTGCTAAATAACAGCGTACTCAAGAATATTTCAAAGAAAGACTACTTTTCTTTCCTTACCTTCTTGTGATTCAGTTTTTAAAAATCTTTACCCCATATGTGCTGCATGCTTTTTTTAAGAACTGTGAAAAATTGTGTCCTAGACAAGCATTTAACAAGGCTGCCGCCTCTGCCTTTTTCTTAAACACATGTAAATCTAATGCATAACTTGCAGTTCTTGTTGGGGGAGGAGGGAAAGACAAATCATCGTTTTCTCATCTTCTTGACCATAATAAGCTCAATTATTAATTGTAAACAATTTGCATTAATTGTTGACTTGTCCAGCTTACTTGCTTTATCTCAAAGGATAGTTCTTTGGTTTATCAATTTATTCCTCTGGAAGAAGGGATCTTTGTAATTTCTGTTAACATTGAAATGAATAGAAGATCAGTGGCTGAGAAACATTGCAAGTTATTTGAAATTTAAGCTTATCATGCAGGAAAATAGTAGGGTAAAGGAAAATTTAATATATCTTGCTCTATGCAGAGCTTGAAGGTACTCCTAAGCAGTTCTTAGCATGTATCATTGCGTTGTTACTCACAATACAAATCTTGAGTTCTCTTTACCAGCTTTCATTGCCAGAAGCCCAAAGGATGTGCTAGAAGCATCAGCAAACAGAAAATTGAAGGTCTACAATTCAGCTCAGATGGCACACTAAGAAATGAGAAATGTCACTTTTGTCATGTCAATTTGAACTAGCGGTGCCACAGGAATATTTTCAGTCAATCAAAATTCAGTGGCACAGGGCCATACAGAGATAGTTAGTAGAACTCACCTATAAATACTGGAATTTAACTTAAGTTGTCTTCAAATTACAGTTGAATAATGCCACTGACTATTATATATTTCAAGGTCAAAGCTGTCTTATTGAAAGCTATATGTTCCTAAAATATAATGTTCCTAAAAACCTTTTTTCTGTCTTGTATAAATATGTTGGAACAGTAAGTCCTTCTTTCTGGTTATGTTGATGATCATATGTAATGATTCTTATGTTGCTGTCATTTAATCTTAAGTTTCTGTATGCATGCATCCAGTGTTCAGACTAAATACTGGTCTGGTGTAATTTTGAACACTGCTGTCTGTATCTTTCTACTTCTAGTCTTTTAAATCCTTGACAGTTGTAATATTTTCCTGTAATTTGTGGATCTGATATACTTTTTCACTTCAGTTTTTCAAGCTGTTGTGGAGGCCAAGTCTTGCAAAATGGTGGTTCAGAATTAAAGGATCAACCCTGATGTTACAACAGGTCTGGTCTTGTTTCTGTCTAAACCAGCATGGCTAGAGATCTGATAACCTAGCACCACAGATGCCCTTGTTAAACAAGTTACTGTTGAGTCTTCAGGTTGTGTGCAGTGTGGTTGGTGGTGACAGGTTTTTCTTATACCTGTGGTCTGAGAACATCAGCCTTTGGTAGTCTCGCTGGCTTACTGCTGGCAGATGATGTAACGATTGTGTGTAACCTAACAAGATAAGCTCATGTGCAACAGAGTTATCAGGAAAATAAGTAAAATTAAAGGATGAGACTGATTCCTATTGGTGCTGAGGTCTTTTCAGATCATTGTATCCTATGCTGGCAGTTGTTTCTGTTTTCACATAATTCCTAGAATACCAGGGGCACAAGGATGGCTGACAGATGCATTTACTTTCCTCTCAAAAATAAATAGCCTGGTCATTCAGCGAGAGATAGTTGGAGACTTAGTATGCCATCAGGGAGGTTGAATTCATGTCTCTGCTACTGTGACCTATTTTCACAATTGAAATACCTCCTAGTTTTGTTTCTGAGATGTTAGGTGAATTGGACGGGTTCTGTATGAACAGACAGCTCAAGCACTCGGACTGTGAGCAGAGGTGTGGCATTTGAGGTGTCTACCCAGTGCTTGGCCAGCTGGGTAGTCAGTGCACACATAGCTCACTGCTGCCTGCCTCCATTTCTTCTTGGCTTGGAGGACTTAGGTCACAGTAGGTTACGAAACACTTGAATCCTGTATCCATATAGTGAGGGGGAAATAAAGCTATTACAGAGGGAAGAAATGGAAGTGGGCACTGATGGCAAGGGTAGGAATTACGGTGTTAGGTATGGGAGGGGATGAGATAAGAAAAAATATGAAAAACTGCAGATTATAAGCTCCTGAGGAATTTGTGGTAGGAGTTCTCCTGGCATCTGCTTTTCTCCAAGGTGCCTCCAACAGGGACCTTCCTTCCCCACCTCTACCCCCCGGTTGCTCTTACTTTCCTGAAGTTACCTGAGTGCTCTGAAATCTAAAGCACAGTAGGTCCTTCTGCCCGCAAGAAAAAATAACTTTCCTTTTTTATTTCTGGCATAAGGAACAGAACTGGTTATTTGTGCAAGACTTTATTCTACTGTTCAGTTACTGGAAAGGGAGAGATAACTGAACTTGACCTCTGAGTGGTACCTGTCTGCAAGCTCTTTAGACACTTATACACAAACTAGTAAAAAGAAAAGGGAAACTTAAATCTGGGTTAGGGGAAAAAAAAAAACCACAAACAACATTAGGCTGTATACAAATGAAGTGTGTATATACATTTTTAGTATGGGCTGCTTTATTTCTATCTAATAGTGGGGGAGGGGGGCAGGGGAAGAAGATGCTTGTTCTACAATAGGAGTGCTCCATGTATAGATTAAGGTATGTATGGGATCCTGGATGAGATCAGCTGCATCCTTTGACTTTTGCTCAGGAGTATTTGAACCAGACTGGTGTTGAAAGAAAAAGATTAGGCTGCTGGCAAAGCTTTGGTATGGGCTGAAAAACTTGGAACAGCTACAGTCAAGCAGCTGTTGCAGTTTCTCAGTAGCTTGCTGAGGGGGCACCCGTTGTGTTGCAAGGTCAGGCAGAAACTTTGGGAACAAATTATTTGACCGGAAGAAGAGCATGTTGGCTACTACTAGTCTACACACAAACTTCTAGTGCATTTTATTCATTACCGGATTGGCTTAATTTGCCCTAGCGACATTTGTAGCATCTTCAAAAACTGTTAATATAATCAGAAGTAAAGGTTTCTTTCAGTTAACTTTTTAAAAGCTGCAATTAATAGAAATACCTTTTAATGTATTGAATGAAGATAGTAGGGTGCAGAATTACAGTGTTTAGATTTTTGGAATTCCTAGAAAGCTTTTAAAAGTAGGCTTAAAGTCTTGACTGTCATTCATAGCTGTAAAAACTTACCATAATTAATACCCTCTATAGATCAATTTTTCTCTTGTAGATATGGGAACGTTCTCCCTCGGACTTTTTTCAATATATTAAGAAAAGTAGAATTAGTCCAATGTTTATTTCCTTATTATATAAAGAAGACCCCAGGAGAGTTACATTGAAGCTGCTAGAAATCATTTTTATTGTTGCCCTCTGCAGCTTGCCCAATACAGTAAATGTGAGGTATTTGCTGAGGTTTTGTTTTTGTGTGGTTTGTTTCTTATCTTTTGACACTGCAGAACTTCCTGTGTATTTTGTGTTGGATTTTTTCCCTCTCATATCTTGATAGTTTCAACTATCCACATAGAAATGGAGCAGGGGGGAGCGTATATGAAATTCATGCAAGTATGTGTCTAGTCTCTTTTCCAGTGTTGCAGTCAGGATGCTAACTAAAAATAGTAATGCAGAGAAGTTGCTGTCAATTTATAGCAAGTTTCCTTAGTACCTCAGGTGAGGCTTAAATAGATGTACAGCATGTTTTCTATTCTTAATCTAGCCATGCTAAAATATTTTAAAATAATATATTTTGTAAGGTTTGTTTTGTCTATTCAATTTGGCTTGAAATATTTGACTAAATATATTCGGTTATGGTAACAGAAATTTGAATGTATCAAAATGGGAGTATAACTAATCCCATTGTAGCATGAAAACCTAACATCTCATTCATGTAAGTATTTTGGGCTCCTTAATAGCAGATATTTAACTGTTGAAGGTGGAGGCCTTGTGACAGAGCCCTAACTTCTTAACAGATTCATCTCAAAAAAAATGCATGTGTGTATATAAATGGATATGTTAAAAAAAAAAACCACTTCTAGAGATGTAGAATTAAATGTTTTCTGTTGAATCATATAAGTACAATGTTGCATTGTCTTTATCATAAATATCAGGCCAATTAGTATCAAAAAGTAGAGTATACTTCAGATACAAATTGTTGTTGATTTGGCTTATGAAATGGAGGTCGTCAAAATACAGTGCCCCAATAAAAAGAATGGTTCCTAAATTGTGTTATTTGTTTAGGATCTTTATTGTTTATGCATAGGCTGTATGCATTTGCTACAAACAGGATATTTGCAAAGTTAAACACTAATGCTCTTTGTTTTATAAAAAAAAGCATTAAATACTCTACTTATCAAACAGCATTTAGGCAAAATATCCCAACTGATTAGGTTGAATATACAGGAGCTCTAGATCATCTCCCCTCTAGGCAAAACTAGACCGGGTATGATATAAAACCAATTAAACACAGTAGTTCCAGAAATGTGCTTCCCTGTACTCGGCACTGGTGAGGCCACACCTCGAATACTGTGTTCAGTTTTGGGCCCCTCACTACAAGAAGGACGTTGAGGTGTTGGAGTGTGTCCAAAGAAGGGCAATGAAGCTGGTGAAAGGTCTGGAGAAGAAGTCTTATGAGGAGCGGCTGAGGGAACTGGGCTTGTTTAGCCTGGAGAAAAGGAGGCTGAGGGGAGACCTCATTGCTCTCTACAACTACCTGAAAGGAGGTTGTAGCGAGGTGGGTGTCTGTCTCTTCTCCCAAGTAACTAGTGATAGGACGAGAGGAAATGGCCTCAAGTTGCTTCAGGGGAGGTTTAGATTGGTTATTAGGAAAGATGTCTTTACTGAAAGAGTGGTTAAACATTGGACCAGGCTGCCCAGGGAAGTGGTTGAGTCACCATCCCTGGAGGTATTTAAAAGATGTGTAGCTGTGGTGCTTAGGGACATCGTTTAGTGGTGGACTTGGCAGTGCTACGTTAACGGTTGAACTTGATGATCTTAGAGGTCTTTTCCAACCTAAATGATTCTAGGATTCTAAATGTTGCTTCCCTCATGGGATCAGTCTCCTATTTAGTCTTCCTTCATTAATAGCTTCCTGGATAGCAGCAAGTACTTATGCAGTTAATTGATTCCCAGTTATCAGTGGTTTATATTGGTCAAATTCTTAAAGCATTGCAGAGGAATGAAGTCCCTATTCTAGCAGCCGGTTGTCTGTTATACAGAGTCACCGGGAGCAAGCTGTGTAACTGGTGAATTAGATGTCTGCCCACGGGGCTGTAGTCAGCAGCCTGTGACAGTACTGAGAGAGGAAAATGAATTTAACACGCACGTTGCCTCAATTTTTTTCAGACACTGGCCAGAAGAAGACCCCAGACAAGAAAGATGGGCGACGAATGTCTTTTCAAAAGCCTAAAGGGACTATTGAATATTCTGTAAGTTACTGCTTTATTGTTAGAATGTCATTGCATAACAAGTGCAGACTTAAAGTTTCATTACAAAATATAAGCAAAACAGTAATGCGTGTTACCTTTAATCTTAGAATTCTGTGTATCTGATAGCTTATTTTGACAGGAATTAAATCTGGAATTAGCTAGTAGTACTTGAGTAATGCTTTTTTTATTTGGCTTTTTTTCTTTAAGTTACTTTTTTCTTCCAAAAAACCCAACCTAATCAATCTGTTGACTAGTTCACTTTTAGGTAACTAGTTAGAAATGGTAAATAACATTAATTATAAAATCTTGTGTAAGTTCCCTGCTTTCAGCATTATTAATAAACTGTTGACATCAGGAGAAATAACAGAATGAAGGGGGGGGGCTATATCTTGATACTGACCTTCTGGCATTCTCCTAATAATTATCATAGATCTATACCTTTTACCGTACAGATCTGTTTCTGCAGCAGTATCTGAAAATGGAGCCTTTCTCTGCCTGTTCTGTTCTTGAAATGACCCTCAAACTGTACCGCAGTCAGCTTTTCACATTTGTGGTTACTAAGGGAAACTGAAGTGAGAAGTATCTGTCTTGTGTTATATACTGAAAATATAATTAAGCCTTTAAATAATGCTTATAGGGTTGACATTAAAATAGGGAAAGTCTGTCACAGTTATCTTTGAATGCTTTTGAAGTCGGACATGATAAAATGAAAATGAGAACTTCTTTGTAAAAAGTCTTTACTTGACCTTTTGGTGTTCTCTTATTCCAAGAATAAGAGATACGGGGGAGACTTAACTCTTAATGTTACATTAAGCCAAGTGGTGATATGGCTTAACTACTGAGAAGGCTGTGATAGTCGTTTGGAGGGAGACAGAGGATGTGTGTATTGGAGCGAGAAGCACTTCATTAGTGTGGCTTATATTGGGAATTTGAATATCATTCTAGCCTATACTAAAGACTTCCTTGAAGTTGAAATTCAAAAAAGAAATTTCTTCTGCTTAAGTTCTAGCAGCTGAAGAATGGTAAAGTAAATGTGACTGTTTCTATTACATTAACCCCATTTTGTCTGAAATAATTGGAAAAAATGCTCAGGTGTAACTCTGTAAAACTGGGGTTCCTCTTCAGTCAGTAAATCCCTTAACTTGTCTCTTGCCACCATGTGCATGCATGTAAGATTCCAGGCAAAGCTAAAGCACCAAGCTTTCCTTTTTTAAATTAGTATGTTTGTGTCAAGTTGTCATGTACTTCTGCAGGTTTTTGTGTTCCAGTAGGTGGGGTTTTATTTGCTAAAATAACTTTCTTAATACGTACTGAAGTACGTATAACTTCCTTGTGAGTCAAAAAGACGATTCGCAAGAATCAAAGACTTCTTGTCTTTAAACTTAGTCCAGCTTCTAAAGGAGCCTGTTGTGTGTATGGAACACGGTGCATTTCAGCTTCACAAGTGCAGTATTCTGTCTGGTCTTGCTGTACCTCTCACTTGTGAAGTACTTGATGTAACTTAAGTTTTCAGAGCTTTTGGTTATGTGTCCTGTACATATGTCTTAATAAAATGCACAGATCTAACCTTTAGGAACCAAGGTTATGTTCACTATATGTATAAGAAAGGTCTGGTAACTATTCTGATAATTTGCTACTGTTATTATTTATGACTTTATACCCCGTGGAGAGATGAACTTATGTCTGGTTTCTGCCTTCATCCTACAACCTCTCAAAGGAACAACACACACACATATACACACACACACACACACGTATTTATATGTCTGCATGTGTTGCTGCTTTGAGGATTAGTAGGATGAAAGCAGAAACCGGGCTCCCCACCCCACCCCGCCCAGTATTGTTGAAAAGTTAGTGGAGTTTTTCTGCTTGTTGTTTTAATAATAATTTAATGTGTTAGTTTTTCCAGTGGCTACATGGTTTTAAGAGGGAAGGGCTTATTTGTATTCCTGAAGTTCAGAGTGAGATAGAATCTCACTGGTGCAAACTATGGGTTTTTAAGGTGAAATACACTTCCCACCACATTTTTTTAAAAAAGAAAATCATTACTTTGGGGACAAATAAACAAAAAAATATATTTTCTCTTTAAAGATAAAGGCAGTTGATGTTAAAGATTTAAATCTAAAATTCCCAAAGTATGAAAACTTGGAACTACTGTTCTGTATATAGCACCAGCGAGAAGATGTCAACAGATGTGGTACTAAGTGAGGGAAGCAAGTCCTAAGCTTACCCAGGCTAGTAGGTTTAGAAGAATGTCACTAAGTTAATTTTCAGTGACTGCCTCCAAAGGATATAGAAAATTCTGGTTTTATTTTCACTCTTATTGCTTAGTCAGTGAACAGATTTTTTTTTTCTAAGTTAATATAGTTTCTCTTCTTCTGAATGTCAGTCAACAGATTAGATGCAAATTGATATTATCTATTATTTCAGAATTCACAGTTGGTGCTCCAAGCCAATTGTTTTCCCCTTCTGCATACAGCTGATGCACGTGAACAGGCTCTAAGGACCAACAGAGCAGATAGTTTAGGTGAATTATTGTTACTAGCTAGAACTTTTAGTCCTTTTTATGTTGTAAAAATAGCATTTTTACATTGCTTTTACTTGACATCGTTATATTACCATTGCGTTAGAAGTATTTTGTGTTATGTTGTACAAACACAACCAGTGCCTGCCTACAAGCGTTAGAAGAGCTAACTACAGATAAATAAAGGAGCATAAGCAGACAGCGTTGGCCACTGATCACCAATGATACTAGCATGGTAGCAGTTGCATGACTTCAGCAAAAACCTAACCCCTCTTCCTCTTGAGGAGAAAAAGGAAATAATTGTGGCTATTTACAGATAGTTTTTTTTTTTTCTCAAGTGCAAAGCACTTTTTGTTGGAGGAAAAAAAAAATTACAAGTGAGCAATGGAGGCAGATGATCTGGTTTATCTCTGTTGGAGGCTTCACTGTAAGACTTTCTCTTTCCTGCCCTACTCCCTCCTCTTTAACTCTCTGGGGATTGAAGGCTGTGCTTTTCTCCTGAAATAGCAGATCGGCACTGTAACACACACAGAGTGTGTTGTCCAGATCACGAGAATAGCCTGATATCAGTTAATGAAGGTCACACAAGTTTATAGTAGACTAGTGTCTTCAGTCTTAAGACTGAATTTTAAGTTTAGCTCAGACTCCTCAGTGTTGAACTGCTGGTCTTCCTGCATGTGATCTTTTCCCAGTTATTTAGTGCTAAGTTCAACATCCGGAAACTGGGTCTTGACTCTTTTGTTTTAGTTAGAAGCCAGTTAGATAAGTATACTGAGAACAAAACTGCAGGGGCTTCTGAAGTCAGCTTCTTAAGGTAAAGCAAGGAGGAATTTTTTATCCTTTCTTAGCTCAAGGGCCGTGGGTGGCAAGTGCTTTTGTGGTGACCATCAAACAGGTGAAAGTTTGCTAGAATTTGAACCTACATGAATACTTGGAATTTCTTGTTGTAATGACTTGCTGAACATGTTTAGTTTGAGAGTAGATAAATAGTGAGTATCTGCTAATATCTTTCTAGAGGAACTGTGGATTTCACTTTCAATCCTAGGGTAGCTTGGATAGAGAGTGCTAAAGGTTGTCTCTTCTGGTGCAGCTAGTTTTATTGCCATTGTAAGCCTTTACATGCTGTTTAGACTACTACACACTTAAGAGTTTTTGCTTTTTTCTTTTCTTTGAGCATGCTGCTGTCATAGTCTTTTTCCCAATTTTGGGGAATTTAGAAGATGTGGATCATAATGATGGCATATTACTTGACCTGTTGTATCTTTTGCCTAATTTAAAAATGATTTTTGGAGTTGCTTTTATGATATTTACAAGTTCCGTTTTCCTGATGTTGCATATTATAGAAATTAGACCTATTAACAATTAGTTAATATAGTCATAATCTGTTATTTCTAAGGGCTTGGGTACAGCACCAGAGTTGTTGTGTCCTCTTCTCCCCTTTGTCCTCACCCCTCCTTCTAGTCTTCCCATCCCTTTAATTTTGTTAGTTCCTTTTAATACTTTTAAACCATTGTTTTGTTGTTTTCTGGTTCTTGAACAACTAGTCTTGAAATACTTAAAAAAATTTAAATAATTATTTGTGCACTCTGATTAATATGTATTCAATGTATAATTTTTAACGGAAGAATGAGTGAACTCCAATTGTTGAGATGCAATGATAGTAAGGTTTATTAAAATATCAGAAGATAATTTGGTTAAATAAGGTTTTTAAATAACTTTGCCAGCTGTTAAACTGACAGAAATGAAGGCAGTTTGAACCATAGTCAGTGTTCAATCTGAAGCTATTTGTCTACAGGTCCACACAAGCACAACTGGCAAACATGGGTATGTAAGTAGTGCACCATCAGTGGAAAAGGGGTAATGGGATGTACCTCTGTTCCAGTGGGGACACAATGATTTGAAGAGTGTGTTTGATTTAGGATTTATTGGAAAATGAGGATGGAAGGTGTGGCTCTTTCTGTATCTAGTCATATCTGTAAAAACTGATTTTAGCTAACTTAGAATTCTAGACTTACTTGTATACATATGTAAGTGACTACGTAAGGTAAAATAGGTAGTAAGGCCTTATGTGTCATATCTCTACATAAAAGTTGATGACTAGAAGCTCTTGCTACTGAGTATAGGAAAGCTACTTATATTTTAAGAAGCTCTTCTTCAACAGAAGTTTGTGTGCATTAAGTCTAATGCAGTCCTGACTAAGTGATTCTTGTTTTCTTTTTATGTTTTCATTAACTGGTAATGCAATTATCATGCAAAGCCAATGCATGAGACGTATTGAACCATTTCAAAGCACCAGTTGGCCTGCTCAAGTCCATTTCAGATTGTTTCAGGGAATAAAATAGTGTTTTCACATCTGGTGGTTGTTTTTCAGAGGTTTACTTGTATTTGAACAAATCTTGCGATTCTGTTAAAATCATGAAACAATGTAATCACAGTTCATCATCCCTTTCTCTTCTCAAAAGGGAAAATTGTCCTATGAAGATTCAGCATAGTGGTTTAATATCCAAATATTTATATAAAAGTTCTTAATATGCAGAATAGAATTTAAATAGCTACATGCATAATATATGGAAAGTTTGTTTCCTGGGAGAGAAGGAATGACTTTTTGCCCTGTCTTCCAGTATTGAATTGATGGGGGGAAAATGATTGGAAAAGCTGGGGGGTGGCTGTGGTATGTGGTGGCGTGTTTTTTCTTTGTTAGTTCTTAAACTAGGCTTTTCCACAAAATTATTCTTTCAGCTTTTGGCTGTTCAGATTCTATTTTTCTGAAATTGTAGACAGCCCGAAAATTGGAAAATAGGCCTTTGAATATAGGGAGGTACTTCAGGAAGCCTTTGTTACATGAACAGTTTCTTTGTTTTAAGAAAGTATCAGTGCTGGTCTCTGAAATCTCATGTAGTGTGGAGATTCACCTGTGCAAACTTTACAGCCAAATAAGAAAAGGAAGCTGATATTTGCCATTCTTGTGTTCGTGATTTGTGAGATAAACCCTTTAGTTGCCAAGAGATCTCATCAGGTGGTTTTATTTCTGAAGGCTGAAAAGAGTGAATGCACTCTTAAAGGGCTTAAGTTTTGTGGTTTTTATTTGAATGCTTTTAATTTATTTTATATCATATCGTAAGTTAGTCTAAAATCTCAAATATTTCAATCATAAGTGATATCTAAAGAATATCTACCTAGCAGCTAACCATTGTCTTCCAACACTTATGTGAGAGCAAACTTTTGAATTAGGCAAAGCTTTTGAATATCACTTTACAGTTCGTTTTAGCAAACCTTCTGCAGTATGTAGAGCTTTTGATGGAAACACTACTGTTCTTTGATTTGGTTGTCAGTTTTGTTATAGTATATGGAACAAGTAGTACATACCTGGTCAGATTAGGGCCCTGTTTTGAGTTCTGCTTTAGTACAAATTAAAAGTGGCATACAAGAATATTCTTATTTTTTCATATCTATGTGATCATACAGTACTAGATTACTAAGAGGTACTGTAATCATAGAATCATTAAGGTTGGCAAAGACTTCTAAGATCATCGAGTCCAACCGTCAACCCAACACCACCATGCCCACTAAACCATGTCCCTAAGCGCCTCATCTACACATCTTTTAAATACGTCCAGGGATGGTGACTCAACCACTTCCCTGGGCAGCCTGGTCCAATGTTTAACCACTCTTTCAGTAAAGACATTTTTCCTCATGTCCAATCTAAACCTCCCCTGGCACAACTTGAGGCCATTTCCTCTCGTCCTTTCGCCAGTTACTTGGGAGAAGAGACCGACACCCACCTCGCTACAACCTCCTTTCAGGTAGTTGTAGAGAGCGATAAGGTCTCCCCTCAGCCTCCTTTTCTCCAGGCTAAACAGTCCCAGTTCCCTCAGCCGCTCCTCATAAGACTTGTGCTCCAGACCCCGCACCAGCCTCATTGCCCTTCTCTGGAGACGCTGTAACACAGTCTTTCATACCTGAAATACCAGTAGAGAGAGATATTTGCTGCTTTGTTTAGCTTAATGTCTTCCTATATAGAGAATTGTCATAATAGAATTAGGAATTTATCTAAAAAAAGCTCATTGCCATTTCTTTGGCAATACCTATCTTTTTTCCTTAGTGAATCTAGGCTGACAAATGCACCTTTACAAAATGGTAATGAATTCTGTATGGAAGGGAATTCTTTAACTCTTACTTGTGAACCTTAATTATGTTGTTATCCCAAACCACCCCCTGTTTTTATCTGTTGAATCATAACAGACTTCAAAGTATGTTATATTTGTAGCACTTTTTCTTTCAGGACAATCCACTTCTCTATTTAAAGGATGTAGTTTGCTTCTCTTACATCTGTCAGTTGCACTTTTTTATTCCTGTGCTGTCAACATGTGTTCACCAACATGACATAACTTTGAAGTGAAAGAGTTTCTTTTCCTAAATTCTTTTGGGGCTAGTGTTCTGTTCAGGGTTAAGTTTTGGAATGTTTAAGTGGGAATGCATTTTGAGGAGCAATTATTTAACTTTTTATATACTACTTTTGCTTTGCAGCCAGTAGGAGCTCTGTTTGCCAGCTATTCTTGCAATGCAAATAAAATGTATTGAAATATTAAATTTAATCACCCAATATTAACTAGCACTATAACCTGTAGATACCTATTCTTCCGCTCTGGCAAAATGTTTGCTGCTTCTGTAAAGAATAAATGTGCCGTGTTGCATTCTACTGACAGCAAAACATATAATGCTTATTAGTTATATGGAACATACTAATTCAACTGGAACAGTCCATAATAGAGTACGGCTGGAAGCAGGCTAGCCCAATGTATGTTTTATTACTTATCTCCACTGCAGTACAGCTACTGAAATAGAGCGGTTTAGTCTTTAGGTTCCAAACGCTGCCTTTTTCTGTGTCACTGTGTAAGGTCAAGGTCTACTCTCAGAGCAAGCAATACGAAAAGCTATTAAAACATGTATGCTCCGAGACTTTTCGTTCCCTACCCTCAATTTTTTTCTGCCTCCGTTCAATTGTTCAAGCAGAAGTAAAGGGTATCTACCTTTTAAGTCTAGCGACCGTTGACAAGACATACAAGACATGTTGCTCCCACATTTTTGTTAAGGAAGGTGAGTGAAGAGCAGAAGATACCTGGTGGGTTTGCAGTCAACTAATGATATCCACTGTCTTTCTCAAAACAGTCGTGTGTAGAACATACGCTATGAAGAAAAATGTGGTTTTGTCTTTCACTTTTTTCTCCCTTCCCTACTTTTCCCTTGAAAATTAAGTAAACAAAAGGGAATTTAAAAGAGAAAGCATTTTTTTCTGTAATTGTCAAGACTTAAAGTGAATAGCCTGAAAATAGAAGGAAAATTAAACCTGTGAATAATTAGTCTAATACTATTTATATAGAGTGGAAGGTGTATATCTTCTGCAGATGTAATAAGAGGGGCAAATGAGAAGACATTTAAGACAGGAGTCAGTGGAATCTTTCTAGCTGTGCTCCATATTTAGCAACACAAATGTAGCTTTGCTTTTTACTGCTTCATCTTATCTTAACTGATAAGATTTATTTTTTCCTGGTACAGTGTTTATGAAGCCCTGTGCCAATATGCAGTAAACTTTTGGTTGTATGCTCCCTTGTCATATTATCTTCACCATTCTTAAATGCTTGCTATGAATTCTTTATTCTGAAATCCTCCCTGTGAATTTTTTCCCTTTGCTTTTTTTTGTTGGTTCATATTGAATACATTTTGGAAGATGGGGGTGAAAATAAGTGCTTGAAAAAAATCCTTTCCTTACTTGGGAATCACCTGCTCAAAATGCTTATGCTCCATCTGCTGTCACGCTGGTTGAGCTGTTTTGCTTCAGTATTTTTACTTTTTATCTCAGTGATGGATTTTACTTGAAAGTCAGGTTAACAGAAGCATATTTCAATAGGAAGTGAGCGTGTTTGCGTTTATAGAGTTTGCTTCAGCTTTCTATAAGCGAAGAACAGAGAAGAGGAGTTCAAGAGGGAGAATGAAGGGTTCTGTGAAACCAGTCAATCGTAGATTGGTCTAGTGGTACCCAGCAGTGAATTTATAGACCAGAAGTTCTGGTGCAATGACTGACACTTCTGGCCACCTGGAAACATAGTGGGAAGGCAGGTGTCCTTATATGGGGTTGCAATAGACTAGTATTTAGGGGGTAGGTATGGGGGTTTTGTTGGGGTTTTTTTGGGGGGAGGCAATCATAAGATATGAAGACTTAAAGTTCATCAAAATCTTGGTAAATCTACATGTGATAAAATTTGTAAGCTGCTATTTGAACTAACTGCTTACAGGTTTGTTTTTCTTTTTCTTTTTTTCCCCCAATTGATACAGGTGGAATCAAGAGATACTTTAAACAGTATTGCCTTGAAATTTGATACAACACCCAATGAACTGGTTCAATTAAATAAGCTTTTCTCCAGAGCAGTCGTTCCTGGACAGGTACTATTACACTATATATATTACTTATCCAACAAAGACCTTTTTCCCTATATTTCTCATCTCTACCAGAGAAAGTGTTAAAGTACTTCTCTTAAGGATTTTCCTATTGGCTTTGTAAAAGACTTTTTCATTTACTCTAGTTTGTGAATTCCTTGTGCCTATTAAATAACTGCCTAAAAAGAAAACATGTAATGAAGCTACCTGTCTCTTAAATAAGATCAGGGGACTTGTAAAACTAAATATACTTAATAGTAGGTGCAAGCTAAATTGTTACTTTGCAAATATAGCAGGCTGTTTACCAGCTCTAGCTCAGAAGACAAATTCAGGGTACAGCTTACAAACAACATTCCTGACTACATGTTACTGCCTGCAGTTCTATTTTAATAAATTGAATAATGTTTCCATTCCACCCTGAACACTTGCTGTCTTTACTGGCAGTATAGGAACTATCATTCACTTCTTATAGGTCACTATTGCTTACATCTTTTTCTTTCCCTTTTTTTGCCTTCACTTTTCATTTCTCTTTGAAAGCCAGGCCTGGAAACAAGTGATAAGTCAGCTATGGTATTAGCCCTTTGTTTGAAGAAGGAGGAAAAAAAAAAAGCCCTCTGTTTATTTCTGATTATTGCAAAACTTTGCCTAGGTAGCTTGAATGCCTGTGGTGGCCAAAATAATATATTTCAGGTGTGAATAACTTCAGTTGATTTTTTTTTTTTTTAAACATTCAGTGCTAAGAGCTGTGTCTATGAACTTGTTCCCCAGCCCGTTTCTTGGTTGCTCAACTAGTGGAGTCATAGCAAGAGAAATAATTGGGCAGGTCTTCCTTGGACACTGTATCATGTGTTTCTGGCATGCTCTATACTTTTAATGTTTTCTATCTGAACTTTTTCCTCAATTATTATGACTAAAGATCAATCTTATCTCAAGACAGCATTTAAGAACTTTAAAAGCTAAAATTAAGAAATACTTTTTGTGGTATTGTTTATTCCCTCAAC
>NW_008824676.1:6346865-6373836 GCF_000699105.1 Pygoscelis adeliae
GTTTTGAGAAAGCATAGCAAATATAGCTGAAGTAGTGGGAAATCTAAAGTAAACCTGAAAGCATAACTTCTAACTACATTATATCTTCTTTATAGATTTTGTATGTTCCTGACCCAGACTACATTTCTAGTGTGGACAGCTCCCCCTCTCTAAGTCCTATAAGTCCCCTATCACCTACATCTTCCGAAGCAGAACTTGACAAGGCTACAGTAAATGTAGGTATACCTCTTGTCCTTGAAATTAATCTTCCCTTGCAAGACAAATGTTACACATGCTACGCTTTCTCTTAAACTATCCTTTCATTTTGAGGAGAAAGTACTTACAACACTTGAAGTTGAAAAGTAAAATAGTACTTTACTTTTTAAAGTAAATACAAGCTTTTAATCTTTGTAAATGACAGTTTTCCATGTGAAAACTGATTTGAAGGCAAGTTATTTGTGGCAAAATACTATCCTTGCACACTGTTATCTTAAATACTAGTTCCCGTTGCACTTCTGTATTTGTAACCTTTCAGAACTAGTTAAACATTTGTTTCTAATCTGATTGATAGTTTTTGTGGCAATGATACATTGTCAAGAATACTCAAGTAGCTAAAAGGTAAGGGCTCTCCCCGCTCTCTGTAGAGGTGTGGGAGGAGGTTCTCTAGTTTCATTTAGCAAAACAAAGTAAAGAAAAAAGAAAGTCTGTTTCAGTGAAGGGCTAATACAGAGTTGATTATAGCTGACTTCTACTCAGTAGTTCTACCGTTGTAGACTTTCAAATACTAAAATTGTTTAGCCATCAAAGCTGCTCTGTAATTCAGCTTGAATGTAGATTTTTGGCTAGGAGCTAGCTTTGTAAAAAGCATGTCTTTCCAGGAACATTGGTTTACTGTCAACAGAATTCCATGGGGAGAACTCCAACCAGGAAGATGCAGTGTCGGAGCCTGAGCTTCTCTGTAATTTATACAATTATGACCTTATTCAGATGTTTCTTAATATGTCACTACTATTCTTTTCCCAGTTATTATCTTTTCTCTCAAATTACAAATTTTCTCAATAGCACTTCTTGAGAGAGCTCACTCAAGCTGTCAAATATCTACTCCAGGATTCTGTGTGCTCAAATTTAGGAAGGTTTGAGACTTTAAGCATTTCTTTATTTATTTGTTTGCACGACTTGGTCCAGAGAAGTTTAAATACAAAGGTATTGCTTTGTTGCTGATGTTGTGGTTTAACCCCAGCTGGCAACTAAGCACCACACAGCCGCTCGCTCACTCCCCCCTAGCAGGGTGGGCGAGAAAATCAGAAGAGTAAAAGTGAGAAAACTCGTGGGTTGAGATAAAGACAGTTCAATAGGTAAAGCAAAAGCTGTGCACGCAAGCAAAGCAAAACAAGGAATTCATCCACTACTTCCTATGGGCGGGCAGGCAGGTGTTCAGCCATCTCCAGGAAAGCAGGGCTCCATCACACATAACGGTTACTTGGGAAGACAAAACACCCATAACTCTGAACGTTTCCCCCCTTCCTTCCTTCTTCCCCCAGCTTTATACACTAAGCATGACGTCATATGGCATGGGATATCCCTTTGTTCAGTTGGGGTCCCAGCTGTGTCCCCTCCCAACTTGTCGTGCACCCCCAGCCTACTTGCTGGTGGGGTGGTGTGAGAAGCAGGAAAGGCCTTGACTGTATGTAAGCACTGCTCAGCAATTATGAAAACACCCCTGTGTCATCAACACTGTTTCCAGCACAAACCCAAAACATAGCCCCGTACTAGCTACTATGAAGAAAATTAACTCTACTCCAGCCAAAACCAGCACAGCTGAATAGGTTCCCAAGCCGCATTACAAAGGCTGTGATGACTCTTCTACTGAAAATTACTATTTGGTTTTGCTGTTATACCTTTACTCTGACATAGTATGCCTGCTCTCATGAGGTGTCTGCTGTCATTTGTACTGAATAATTTCTTTTATGGTAAACTGAAGGTGGTGTAGCACAGTAAATAGACTAGTCTGCAAGAGTACGTCCTTCTGTATCGGTCTCAGAATGACTGTAAATGTTAGGATAGGCCTACCCATATAGCGTATGTCGTGAAAAGTTACTCAAGGGAAAATTGTTAGTTTTACTACTAGAAATCAGAGCTTTTCCTGCAGTGCAGTAGATCCCATGTTAGAGAAATACCTTATTCTTGCTTTTGTATATGCTTGTTTGCATATAGTAGATAAAAAGGCTTAACAGTTTAACCATACCCGTAACTTTTTTGAAACTTTTTTTATTGACTGTATGCACATAGCAGAGATAAAAGCTTGAAAGTGTAGAAGAAACAAAGTAGATTAAAATACTTTAAAAGTTAAAGTCCTCTTATGCAAAAGGTTATTTTGTTTAGTGTATCGATGTTGGCAACAATTTGAGTGTTAAATTTAATTTAACTGACACTTAACTGTATTGTCGCAGAACTATTTTGTGCATCTAATTACATGTTGTGGATCACTGTGAGCAGTTCTTAAATGTTTCAGGGAAAGTCAAACAAATGAGCAATGTGACAATATATAATAAAGTGTTTATGGAATTTTGTTTCTGAGGTCTTTCGAAGTACATGTAAGGGGGGAAGGGATGTTCCTAGATATGGTTTGTCAAAACAAAGCAAAGAACAGAAATCACTTGCACTTGTCAGTGTGGACTCTGTGTGTGTCTGTGTTTGGTTCTGTTTTTTAAACAGTCTCTCCAGCAACACAAAAAGCACTCAACTTCTATTTGAGCAGTTAAGGCTGGAGGGTTTTGTTCTTCATCATAGCACATGTTTTCCGTGTTTCTTTTTGCTGATTGCTATCCTTATGAACAAGACAAATACTAGCATACGTTCTCTAATGCTCTGTATTGATGTCTGTCGTCTTTGACTTTCCTCCAATTTTGACTCTAGATCTGCAGTTTAAGCACATTTCAAGATAAAGAGGGTATGATACTCTGCCTGTATAATGTAAAGGGGTCTTCCCTCTGTGCTGTGGTCATTGAAATCGATGTGTTCTTGCTAGAAATTGAATAGGATGACTAACCAATATCTGAACCTCTGTTGAAACAAAATATAAACTGTGATGTGCTTTGTTCTTTTGTTTCTGTTTGGTAAAACATTGGAGTAGCTTACCACAACCATGTGGCTAAATACAAACCAGCATGTGGTTAATATAAGACCTGCATAACCCTGTTCAGTTTTTTACGTTGCTACACTTAAGCTAAGATTTCAGTGTGTATTTCAATAAGTTTGTTAGTGTTTATGGAAGAACTCAGCTTAGATTTTTAAGCCCTTCTTATGCTGCTGGGTTTTGTGAAGGGTTTCTTCATTCAGCTGTCAGATGCAAGTATTTGAGAAGATCCAATAAGCTTTACTACCTATAAAACTTAAAATCCACTTCAAAATAATATGTAGTGACAAGGGTATTGTCATTAAATTTGAAAGCCTGTAACCAGTATTATTCCTGCTTCTGTGTCACGTGGCAATATGAACGAGAAATAGCTGGCTTATTCACAGTGGACTTTGATATCAGCTGGGGACTCTTGCAGCCACTTGCTAAGTTATATGCAGTCACAAAGGTGACCACATAATTTTTAGGAGAAAGGCGTATATAGAAGGAGAACTCTTCTCCAGGAAGTTTGCTTTTAAATTATAACTTCATTAGCTTTTTCAGCAAAATTCGGTTCAGTATTCTATCAGTTGTTTTGGGTTTTTTGTTTGCTTTCTAACTAAAATTGAAAGATGCAGGCAAAGGCTAAAGTAGTGCCAGAGAGATGATGAATTGAATACAGTTGTGCATGATGTTCCTGGGTGTGATTAAAGGCATTTAGCTGCAATCTGTACTAGCGAATAGAACTGAACAGAAAAGTAGAAAACCAAAGGGAACGTAGAAGTTCACACTTTTTATAAATAGTAATATTTTATTAGTAACTAAAAATAGCAATTATGTATGAAACAGAAGCCTTTAAATGTTGATTAAGTTCCAAAACAGGGTTGCTGTGACTATAAAATAGACTTTGGTACTGTCTACTATATGTGTAGCTTTTATTTGAAAACAATTTTTCACTGTCTGTCCTGTCCCTGGTAGGGTTCCATGTTCATTACTTTCTTGGATGTGCTGTTAGACAGCAAGATAGATAACTCTTGCCCACAAAGACCATGAAGGAAATCCTCTGGAAGTTATATCCAGGCCTGTGAAAGACAAAGATGGTTGAGAACAGCCAGAGTGAATTTTCGAAGGGTATATCATACCTGACCAAAGTGATTGCTTTCTGTGATGAGATGACTGGCTCAGCAGATAGGGAAGAGCAGTGCATGTTACTTACCTTGACTAGAGCCAGGCCCCTGACGCTGTCCCAAAGCAGCCTTGTTACAATACTGGGGAAATGTGAACTGAATGGATGGACTACAAAACGGGCTGGAAAAATTGGCAGGATCTTCGGGCTCAAAGTGATTCAGCATTTGTGTGTGGCTGGTTATTTTTTTGTTGCTTGTTTTCTGTCGTGGTGGACAGTTACAAATCCTTGAGGGTCCCTATTGGGGCTAATATTGTTTACAATCTGAATAGGGGGACAGAGGACAGAATGCACTGTCAGCAAGCTTGGGGGAGGGGTGGGCAGCGAAAATCAGGGAAGGTGGTCAATACACTGGAAGGAAGGGCGAGGGCTGCTCATCAGAGGGACACCAAGAGTTTGGAGAGATGAAGTAACAGAAACCTCAACAACAGCTAAGACCTGCCTGGGCCAGAAAGAGCCCCATGTGGCAGTACGGGGTGAGGGTTGGCTAGCTACATAGTGTTTTTCTGCTAAGGGCCAAGGAGAGGTTGAGGCTAGTGTCTCGGTGGACATGTTGAACAATGTCCACTTGTGATGGTGAACGCTGATCACATGCCAGGTGGCTGATGAAAGAGGAATACCAACAGGTTAAGGAAAATTATTATTTCCCTGTCTGGAGGGCTTCTGAAGCTGCATTTGCAGTGTTGTGTCTACTTGTGGCACCTCTAGTACAAGACAAAGGTTGACATGCTGAAGAGAGTCCAGTGGGGGGCCATTAAGATTATCAGGGAATGGAAACATGTGAGGCACAAGGATTGGCTGAGCGCGCTGTTTTTTTTTATTCTGGAGGAGAAAATACTAATGGACAACCTGATTTCTGTGTTGTACTACCTAGTAGACAGGTTGGAGGGAGGAGGAGAAGAGTTGGCGTCTTTAGAGGTTCATAGTAAAACGATTTGCAGCTGCAAGTTGCTGCACAAGAGGTCCTGGTTAAAGAACAGGAAAGTATTTTTCACAATGATGGTGGTTAAACACTGGAGCAGGTTTCTTGGAAAGGCTGTGGAATCTCCAGCCTCAAAGACTTAAACTCAACTGGAAAGGCCATGAGCAACCTGATCTAATGTAGCCTTAGGCCTGCTTTGAACGCAGGGTTGGATGAGCTGACCTTCCAACATAGTGTATGATATTATGGAAGGATAACAGAAGACATTTAATAGGATTATTTTCCAACTTTAGCAGAAGTCCTTTCTGTGAACTTCTGCTCAAATTTTGCGTGTGACAGTGTATTGGATGGTTTTCTTGTGAGTTCTGATGATTATTTTGTGGTTTATTCCCAGGTTGATTCTGAATATCTTTACCCACTTGCATTTCTTACCATGGGCTGGTTAAGCTGTGCTTCATTAGTTATGTACACTTGTCAGATCAAAGCAGTCCTTTAAACTGCAGTGCATTTGGAACCCTATTTTTACATTTGCTTTCATGTCAAAGAAAAAGAACAAAAATTACACAACAGAAAAATCTCTTAATCTTGAAAAAGGCAGGTTGCTAAGATTTTTGGGTTTTTTATATTCCTTTTTAGGATCCAGATGGAGTCCAACGGAAAGAGTCGGCTGCTTCACCAGCACATGCATGTGTTCGTCCTACAAGAGTGGTATCATCCACCTCTGAAGAGGAGGAAGCATTTACAGAGAAATTTCTAAAAATTAATTGCAAGTACATCACTAATGGCAAGGTACTTAAATGTTCAGGTTTTACTGTTACTGTATGGGATGTAAAAATAAAGTACATTTAAACCACAAGCATACAGTAAAACTTAGTTACTGATAGATGGATCAGCTTATATATGTATATATGTCTATATAAATATATTCTTTTTTTATTCACTATTTCCTTTGGACTCCCAGACCACTTGTTTCTTAGACGTGATGCAAGCAGTTAATACATGATTTAACCTGTGACAAACTTCTCTGTAGCCATACTGTTAAATGATTCTCTTGTGTTGAGGGCATGATGTCTGTTTGTTCCTTATGTTAGTATCTCTCAAAAGTAATTCTCTTTACTTACAGTGGAGAAGAATATGCCTTAAACTATAAGGAAATAGGTAGTTGGATGGCTTCACTTGCATTTTCCTGAAGCAGAACAGTGTGAGCAGAATTAACCTCTGATTCTGTAAACAAACACTTCTGTATTGGCTATAGTATGGTAGAAATCTTGATTTTAATTTGAAGCAGTAGTTACAGTTCTCTCTGTCATTACACAAACACCTCCAAGTTAGTGGCACTTAATTAACTTCCATTCAGCTCACAGGTGCACAAATCTTGCGTGGAGTTTTAGGGACTGAGATCATGTCAAAAGACTTTACTCAGAACGCTTTAGGAAAAAAACAAAATGTATTGCTCTCCCACCCCACAGAAAAATGACTGTTAGACACTTTAATCATGAAAAATTATGCCTTCACTCAAGCTGAATGAATGCAAAGAAACTCAAAAGTACTTGTAGTACTACCTCCTTCACCTGAAGTTTGGGTATGTATATACAAATACTGCTGATTCTGTGTTGCGCAGTAGGTTTGCAGGTAAGTTGCACTAATGATAAACAGATTAATAAGAATCTCCTAAAACTGCTTTTTTTTTTTTTTGCTGATGGAAAGGATCACAGATCTATGTATGTCTAGACTTGAAGCCTTTTTACATGTATATTGGCAAAAGTTATGTATTAGAAGTTGGTGAGGCAAGTACTGGAAAAGCTTTGTTTGTTACTTTGTTCTACTTTGCAGTTAATTTGCTTCGCTCCTTGCATTCTGTCCCTAAGTGACTTTTTTCAGGTTGATCCTAGACAAGTCATTATTTCTCAGTTTTAAGTGCTCTGATGCAGAGGAATTGGGAACTGTGAGCCTCTGTTAGAAACTGGCTGTACTGGAAAAATATAATCTAGGGTTAAAATGTACAGTATATTATTTACATGCTGTAATTCCTCAACAGAATATTGTGAGGAGTGTTTACAGCATCTGTCTTTGACTTGCATTTTACAGCCTATTTTCTAAGAGCTTCAAGGAGAATTCTGTTTCTAAAGAGTTGTATAGTTCACTGCAGTATCAGTCCATACTTGGGGAGGTGGGTGGGGAGAGAAATAAATGCTAACTTGCTCAGATTTGAGTGCTAGTTTTAATAAGTTTAGCATGTAATTTAGCCTTTGTCACATGTGGTAGGAATGTCCTCTGGCATGTTGTTTTATCCCCTCCTTGATATATTTCCTGATGATGCAGGATGATAAATCTTCAAAGGTTTTCTGGAGAAAACTTGAAAGATTCATCTTCTGCTTCCCACTCTGGAAGTGATTTTTTGAAGCTTGTTGTTAACTGTTTTATAGGGCTTCAGATGTGAAGTCTCAGTCATCACTGTGACTGATGCTTGTAAACGAAAATCTAGTGAAAGCCTCTTTTTCAATGTGTTTAATTTCACATATGCGCAAGGGCTTGCATTAAGGTAAGACTGTCATTTCTCACTTTTCAAGACTGGTTATTCCGTATGTGTTTGGCGTTGGTTTTAGTCACTCCTGTGACTCCCTGAACAAGCGCACAGGAATTCTCTGCGATGCAGTGGCTGGAGCCTGGAAACACTTGCTCTGTTATAATATTTGTTCTCCATTACCTGGTTATGGCTACTGTTAGAAGCAGAGAGTTGGGCACAGTTAGAAACAGGGTGGTGCGAATATGCCACATCCTGATCAGACAGTAAATCAGGGTAGAGTAATGAGTGTGCTGCGGAGTCACACCTTAACTCACTGTTTATTGTGCATGTAGGCATGCCCTTTCTTGCAGCCACAGTTTGCTGCTTTTGTAGAAAAGTATGCTGTTCTGGCTTTTTGTTCTTTGCACTGTTCATTGGAGGCTTGTTTCTAGGTATCTTAAACAGTCTGCTTGATTGAAACTGAAACTAATAGAGGAGCTCTGAAATACTTTTGTTCTTTCTTATGCTTGCTAGTTTACTTGCCTTGTTTTGAAAAGTAGTAGGTAAAGGAAAATTACTAATACTAAGGTTTAAAAAAAACCCAAACAAAAAAAACCCAACCTGGCAATACGGGAACAAAAAGCACAAACACTTTGTTAATGAAGTGACAAGGAGGACACTGATGAGATTCAAGACTTCTACAAGAAACAAAGACTAAAACTAAATTGTATCTTCATGATAAAAGCTTCATAAATTGTGAATTACAGTTTTTGTTCTATCTTGTGTGTTCAGGAATATAATGGAATTATTTAGAGGTAACTTCTATTTGAAAACTGCTTGTCAGAAGTCCTCTCAAACCTTCTTAAAAGTGTGTTTTACTGAACTGCCTAATCTTAATGTTTGGGCTCACCAATGTCGTAAAGTTTGGCTCTAATCCTCACTTTATCATGATCATTAAAATTTCTATCTCAGATGTTGTATAGTATTTAGAGCTCCCACTTCCTGAGGTTTAAGGAACTTTAATGGAAAGAAGTTAAAACCAATTCAGAGTTGATTATCTGCACGCAGGTGCAGTTTAATCTACTTTCAGTGTGCATGTTTTTGCTTACCTGGATTAATATTTTCTGGACCAACTTTAAGACTAAAGGGATCTATTTTTAATAACTTAGTGCGTCCACATGGTTTTCAGTAATAAAGTGGCTCAGCATTTCTCCTGGGCGTTAGACTAGATGACCTTTAAAGGTCCCTTCCAACCCAAACTATTCTGATTGAGGCTGTTAAATCTGAACATCACCTGAATAGAAATTTACTTCACGTCTTTAGAATCTGTCTTACATACAGGAAACTTGGCTTCTACAAGTGGTGTTTTGGGGAGTTTTCTTCAAGAACCAGAAGTTCCTGTAACAGTATCATGTTGAACTACTTAGTAGCTATATGCAGAGTCTAATTTTTACTTCAGTTTCATTGATGGAGTTTTTGATACTTTTTTCTTCAACAACTAGTTAGAAGTATGGTCCAAGAGAAACAAGTCACTGGCTATTTGGTGGAGGATGTCCTAAAAAACTGTTTCCATGGTCCTCTATCAATGATTGAGCTGCTTATAGACTTTCTTCTCTTTTTTTTTTTCTTTTTTCCCCAGGACTAGAAAATTAGGAGATTACAGCAAACACTGGCAGTATACTGGAGTCATGTAGGAGTTTGTAGTGTGCATGCCATTGCCCAATTTCTCCTGCAAACAAGTTAGAAGGTGGGAAAGACAGAAGCTATTTGTCTTATGAAAGAGTCACAGAAATTGTTAGAGAAAGTGGCAGAAACACTGGCATATCTGAATAAGAATAATTAAAACTTGGGACCAAACAAAATGTTTCTCTATCTGGCTGTTACCTGAGTTTTACCTAGCTACCTAGGTTAATATACGGTGATCCTTGGTAATAATAATAAAAAATGACAGAAATATTAATGATGTTTAGCGTATTATTAAGAATCTCATTTCTAGCCTGTATATTTGGGGCAGCAATTCTTCTCTAGAGTAGTGTTCGTGTAGTAACTGTGGACCATATCAAAAAACTTGTGAGCCAGAAATGTTGCATTGGTCTGCCTTCTGTCATCTTTTAAATAGATAACAATGAAATAGGTCATCTCTTGTTGAGGTGCTGTAAAGCCAGCGTTTTCAAGATACTTTTACAATCTTTCAACTGCTTATAGTCACTGCAAGTGAAGTGTTTGATCAGCTTCTTAGTCAAGTACGCATAAAAGCCTGATAGTTCCAAAGGTTTAATTCTCTATTTCTCTATCAGTGTAATAAATCTTAAATGGAATTATACTTTCAGATTAATTTTTATGCTGAGTATTTACCTATTGGTGTTGAGGGTTTTTGCTAAGACTAAGATAAGCAAGCTTTAGGTTTCTAGCTGTGTCTTGTTGAGGCTGCAGAAGTAGGCTTTAGAATCTTCCATATGTGTCAAGGACGACTGCTCGATGTACAGGTTTGGGGTTTTTCTACCATCAGATAGGTCATTGTCAGATTCTTCTAGGAAGCTTCCATTTACAACAGAAAGTCTCTTAAACTTGTTTTCCTTACATAGTCAGTAGTCTTGCACACTTCTTTGGCTGAACATTCACCTGCAGAAAGATTGTATCTACTGTTCCTCAGTGCCTGAGACTAAACACCACAAGGTACTATACAATTTCTTTAAACACATTCAAATTTGCCCTGGAAACAGACTTTTGTCCTGGATATGATGACATTTCTTTATGATATTGACAAGCCTGGCCTGTGGGTTCTTGGAGGGGTAAGTTGGTGTTTTCTGAAGTGCTAAAATTGAAGCTGAAGCAAGGTAACTGAAATTAGAAGATGTGCAACTGGTTCTTCATACACGTTATTCTAATGTTGTGGCTCTAGTGTTCGGATAAGCAATGTAAAATTGACTTACGAAACTTTTAACTTATTTTGCAATAAAATATTCTTTAATCAGTTTTTCACCTGGGGTCCTAGATGAAGCAGCCTTTTAACTTGCTTTTGAGAGCACAGATAAAGCATTGGATTTTGTTTGTTTAATAAAACCAGGGACCTTGTTGACATGGTGATATGTCAGTTGTGACAGCTCATCCCTTGATAAAAAAAGTCATCTCCTTTCATTGCCTAAAGTCCTCTGCAGCTTCAAAAGCTTTAGACTTCCTGTGTACTTAATTTATCAAGGAAGGATCATTTGTTCATGAAATAGTGAACAAGTGAAGACAGAATCTTAGTCTGAAATGAAGAGTTCTCCACTGAACTTGTTTACTGATTGTGTCCACTGAGCAATACACCATTTTAGAAGTTGGTGTTGAACATTTAAATCCTTCAGCTAGAGCAGTCATACAACCTTACTTTTTTTCTTTTCTCTCAGCCTGACTGTTCTGAAGATTTACATGCAACATGTGGGCAGTAAAAGAATAGAAAAGAATATTTCAGTTGGAAGGGACCTGCAATGATCATTTCGTTCAACTGCCATCAAGGCTATGGCCCTGACTTTTCTGGGTCAGATCTGGAGAATATTAATAAAGTTCCACTCGTGTGTGGTCATTAATGAAAGAGCTCAGATTTAGACTGGTACTGCTTTTTGCATTATGTACTGAACTTACGGAAGCAGTATTTGTTTCAAGAGAAGCAATTGTTCTTCTGAGTAGACTCATTGACTTTTGCAGTAATGTTAAATTTATTTTCTAGACTACAGTGGATATAACCAAATGTAAACTTCTGTTGACAGTCATCCTCTTGGAGTTCCTTTTTGCACCTTGAAAGTGTATTTCCACAATACAGTGCTGGGAAAGAAATACCAGTGACAGTTTTGTTTCAGTGTCTTAAATACCTTAGAATTATGTAAATACGAAAGCACATATAAAACCTGGCTAGTCACTGAACGACTAAGAGGACTTAAATACAAATGCTTGAGCTGCTTTTGAGACTGTTTTCATTTTTCCATAATAGTGATACCATTGGTCATTGCTGTAGGCTTTAATACTATTTTTGGTTTGTTTTCTATAAGTTGTAATTTTCTGCTCACTATATGGCATCTTTGTTTTTCTGCTGCGAAGGTCATCAACCATCACAGTGCTGGGAACAAATTTCTGGAAATGGGAAGGAATGTAGTTGTATTTCATGCTGTGCTGATGTGTCATCTTAAAACAAAACTGAAAACAAACAGTCCCCCCCAATACACAATGTTTGTAATCACTGTGAATAGTTTATCAGTGAGCTGGATATTTATTCAGTTCCTGATAAGCTTCAGCAGCACATGAAGCAACTCTTATGATTCTTGAACAAAAGTTTTGAATGTCTTTCTAAATTTGTAAAGTCCGTTGAATTCAAGATCTATAACTGAAGGATCACTATCATCCTGCGTAAAGCTGCATTTCCTCAAGTTCTTAGTTTTAGCTTAAACATTACCATTCTAACAGTTTAATGAATTTCCTTAGCAGGCAACTGGTGGTGGTGTTTGCATGTTTCTAATGCTAAAAAAAAAGTTCAACATACTGTAAATTAGCTTGGTACCTGTATTGTGTAAGAACCCTACAGCTCATAGTATGAGTATCAACTTTCTTCCCCTCCCCCCCCCCCATTCCCCCCCCCCCCCCCCCAAACATGGTGGGTTTGTTGTTTTTTTTTTTTAAACATGGGTGTTTTTTTTAAACTTTTTTTAAACATGGGGGTTTTTTTCAGACATGAAGTTTAAAATCTACTTGTATTTGTGTACTGCAGCAGTATGATTGTGATTAAATCCATCCAAAGCTGCATCTTGATGCAGCTGCATCTTTAAAAATCTTTAATATTTTAAATCTAGTTTCATTCTATAAATGAATTTGTCCAACCAGTCAACAGGTCTATTAAGTTAGTTTGACATGTATTGGATACTGCTGTGTATAGTGTACTTTTGTGTAAAGAAAATGAAGATAAATTACAGTTTCTTGGTTTTGTTTTTTAATTAAATAGAGAAAGTGGGAAGAGTTAGTCAGGTTTTAGGCAATGCTTGAAGTTTCTTGCAAAACTAGCAATAAGCTCTGTGGCTATCTGGGAGGGATGTATATGTACCTCAGAGAAGCTGCCTAGCCTATCCTTTAGGGTGCAAGGGTTTCTCTTCTTTTACTCAACCCAGCTATTAAGTGGTTGTGAGGAAAAAACCTGTTTTCTTTTGGGGAAAATAGGTGGCGTTAATTTGCTTCCCCAGAAAAATGGTTATGTTTCTGGATGACTGCAAAACACAAGAAACTGTATAAAGTTGCTTAAATAAAGATAAAGATGTTTTAAAAACAAATTAGAAAACACTTTTTTTCCTACAAAAAATGGAGCTGAAATATGAAGGAGAAAATTTACCACTTCTTTTCCCTCTCATTTTAGGGTACAGTCAATGGTGTGCTGCTAGTGACACCAAATAATATAATGTTTGATCCTCATAAAATGGATCCTCTGGTCCAAGAGAACGGCTGTGAAGAGTATGGCATCATGTGTCCAATGGAAGAAGTGACGTCAGCTGCTCTGTATAAGGAAATTGTGGACAGCAAAATTAAGGATTCATTAATCATGTAAGATAGAATAATATTTATAAAGCTTTGAGTAAATATGAACTGTAGCCATATTGCTGACCATACAAAATTAGCAAAACCACATTTTCTTCTGTTTTCCTTTTTAAGAACAACATCAAAGATTGCCTTGGAAGGACCCTTGAGAAAGCTTGCTTTACCTTAAGTTCTCACATTCTGTATACTATATAGAATATATCCTCTTCTATATACATGGATTCTGATTTCCTCCAATAGTCTCTTTTAAGAATCAGTGTATAACAAGAGGTACCACATCACTTCCTCTGCCCCTTCCCCACTATGAAAACAGTAACAGATGCATTTGATTCTTCGGTAATTTAACAACTGATGTACAGAATAGAAAAGGTGCAAATCTTTATTGTTTACCATTTTTCACTTCTCAAACTAGCTTCACATACCCTCTTGTTGCTCTGAGAAATGATTGTAAGATAATTTTGAGGCTTGTGTATATTTTTATGGCATTAGGAGTATATTTTTTCCCTCTTTGGCTCGGGGAGGAACTGCATATTTGCCTTTGGGTATAGCCTTGTTTGGCGTGAGCAGAGTGACTTTGGATCAGTGAGCTTTAATTGCTGGTGTTCAGCACTTAAAACTGACTTTAAACAGCATTATAAAAAAATCTTTGTTCCATTCTGTCTGTTGCCTAATTTTTATACTGTCCTCAAAAATAGGATGTATTCTAATATTAAAGCCAAAAAGGATTTAAAAAACAATAGAAAAATTATGCCACCTCTACCTACCACAGCCCATAAAGCACAAACTTTTACAGACTACCTTGATCATCTAACTGCAGGGAAGTGGACTCCTTTAACCAAGGTAGAGTTGTCTATATGTATGAGAGAGTAAAGCTGTTTCCCTGATGTGTATGTAACTCTAAAAAACGTAACCATTTTCAGTAAGGTATAAAGATTCTCAGTAACTCTGAAAAATGCCCTTTGACAGTTCTTGCGGGTAGTGTGCTAAGCACATCTTTTTTGATAATCTTGTGTATCTGGACACCCAGAAGAAATAACTTGTCTTGTACCATTTTTAAGCTCACTTTCAGCAGAGACTTGGTAGCAAACTGGTATCTTGGCATGGTCTTGTTTGCTGCCTGAAGTCATGTGTTTCTTGAAAGAGCAACTCATGTATGTATTACTATACTAGTACTTTCGGGGCTTTTGATTTAGTATGACGATGCCTTCAGCATGATTGCTTTCTGGAAGTTTATTTTCCAGATTGAGTTTTAAAAAGTTGCTTGTAGTTCCTACTTCAATTGATGTATAGAGCAAGTAATGAGGTCATGAAAATTAGATGACTCTTTTTAATCTACCTGTTTGAATCATAATATTGCAGTTGCAAAAGAAGTCTTTTTCATAGCATGTTTAGTTTCTTAATGACTCAATGGTGACTCACAAATTTACCTTCCATGCCCTGTTGGTTTTTGTGCTCTTGTAGCGCACACACTTTCTATTTTGTTTTGTTTATAATGTAAATGCATATGGAATGAAAACGTGTCTAATAATGAAAGGTCACACTGTGCATTCATTGCCCTGTATGTCCGATCTGATTTATCTTTCTTGTCAACTTTATAAACTGTTAAATAGAACACTAACTTCTAGTGTTTTCTTCAGTCCCAGCACTTTTATGCCTTAACCTCATCAAAATTTGAGACGTTTATAAATTTTGGGGAAAACAAAATTCAAATTTCTAAGTCTGTAACCAGAACTCCCAACAGCTACAGGTAGATCTGACAAGACCTGTGTGTCTCAAGGTATTTGAGACTTAAATCATGTTTTCCCGCTATTACTTTTTTCTAAATATTCCACTGTTATAATTAACCCTCTTTTCCTCTCCCAATTTAGCCAGCTTTCAAACCTGTTTAAACTTGGAAAAACAATCTGAATACTGAAAATAAGATTATTGATATAATGGAAACTGATCACAAACCCAATGGATTCTTTGGTTCTTAAAACTGTAATTTCATGTTGTATAGTTTCTGTATATATAAGCCACAATCTGTGGTGAAACTGGAAAAAAAAAAATATCTGAAAACATACAGCTGTTCTAAAGATTTCATGAACCTTAGGTTGTGCTTGTCTAAGAGCACCTCTTACCAGCATAATCTCGAAAAATCAAGGAAACGGCCCAGTCTAATCCCCATGCTTTGTAAGCAAAGTTACTACATCAGCACAAGCTTAATATCAGCTTCATGTTAACGCTTGGGTAAGAGGATGCATTTGCTTTGCAAACATCCTCAATTTTAGCGCTCCCTCAGTAATGTCAGTAATATGACCTAACTAAATAAAAAGTTTTGTAGACGTGTGGAGTGGATTTATCCTTCTTCAAGATGAGCGAGTAAGGTACAAGCTTCTTAAAAGCATTTGATACTAGGTAATGGAAGATGTAATGTGCTTGCAGTAGCAAGGGAGTTAGCATTGAGAACTCTAGTCAAACTTATGTTTAAACATGAGAAATTTGTGGAGGTTGTCAAAAAAACTGAACAGTACACAACAGTGGAAAAGCTTGAGTCCTGTAGATATAGTTGAGCATGTTCACAGTCCCCTTGTAGTCCTCATAGAATTCCTGGTTAGCTTATTTTGAAAGGCAGGTTTAAATAAAATTATTTCCTTTGGGGAAAATAAGTTCTTTTATGCTTGCTTTTTTCTTACACTATTTATCAACATTTGATGTCTGCTCTTTAAATTGTTCAGTTGTACCAAGTAGTTTGGGATTTATTTTGCCTAACAGTGGTATCCTCAGTTAGGTACCTGACTGGTGAAGACACTAATCACTGTTAGGTATTTCCCATGGGCAGAATGGTAAGATCTACCTTGATGGTTCCTGTTGTTCTGCGTTGACTAGCTTAGATAGTTAAGGTTAGACCAGATGATTTCTGCCATTCATTTCTTACCAGTGAGCTAGGTGTTCATTTCATAATAGAGCGGGACAGATCCATACAATTGTACTGCCCTCTTTGGTAGACAAAACTTAAAAGATTGTGGAAGATTTCTACCTTTAGAGATTATGGTTGTGTGTAGCTTTTTGTTGTTTTTCCCATTTTATATTTATGCTTTAAGCATCTCAGTCTTGTTGGTTTCAAAGGAGAGCTTCTCCTTGCAAAAGTAATGGCATGAAGTTGAGAAGTCCTATCTATGTCATGCTGGCAAAAGGTCTTCTATAAGCTTACCGTTACAAGAACATATTTTATGCTTGTTTCTTATTACTGATGCTCTGGAGTTTTTTTTAGTTTGTTGGGTTTTTTGTTTGTTTGCTTTAAGAGCACCTTTAAATTTTTTCAGCATTAGACAAAACTTACTAAAAAAAGACCTCGATGTAAAAGGCACCTGCTGTAACAACATTCTTATTTGCTCAACAGAGATGTAGAACAGCTGTCTGTAAGGGAACTGTGCCATTCCAAGAAAGCTGCAAAGAGCAATACAGATGAAATGGATTCCAGGATTCGGGATACAGGCAATGACAGTGCTAGTACTGCCCCAAGGAGCACAGAGGAGTCTCTTTCAGAAGATGTCTTCACAGAATCAGAACTCTCTCCAATACGTGAGGAGCATGTTTCCTCAGATGAGCTTCGACAAGACAAATCTTCTGGAGCATCATCAGAATCTGTCCAAACAATAAACCAGACTAGTGCTGAATGTTTAACAACCATTTCAGACTCAAATGAAGCTGCCAGTGACTTAAAACCCAGTGCCGAAATGGTTGTAAATGTTAAACAGTTTGGTACCCACAGCTTAGGTTCAGAAAGTGCTGAAATGTCTATAAAGGGGGGACAAGAACCTAGTGAAAATATTGCAGATGTCCTCCAGCAGTCTTTGCAAGGATCACATGGTAGTGAAGAGCATGACAAAGAGGCAGAAGTGGGCAATGATCAATATTCCTCACTAGGAAAAGAAGCAGAAGGAGAGAGTAAGACGAGAGAGGAATGTCCACATTGTGAAGATACCACAGACTCTCAAAAGACAAAGACAACTAGCAAAGGAAAAGTAGTGACAGAGCGAACTCAAGACTCAGAGACAGAAGTTGAGGAACTCCGCAAACTCTGGAAGACCCACACTATGCAACAAACCAAACAACAAAGAGAAAACATGCAACAGGATTCACAAAAAGAAGTTGGTCAGAAAACTGTGACTGCAGGAGATGGGCAATTAGAAGGTGAGTGAGTCAGTATTTATGGATACCGTGTTAGCCTTCAGATTTACAATGTATCTCCCTCCAGCTCATCAGAATTTTTGTTGTTCTTCATTCTGTAGAACACATCTCCCCATATATTGCTTATATTTCTCATTGGCTTGAAGATATACCTAAGTTACGCCTTATATAAACCACTGGGGAAAATATTGCTCGGGAAACTGAAAACATGAATACCTTTGTTACTGTCACTTTTCCTCATTAAGATCATATTTATGATCATATTAAAACACAGTATCTTTGTAGGGGAGATTTAAATGAGCTGTAAAATTAGATCCATGATGCATTGGTCACTGTAGAGCTCAAAATTAAAAATGTTCTTTAGCAATCAGCTGGCTGTCACTTAAATTTTGATCCCAGTGTACATGTGTATGAATTTCAGGGAAATGAATTTCATCTTATTTATAGCATGTCTACCTTGTGGTTAAGGTTTATTATGTGAGCAGCGAACACTGGAGTCTTAACACTCTTTGATACTTTCAGAACTTCGTTTCACTTGCATCTTGTCATACTTTCATGCTGACTAGAACAAGGTTAAGCATACAAAAAGCATTTCTCAAGATAAATAAGAGCTAGATGGTAAGAAACTAATACTGTGAATATGGGGAACAACTAGGTCTATTTCCTGAGTACCTTTACTCTTCTGCAAAGATCAGGCCCTAGAATTATTAGTTGGAAGTTATCTTGAAAGTCTGTTGAAGTTACTCAATTAATATAAAGAAAAAAAAACTTTGTCTTTTTTAAGTAACTTTAAGATGTTTCTGTATGTATTTGATTTTGCTTTTTAAAAAAATTTATAGGTCACTTACTGATGCTGTACCATCTTACTAATGGAGATAAACTAGTTGTTTTAATTGTGCAATTTTGGGGGCTAGAAACAAAACATACCTATAATGCCTGTCACAAACTAACATATTATACGTGAAGTGCATTTGAAGGTCAAATTGTTTGTTAATTATCAAAAGTTGAGATTGTATTGAATAGAGAGGTATATTCTTCCGTTGACAGAAATTCATCTTAGACTTCAGAATTTGATATGATAGTTTTTGTTGGGTTTTTTTTCCTCCTTCTGTTACGGAAGTAACTGAATTTTGAAATTTGAAGCAGATTAATAGTTGCATCATTCTGTGATAAGTTTGGCTTTTATGCCTTAAATGTTAGACTAAATCCTCTGGCAAAAATGTCAGCTAGCAGTAGTTGCTGGTTGTGACTTTTAAAAAAAAAATGCAAACACCAAGTGTTCTTTGCCGCAGCTGCTGCTTTTCTTACAATTGAATTATTATTTAATTCAGTTGATGCTTTAGTTTTGCGGGTTTTCTAAAAGATTGTATCATTGAGTGACTCTGCAGGTTTTTCATGATGATGTGATCTGTACAGTCACAGAGTATATACATATATAATCAAAAAAGTGTACATACAGTTAGACAGAGGAGTGCTAGCTAGAAACCTTCTGCACATAATGTTACAGCCTCACTGAAGGTTGTGGGGGTAAAATAGAAAAAAAAATGAAAAAAGAAAAAAAGCACAGGTTACATTTTGGAGATTTGTGCCAATGATTTCAGTCCAACTTCAGTTGGAATTACCGTATGTTTCTTATTCTTCCATATTTTATTAGCAGAATACAAATAAAACGGTAAATTATGAATCAATATTTCTCAATCTAGATAGATTTGGTGAAGCTTCTACTGCCTTTGTCTACAGGCAAGTTTAAATAGAGCAAGGTAAAAGCACAGATCTATTGCTTAACTCTGGAAGGTCATCGAAGACTAAACATGACAGGTCTATTAACAGTAGGTCACTAAAAAATTGAAACACTGTAAACACATTCTAATATCCTGTCTTTCAGACTAAAGCTCTGAAGTAGACATTCTATGAGTTTTGTATCATTGAGTTACCTAGATAGTCTTTATCTCCTTCGTATAGCAAGGACTTAGTTGAATTTCTTCTCTTTTGTGGGAGTTTTGAGCATCTAGGTTATTGGGAGCTACCATTTCTTGATCTTTGCAGAGGTCAATGTTTCTGAGTTTGGAATTAATGATCTATTTGTTCTGAATGTTGAACAGGTGATGCAATGCAAGTTGATAACTATGAGTAGACTAGAATAGCTAAAATGGTCTCCCTTGGCTTTTTTTGTATTACCCAAGACTCTTTATATTATCTTCTATTTCTACAGACACTTATGTTAACCACTGGACTGAAATAAAAGCTAGCTGTAGTTGATACTTTGGAGAAATTTTAATGGTCTATAGTTTTGTGTGTGTATAAACAAGCTGATGAAATCTCATTAAAGATAACGTGTCTGTTTGCTGCTTAGTTAGCTGGATATTGGCAGAGATTGAAAGGAGAGGAGAAAAAAAAAAAAGGCATGAGACACACAATAGCCACTACTAAAACCTTTTTTTTCCTGATTAATTCTGTGTCAAATATACAAAATATATTGGAGAACACACCAAAAAAAGAATATCTTAAATAGTCCTTTTAAGGTTTGGGGGCAGGGCTAAGTTGTTTGTTTTCATTCTCTCTGCTAGCTGGAACTATAATCTCACTCGTTTTTCTTTTTTAAGGTATGGTACAAATCCCACTTCTCTGAGCTCTAAGTCAGAGAAGTTCTAAACTGCTGCATCTGAAGGACCAAAATCCCAAATGTCAGATCATTTTAAGAGTACTTCTCTAACACTGCCACAAAGTTCATGTGCCAGTCCTATGAAACAGGTTTTCTGTTTATTTTGGGTTCTTCTTGGTTTTGTTTTGTTTTGTTTTAATCTGACAATTTACCTTTGAGCTTACAGATTTATAAATTACTTCCAAATCATGCATATTATGACTATTCTACCATACTGTATACTGCAGGTATAATTCTAAAATGTTGTAACTGAAAATTAGAGGCGCACATTTAAATATTTATTTTTAAAAAAATCCTTTTGTGGGACAATGCTATTCTAAGCTTTATGGTGAAAATCTGATTGAGAAAACATACAGTAGAGATGTTTATAGGTCAAGAAGGTAATGTTTTCTGTTCTTAGTGTATCTGTAGTCTGCATAGACACTGAAGGACAACTTCAGCTGTAAAGAAAAGATGAGTATCCTAGAAAATGGGAACATGTCTGTATGTACATGTAACACCAGAGGTAGGATAAATCCTTTGTTATAGCTGATCATAAGAACTCCTAAATTTACACTTTCCTTCCTTGCTTTAAAAAGTCTCTTGTAGCTGGAGCTCGCGTTCTAGGATTTGGGCAATTAATCTAGCAAAGAAACAATTTTAAGAAGGCTTCTTCCTTTACCTTCTGCTGAATTGACAATCCAGACCTTAACAGAATTATATGATTACCCTTAGTTCAATTAAATATACTAATGGAGGGGAAAAGCCCGTACCACAACATCCAGTATACTTCATCCTTAAATGGAGTTCATATCTTGAAAGTGTTTGATATAGCTAACAAGTTAAAAAATCATCTCAATCCTCTATTAGTAGTGCCAGAACTCTTCTTTTTTTAAATGAAAAGTAACTAATAAACAGTTTTGACGTATGTGAATCAAGCCTAAGTACTTATTTAACACTGTGTCTTTTGCACGTATACGGAATATCTTTTTAACAGTGGGAGGGTTGTCTGATTCAGTGTTGGGGGGATATGCATTGAGAATACCTTCTGAAATACTTTCAAGCATGGATGAAAGACTATCATAATGTGATCTGGGGTTGGAAGCAGAAATGAATGTTAGAATTATTCAAATGTATTGTACTCTGAAGTTAATTCTGCTGATGCAATTTACATAACAAAAAAGGACAGGTAATTATTACTACCTATCTTACCTCATCTCCTATTACTTATTTATCTATACGTCCTATATGCCTGTATTGGCTAATAATTTTGTTAACCTCTTTTGTACATTGTGGATAGCTTATTCTTTCTTTACTAATAGGTTCTTCTCTTACAAAAGAAAAGAGACGACATCGATCTCACAAATTTCTGCGTCTCAGGGTTGGAAAACCCATGAGAAAAACATTTGTTTCACAAGCAAGTGCATCGATGCAACAGTATGCACAGAGGGATAAAAAACATGAGTACTGGTTTGCTGTTCCACAAGAAAGGTAAGAAGGAGGTAGACTGTAAAAATCAACACTTTCCAGTAGGTCTCTGAGCTTTTTTTTCTGCACCATTCAAATTTTTTCAGTGAATGTGTCTATAAAGCAACACAAAAAAGGGACAACAACTAGGATATTGATGATTGGCTTGTACTTAACACTGGAATATCTCATTACCATACTGAAGCTTCACTGATTTACTTGAGTTACTTGTAGGTTCAGCCGGTAGTTTCTCATGGTATTATTTAGGCTTCTGTTTGTAGCAAGTAAATAATGAAAGAAAGATTCAAGTAAATGGTGTCTGGTGAAGGAAGTGAGTTGTGCAACAAAGTTTTTATTGTCATTATCTGTGCTTCCCATTATTTGGAAACTTTCTAAAAATTGTCTCTACTTCTTAGAGCTCTGGGTTCAGAAGAGCTAGCTGGGGTTCTTTTGTCTTATCTTTATATATGGAACATAAGTTGCTTCCTGGAAAAATTTTGAACATATCTACCAGAAAAATATCTAAATTTGTTGCAGTGATTCATAGACATGAGATGTCCATGCTCACTCACTGGTAAAGTCTTGAATTCTTAAATGATCTTTACTGCTAGGAAACTGACTTATTTTCAAGTTGAATGTGATTTTTTGGGGGGTATTGGAGATTATTATATCCCTGTCAGAAGAGGAGGGAGAAAAAGAAAAGAAACAACAACAAAAAACTATCAGCTATCATCCTGTATAAATACCTACACACAATGATCAAGTCACTTTTCCATCTTTTCTTTTGAGCTGAATGACATAGAATGTCCAGTTGGGGCACTGCAGTTGAGGACAGATATGGATCAATTGGAGAGAGTCCAGAGGAAAGCAGCAAGACTAATTAATGCCTAGAAAGTGTAACATATAAAGAAAATTAGAAGTAAGTGGGGTTCTTTAATCTAAAGGAGAAAAGGTTGATTACAAACATAAAATCATTTCATACTTAAAAGTTGGCTGCAACAAGAAAGGCAGTAGTCTTTTTTTGTGTGTGTGTGTCCACTGTGAATGGAAATGTTTAATGGACTGAAATTACATCAAAATATTTGAGCTTTCCAACAGGGAGAAATGAGTCTGTGCTAGGGCATCACTAAACTGCTTTTAAACATCGCCCCCATTGCTCCTAAGTGGTGGAGATCATGCAATTTCTTGAGACAGATGTCTGTCATGCTGATTCTGGTATAGTTAATCCTGGTTGGGCCAGGTGACCTCTTGTCGTTACAGTAAACTCAAATTTTCTTCTTCTATTCATATCATATTTAATTTGAAAACAGGTAAATGTTTCACATATGGCATTGATGTCTTGGTCAGCTGATTAAAAGATTACTGTCTCTTTGGTTCATTTTCTAATGTAGCAGAGCAAGTACTTGTCTTCAGCATAAAGCAGAATTTATCACCTATTTTGGAAGAAATAGTTCTTAGTTTGCAGTCTGTATCTGATCTCCTTGGAAATTACTCCACCTATGAAGGGTTTCTCTAACTGCACGGGCAATTAGTAATCTGTTCTTTATCCATCCAGTGTGTGTACTATGGTTTTGTACACAGTCACGTGGTGGTAGCGAGGTGTTTGTTTTCTTAATTCAGTGTTAACCTTGCTGAGTGCTACTCTGCATAGGTCAAAATATTTAGCGTCAATCCAGTTGTCTTTGTCACCTAGAGGTAAGAAAGAGAAAAAAGTACGTATCTGACAAACCTGCATTATTTCAGTGTACTTAATCTCAAATGAGCCAGTCTGGGAAGGAGTGTCTTAGAGTTCCTTAAACATCAAGTTTTATTGACTTTTTTAACTTCTATAATTATACACAACTTCAAGTTCTTAAAGTTAAAATCAGGATTTTTTTTTTATTTTCCTACTTGTAAGACTGTTTAAATAGATACCTCATTCAGTGCGTGAGGAGCCTGCAGCTTCTTGTTCTGACTTTGTCATAGAACTTACCTAGCCTTATGCATCTGAAATGTTTCATTCTCTCTTACTGTCAGAGAAAGATTTGTGCTTTTTTTTTTTTCTTCCCCTTTCATTAATGTTATTCAGGAACCTTAATTTTAACAAGGGTGACTTTGAATAACTGACGCTGTTCAGAGACTATTATTACATATGTATGTGCTGCATCCTTTTAGACAGAGACACGTGAAAATTATAGCTGCAGTTTTGAGAGACTTTGCTCTGTATCTCTTTGCTGTTCTTCCAGTATTCAGTTTTGCAAGGATTTAGTAAGGTGCAGGGGGGAAGTCCAAATATTGTTCTGCATGCTAATCCAGTATGCAGATTCTGGATAGCAAATATCTCTGGAGAGAGACAAAAGGAATATTCAAACTCTTGGTAACCAGAGCCACAAAGCTCTAGCTCTGAAGCTGTCTTTTCCATAATGAAGAGATACTAGTAGATTCATTGCATGTCCTTTTTCTAAATGCTCCATCTGTGCACCTACAGGAAATGCTTAAACAGTATAGACTGACATCTGTTGGGATTGTAAATAACTTTCTTCTTGTCATTTGAGCATTTTGTTCTTCCAGACTGGAGAACCATGCCATTTGTGGCAGATAACTTAACTTAAAAGGAGGTGACTTGAGTCTTGGTACTTACTGCAGTCCTGCAGTTAGATTAGTCTAAAGTTTATGATCTATCTATAAATATGCACACTTGCAGCCTTATTTCCTCATATCTCTAGTAATTCTCTGTCTGTATAATTTTGGTTACATGTCTTGCGAGTGTTCAGCTCTTCTTCAGGGGTGGGGAAAACAGACATGCAGACACTTTTAAATTCCAATTTTGTTCATGTTTTTGTCACTTTTTAAATAAAATTAAAAAATCTTAGTGTTTTATTTTGGAAGTTATTTCAGTTGTAAACAGAGATTTCCAACGGGACAGCAGTGGTTGAAGGACTGTACTTGTATATGAAAACTCAGCTAGTCAATTACCAACTTGTTTCCTGTTTTTTCCTCCAGTGTCAGCTTCATATAATTAAAAAGAAAAAAAAAACTAGCTTTTTTCAAATGTCTCTAATATCTATTAAAACATGAAATAGTAAGTATTTTCATTTTAACCTTAAATACTTCATAATTATTAGACATGACCCAAAAGATCACAAACTTACCTTATTTTTCTTTTCTGTATTATTACTTGATTTCTCTAGGACAGATCACTTGTATGTCTTCTTTATCCAGTGGAGTCCAGAGATATATGCAGAAGATACTGGGGAATCTCTTCGGGAACCTGGATTTATAGTGGTAAAAAAGAAGGAAGAGCCTGAAACTAGTAAAGAATCTGCTACTGAAGATGCTGCTAAAGAGTGGGAGGTAAGGAAGAACAGTGTCAAAGATAGAAAGATACTTTTTTTTTTAATACTTTCATAGGAATATAGTTAAAATAGTGTTAAATACTTTCCAATAAGAAAAACAAAGCAATGTGCTGTATTAGTCTGCTTACTATGATCATGACTGTTTAATTTATGCCATCCTAATGCTTTGCTCTAACATCAGTTCAGGGCAACATTTCACAATTGCAAGTCATTTTTGTATGGAGCAAATTGTAACTTAAAACTCAGAGTTGAAAGGAATGTGAGTACAGCAAAGAAGTTGCAACTTTGATGAAGCAGACTTAGTTTTCAGTCAAGTAAACTGACAATTTTCTGATATTTATTATTCCTGTATCTAGAATGTTGAATACTTATTGTTAAGTCTCAAAACAGGGATGAGACAACAGAAAAGGAAAATTAATCTGTTAATGACATTTTTTTCCAATGTCAATGTTTTCCAGTGTAGTTAACTTCTCAGTTATAACTTCCTCGTACATTAAGATGCTGTTGCATGGATTTTAGTAATATACTGTGACTGGAACTATCTTTTTATTTTTTATAACAAACACATTTCTCCCATGTGAATCTGTGTCCACTGTGTTTCTATGGACACATCTTTACATGTCTACATGGTTTTGTTTTGTAGTGTACATACAGTTAAAGCACTTGTAGTCTCGTGCATTCAAGTGTCAGTCAAAAGTTTGATGATTCTTGTCATATATATTGTAGAAGTATCCCATCAGCACTGTTTAACTTGAGTCTCAGGACAGCAATTGCAGTCTCTGACTGTAAGACTGATTTTTCCTTTTTCTTCCCCTTTCCCCAGTCCCTCCCCACGATGGAGCATGTTGAAATTAAGGAAGTCTATACTTGTATTTTATGTAGAGTGTAAAAGAAACTTTAAAAACCTGCAATAGTCTAAGTACGGGTAATGGTTTTCTTCTTAGCTCCAAAATTTAGAATCATAGTAGAACTCTGACTTCAAACTTCTCACTTAGGTGAAGTATTAGGCTGTGGTTACAAAACACTATCTCTGCAGCTCAGTGATTTTTGCATGGAGCATTTTTGCTGTGAGACACTAAAATGAGTATCATAACAGCATGTCTTTTGAATCTTCATATTTTCAGTGTATATATATTGCTCGAGTATTTCTACCAGCAATGTATTTTGGTGTTGACTCTTGCTCAGAGCCTTTAAGTATTTGATGTTTTAAAACTTGGCCTGTTGGAACACAGGGATCAGTGGCAAGTGATCAATATTATGGTTTAAGGCACAGTATGTCTCTCTTCTAATGAGCTCTTCAGTAACTTTGCACCTTAATATAATTACAGAATAATTTCCACAGAAAACAGTGCAAAATTTTCTACAGGATTAAACGTTGTAACTTTTTAGGAGTTACTTCTGAAGATAGTACAGGCAGTCCTTTTCCTACATGCATTAAAATCTGTAAGTTACTTACTACAGAATGAGGTCATGCCTTAAGCCTTTATTTAGTTCTCCTCTGGAAACAATTGTAGAAGACATATTTCAAAAATATTGTCATTTCTATATGTGTTATGTGAAAATTATGTCAAGTTTGGTTCTCTTAAGATTATCAAATAATAATTTTCTGGATTTAAAAGTTATATAGATTAGTGAGAACTTTTTAAAAAAATATGTTATGCAAGTTCAAGAAATATGCTAATGTGGTGGTCTGTGCATTTTAACTTGAGTAATGTGACTTCTTATGACTGACTTCTAGTATAAATCTGAAAGCTGTTAAAAACTAACTTTTTAATCAGAAATGTTTGACAGTACCAGATGGTTCAACCTGTCATTACATACAACTGCATTTTAGTGGCTTTTAACATGTGCTGGAAAGTATCAGTACATACAGGGAACTGTAGCTGTTGTTGTTGTCATAGAATCATTAAGATTGGAAGAGACCTCTAAGATCATCGAGTCCAACCGTCAACCCAACACCATCATGCCCACTAAACCGTGTCCCTAAGCTCCTCATCTACACGTCTTTTAAATGACGTAGCTCCAGGGATGGTGACTCAACCACTTCCCTGGGCAGCCTGTTCCAATGTTTAACCACTCTTTCAGTAAAGA
>NW_008824676.1:6374931-6380673 GCF_000699105.1 Pygoscelis adeliae
CGTGCTGGCTGGGCCTGATCCCCTGGTTGTCCCGCTCGTGCCTTGTGAGCGCCCTCAAGTTGAACTGCTCCATAACCTTCCCTGGCACCGAGGTCAGGCTGACAGGCCTGTAGTTCCCTGCATCCTCCTTCCGGCCCTTCTTGTAGAAGGGCCCGTTATTCATACCCATTAGTCATACCCATTATTCCCATTGAATTTCAGTCATTATTTTCAATCAATATACTTCCTTCCTTTAACCCAACAAGCATTTTCTCTGTCAGCTCTTGATCCAGGTGTAATCTAAGATAGCAGGTGAACAGTATCATTGAAACCTTTTCGTGGGTATTGGGATGAAAAATAGGCAGCCTTCTTCAGAACTCAGTGATGGGAAAACTCAGGGTGGAAGGGAAATGGAAAGCAAAATCTTGATGTACAAATCTATCATGAAGTACTGTTGATCTACCGAAAGAGGAAGCTAGTGGAGTGGCTTTCCTTTCAAAAAAGCATTCTCTCTGCTATTGTTGCACAGTATCTTAAAACCAGAGAAACAGGGAAGAGGATTAATGGGTAACCCAGGTGTGGTGCTTTGAGACGGCTTTTGCTTCTTTGATAGTCCTATGTTAACACATTCAGCTGCAGCTTTTTATCAAAAGACTTCAAGGAAGTACTGTGCTTTTTTTAGTGGAAAAGGAATTATGGGAAGAAGGAACAAGCAAAAGCAAAGATCAGTAACATACGAAACAAGTAGTAGGGGTCGGTTTATAATGTAAGTTTATTAAATGGATCAATGAATGGGACTGAACTCTTACTCTGAACTTACTCCAATTTTTCATCTGCTTATGCTTTCTTCTTCTACCTGTATACAGAGTAGTCTATTTCCTATCAGCCTTTTCCCTGAAGTAATCCAGTAGATGTAACCTCAACTGATCTAGTGGCAAAGAGATCGAGACTTCTGCCATATTAAACCCTAGTTTGATCGAATACTGCACTGTATGAAGTGTCCAAAAAAAATAAAATCCAGGAATCCTTTAGCTGACTCTCTTTGTATTATATGCTACACACTTAGTAGATAACTGACTTAGAAATAACCATGAATCTACTACTGTCTAACATTACCATCAGTAAAGGCGACAGATTCATAGTTGTCAGTTACTTAGAGTTTAAAACAAACTCTGTGTGGGGGATCTTGTAGCTCCTGCCTTCTTTAGAGGCCTCTGCCTGTCCCATTGGCAAAGCTCTCTAAAAAGGATACTTTTTCACTTAAGATCAATCCATGCTAAAGACTCATCTCTGGTGTCCACTAGAAATGAATAGACAAGAATTTTATTTTATATATTATGTAAGAAATGAAACTGTGCTGCTAGGTTCTTGGTGGTGTTATCCCCATCTGTTTTCCTCAAATGTCTCTCTTACCTTGTTGTACTTAAGTGAATGGGCATACACCAAGGAAGAGGGTTGTTTTGGGTTGTGTGTGGGGCTTTTTGGTTTTGTTGTGGTTGTTCGGTTTGTTTTTTTTACCAGCTGTACTGAGCCTTGGGGGTATAGAGGTATATTTATCATGGTATTCTTTTTTTACTTAATGTGTATAAGTTCAAGTGCTAATGGCTTTTTTCATCTGTTAGCACAAATAATTAATACTGTTTAGAAACCTATGTGTTGATAAACATATGCTTTCTCCAAATCATATTCTGTACTTGTATCTAAACATGGCGAGATTTGACAGCAAGCTGACTGTTTCTGTTGTGCAGTGCCTCAGAAACAACTTCCATTGGTACTTTATGGTCTAATTTTGTTTCCTCTTTAAGTTCAAGGTGTGTATGTAGTAATGTGTATAGAAATCAATGATGTAGCGTTAAGGTGCTTGCTGTTAGAGAGCTGCAGATGCCTTAAACATCATTTTGGTGCTAATTAGTACCACAGATTGCAAGTGTTAAGGACTTGTCACCTGGTGTTGGTAAAGGCATGGTACCACAGTATTTGAAAGCAGGGATGAGTCCTCAAGCACTGCTAATAGGATTGGTCTTATGCTTGAAGAAGTTTAACATGAGTGAAAAGGAAAAACTGCTTGTATCTCCTACAGTCTCCAAATCCTGGTTGAGAAATGAATTTTCAAGTAACACAACTATTTCCTATTTCTATAAAATAACTGCTAATAGTTTCTTATGGCTGCATAAAAGATTGCTTTTCTAAAAGAAGCATTGTTGACATTCCCTGTAAAGCATAAATGTTATTCCATTGCATATACATTGTATATTTTAAAAAAAAACCACAACCAAACAAAAAAAAAACTGAAGAGATCAGAGCACAAATTATGAACCACACTTGGTCATAGAACAACCTGAAGAAAGATTATAAGAAATGCTGCCTAGTATGCGTTACTTTCTATAACCTTTCTTGCAGACTCTAACTTTTTTAATTTGGGAAAAGATCTGCACTTTTTTTATTTAAAGAAAAAAAAAAAGGAAGTAGGAGTGGGAAGTGATATCTCTGTGATTCATCAATACCAGAAACTCCAATTATCCAGTTATTCTACTATTGTTTTCCTCAAACAGATTGTAAAACCTTGATGGGCTTGTTTCCACTGCTGTTGCTGTATGAAGTGGCAGGTGGCATTTTGAAGTTGACCATTGGAGGAAAAAGACGTGGAAAACAAGTACTCATGTAAAATGTCATTAACCATATCAGTGATCTAGTATAGAGTTAAATGAGGTAAATCAACTTCCGCTGAACTTGCGTGCACATAAAGTGTGCTGATAAGCTCAAATATTTTTATACAGAAGTTGGCATGCACATGTAAATAATCCATTAAAATCTTTAGAGAATCAGTTTACCGTATCTGGGGAGGAAGGACAACTGAAACTAATTTTCCAAGCAAGGTTTTTACAGTTTTAATAATGCTAGGTACAAAGGAAATAGCTGTGCTCAAACAATTCAGCTCAGGGAGGAGGGCATTAGAGGGGAAACAATGGAAATGACTACTTGCAAAAGAAACATTAGTGCATAAAGGAGAAATGATGTGATTTGTGCTTTCCCATGTGAGGCTTTTATCATAAATTTTTTGTACTTTCTATTTGTATCTAAAGTTGGTCTCTTGGGGGGGTGGGGGAGGAGAAGGAAAGGAAATTAGAGATCAGAATACCTTAATTTGCTTATTTAATGCTTCATCTGTTGGTCTGTGAAGCTAATTCTCAAAGTTAATGACATTCCTTGAACAATAAAGGGACTTGGTCTGTTGTATTCTTTAAGTAGTTAATGTTTTTTGATAGGGAGCTGGAAAACTGGGATGCACCATTATATTGACTGGATGTGTATAAATGCACTTTTTTTATTTCTGTATGTGATAATGACTTACTGACATAGACTGCTAATCTAGCTTTATATTCCGGATTTGAATCTAGAACAATCAAAACAATATCTATGTAAGGTACTACAGCTGTTAAGTGTCTTTATTATCATACGATATTGGAAATACAGGATTTATGGTGCATGGATCAGATCTCTGGTCATCAGAGAGAGTATTGATGCAAAAAAAATATAATTACTGAGTATGGCCACAGCTAAACGTTTCAGAGGCATTAAAGAAATTTCATCTTGGACACTTGTGAGGAAATCAGTTCCTATTTAAACCTGAAATCTGTTAAGGAAACAGAAGAATTATTCTGTAGTAGAATAATTCTTAATTATTTAGTGTTGATTCTTTCTCTCCCCCTCCCTGGTCACTTGATCTTATTTATTGCTATTATTCAGGACTGAGTCATACTTCAGGTCCACATAAACCCAAATACTCATCCACGAGATATTTGAAAACAGAAAATTTCTTGTCTTAGGACCTGCAAGCTGGTCTTAAAGTAGTTGGAAGCTCATCTGTTTTATTGTTTCCATTAGCTTTTCAATTGTTTGGAAAATACAGAAAATCAGTTTGATTTTAAAGCTGTCTAGAAGTTAACTTCCAAAATGAAGTGTGAGTTGATAGATATTTGCAAATTATTTTTCCCAGATTCACTGGGTCATGTTCTGGACTTGCATTTCATAATCATTACCTTTTGGTTTTGCATATTAAATCTCTGTAGAAAATATAGATACAATATTTCTGGAAAGCAGTACTCTGTAGTAACTCACTTGTCAAACTGAATTTCAGTTGGAACTTTAGACATGGTTTGAAAATGTTTACCAGATCAAGCCATTAGTTGCAAATAAAGTTCAGCCTTCGTGAAACGGTATTTATTAGACACTCAACACTTCAACATTAACAAAACTGTAATTTCTGGAGTGTCTAGAAATTCTATTTCTGTGTATTTGTAGAAACATGAAGGTCACAAACAGTGATTATGTCTCCTGGTCAGGTAACATCTGAAAAAGGTTTTTCAAGATCGGAATATTGGATGTAGGTGCTTAAGTTCTTTATTGGATCTGGACTGTAACCTACAACACTTCTATATTAAAATGGGCATTTCAGTTTCAGTATGCAGTGCTGTCTTAAGTTTTTCTGTTCTTAATCATGTTTTTTCTATAAATTTGCTTCCATTCCCTACTCTACACTTCAGTGCTCAGATGCTAGTGAAACAGCTGCTTGTTGTGTCTTACACTTTAAAATGTGGTATGATCGTAATGCTGTATGATAAGCTGGATAATACTGGATCAGCAGAGAGAAGAGGAAGCCTGGAAGTTGTAGGCTTCTTGAATGAAACTGCACATGATGTGTAAAGATGCAGCACATTAACAGTCCTCAAAATAACACTATTTTTCTAATATGTTTCTTGAAAGGTTGTCTCTTTATGATGGTATATTGGATATACAGGCTAGGTTGTTGTTTGTCTTTTACATCATGCATTGTCTGTTAAGAAATTGGATGAGTCACTGTGCATGTGTTGCTGTGCATTAACAAGTATGTTTAATAGGCTTTGCTCTTGTGCTGGAAGATGAGCCTCTCGAATTTCAGCAGTTGTGCAATACTAGAAATGTTTCTGTTAATTTTTTGTGATTGAAGAGAGAGACTCTGGTGCCCGTTAACGTAATGTAGTCCTTTGTAAAGACTGGTAACTTTCATTCTTGCTTTTGCAATTAACTTGAGCAAATATTGTGCTCTCTCTCAACTTCGTGCATGGAATATTTCTTGCTTTGCTCTATTTATTTTCTCTACTTAATCTATTTGGAATCTATTTAATCTATTTATAACTTGTTAGTGAAAATTTGTATGTCTTTACTACTTGGAGCTGTCCTGTAGTTGGAATCATGAATATGGAATTGCAATTGATAGTTATTTCATTTATTTAATAGAGAGAACTGGGGCAGTCCCTCTGCAAAGAGTTGAAGCAGAATCATTCAACTAAAAAGCTTGTGCTTTCGAGACGCTTGAGACTTTTAATAGCTTTCAGTGTACCTTTGAAAATCCTGAGGAAAACTTTGTGGATGGAAAAATGCTGCTTTTTTTTCCCCTTCCCCTAAGCTGCTGAAACAAAACAAAGGATGACTTCTTGAATTAGACATCCTTTCTTACGGAAACACTATCAGCCAACTAAGCAGCTGTGCCAGTCGTGTTGTACTGGATACCACGGGAGGTGGCTTTTGTGTACTGTTAGTGTGTTTCTTGTAGCAGGATAGGGGGAAGGGATCAGACCTCAGTTAGCTGTAATCCCATGTTAGTTTCACCTGCAGCAACTTTTACAAATATCCAGTTGTTCTAGGTGACGAAGTAGTAGTGTTTTGCTTAGGAACCAGTACCTGATTTTTATTTTTTTATTTTTTAATTGCATTCTAACTTCA
>NW_008824676.1:6380697-6383073 GCF_000699105.1 Pygoscelis adeliae
TCATCTGAAAGGCTTTTTGTACCAAATAGAACTTGTCTGCCTCTTATTAAAGATAAACCAGACCTTAATTCAGCTGTCTTTTACATGCCTTATATCATAAAAATACGAAACTGCCTTTCTTTCACCTAGTGGGATTCCTTCCAAAGATGACAATTTAGGTGGCCTGAGCATCTAAATTAGTTGTCTTCCTAGTTCTGAAGTTCTTGGCAACATATCCTAAAACTATAATACAAGGAGTAAACATACCGGATGTACATCTCTTATCAGAGCTGTAAAATGCTATTCAAAATTTAAAAATATTCTGACTATAAGAGTTTAGAATTCTAGAGTTGTTTCCTATCCTATTATACTAATCTGTATTGAAACTACACTGTTTTAAATGCTACTTGAAGCAGCTTTCAGTTTTTTCTTTTGGGCTCTTTGGTGATGGGAATTTTTATTACAACCTGAAACATGCCTGTTAGATGTAATTAAATAGCAATCTCATCTCTTTAAAAATATGTTCTAACAAGTAGATAGGCTACTGAAAGTGAAACTAATGTCACTGCTTATTGATTTGCTTGTTCCCAGGCAAACCAATACAACAGCATAAAAACAAACTTTCTTCTCGTCAGTCAAAAATGCAAATGACTTATTGCACTGAGGCACTCAAGTTATACAATCTAGTTCCTGTGATTTTTTTTTATATGTTTTTCTCAATTTCAAGGGCTGCTTCTGAAATTGGAGTATTAAATTCTGAGAACAATCTTATTTCATGCATATGCCTCATATAATCTTATCAGGAGATGCTTAGGGGGGTGCTTATCTTCAGTGCACCACATTTGTGGCTTTTCATCGCAAAACCTGGTCACCTACACAGCTGCTTCATGTGGAATCAACAGCAAGTTCTAAATAAACTGAGTAATTATGCCCCCCCCTTTTCTCTGGGCTAACCTCCCTCCATTAACAGGGAAGGAGCAGGGGAAATAAATTACTTTTTACTAATGTAATCTCAATCAAAAAACATGCATATTAAATACAGGGATTGTAGAATTCAACATCGCAACTTCAGGGCATTGTGTTAGCTACTAGCTGAAATAGTGATGCCATCTAATCAAACTGCAAAGATGTTCTTTCACACCCAGCATTCGGTCTTCCTATGCAAGTTTATGGAGTTATTGTACTTGCTATCCTGTTTCTAGGTTATGAGATCTTGTCAGCTGATAACTTTAAATCTGGTATGGCAAAAGGTGTAAACTAGGTAATTGATTTGGTGTGAAAATCAGACATTTCATAAGTTGTACCTGTATTTGTTGGCACTCTCCTCTTTCTCTGCTGCTACTTTTTAATATTTTTTTGAGAGACCAGTTTATTAGAAAAAACAAGATCATGAATAACTATACTGAAAGGACTATGCGCTTCTGCCTTGAACATTGATTGTGTGGAGATATTTAGCTTGGTTACAAACTAACAATGACAATAACAAGATTATCTAATTGCACTGAATGATATGTTTTGTTTTGCTCTGCTGTCTAGGTAGCAAATAGGTGGATGCTCTTAAGTGTGTGCTGCTGTTCTGCACGTATGTCATGTCTGAGCCGGTACTCCTCTCTAGAATCTTTTCAATTAAAAACTTTTATGGCAAGGCATATATTGACTAGCAACAAGATATGAGGTTCTGATTCAAATTAACAGATCAGTAATACAACCCACAAATGCACAGGAGACTAAAAAGGCAGTTTATCTTTAATTAGAGGATGCTCCTGGGGTCAAGCTTCTTGTGTGGCCTTCTTTCTCTGGCTAATAGAAACACATCTTCCACCAAAAAGGCTGTTAAAGGGTTGGGGTGGAGGTCAGTCACAAGAGAAAGCTTTTGCCGCTCTTAAGACTGCACTGTCTCATGATGGTGCTCGGGCTCTCCTGACCTGCTTTCCACCCGCCCTCCCCCTCCAGCAGATGCTCCCAGCTGCAGGGCAAGCTACCAGCTGGTGGGAGTTGCTGCTGCTGGAAGGCTGAACGTCAAAACAGACTGGCAGGAGGTCTGCTAGAGTGACCAGCGCATTTATTCCCATTAAACTTTGCAACTGTAATTACGTGAAAAAGTGAGTTGTCAGATCTAACAGAAAAGTTTATTGCGCTCTCTTTTCTTTTGAGCAAGTTTTTTCAATCCTTCTGAGAAGCTCTGGGAGGAGCCAGTTTTATTTAGAGAGAAGATAAAAACATCTAAGTAAGTTGTTGAATTCTTTAAGATTAAATGTTCTAGAATAAAAAAACTGTGCGACAGCCCAGATTCTCTTCTTCCTCCCTCAGTTTTGAAGAAACAGTGTGTTGGCTAGTGTTAGGGAAGAATTTGTTTTTTCCGAGGGGGAAAATAAGGGGGGGGGGGGGGGGGGGGGG
>NW_008824676.1:6383428-6399737 GCF_000699105.1 Pygoscelis adeliae
GGTGAATTAGTTGTGTGGCTAGCTTTTGCTTTTTGGCTTAGAAATCGCATGTCCAGAGATAGTTTGAAATAGTTTTTCTGCATACTCTACGTTCCTTTAAGATTTGCCAGACTTCAGGGGAGGATGGTGGGAGGAAGGTTGTAGCTCGTATTTTATTTTTTGTATTGATTGTAACTTTCTCATTTGAAACAGTTTCAAGGCTGTCCATTTTTTTGTTCTTATTTTACCTCAGTATTAGCTCACTTATTATTTAAAAAAGTCAAACAAATGGGCATATGGTTTATTGTTTGAATCTTACACCATTTGACTGCGTATCTAGCGTATTATTGTATCTTTGAGTTTCCTAAATCCCAGCTTTCGATGTCCCAGTGATAAAAATGTTCTTACTCGCCACCTTAATTCTCCTAAGTTGGAACAAATTGATTTTTACAGTTACCAGCTCCTGAGGAAGTTTTTACTGAAAAGAAAAATATTTTTATCCATCTGAATTACACTGTTAGATACTAACGCAAGGGGAGGCATTACAGTGCAGTCTGCAGTATAGTTAAGTACAAGTTTTGGTACTGGTTTTCTGTGCTTGGGCATCTTGGCTTTTAGATCACAGAGCAACAGCACGAGTGAGCAATGTTTTTAATGTTGTTGTGATGCTGCCTGCCGCTGCCCTGTCCTATTTAATACTTCTACCCAGGACTCAGAGCACTGGGTGTTTTTTGGGGGGGAAGCCTCCAAATGCTACTACAAAGAAACTCTCAAAGGGTTGCTGTGCGTATTGCTGTTGCACGTGCCTGTTTAAATAAATATCCTTCCTTAAGAAAAAAAATAATTAAATCGTGATTCCAAAAATACTTTATTGCTGGGACTAGCATTTAACCCATACAGCAAGTTTAGCTTACAGACGAAAGGGTTCGTTTTCTTCTTGTAGCTTACAGAACTGAAAATGCTGTGAGGCTAACAGTTTCCAAATGCTTTAAAACATTTTTTTAAAAAGTGTTTAAAAAAAAAAAAAACCACTTTTTAAACTGATTCTGGATTCTTAAGAAATAACTGACAGAGTTTATATACAGTTGTCAACATAAGTAAGACAAACTGTTTTTTTAATATTGAGTGCAAATTTGTTACCATTAGAACTTGTTTATGAACAATTATAGTGTAACAGAATATTGCAAGCAGTTCTTGAGGGATATTTTTGTATTCTTCACTATTGTATAAGAAAAATTGAGTTGTTCTGTATCTTTAAATATTTTAGCCTTTTTAACAAACTAGTGCTCTGCAACCACACTTGAATACAGGAAACCTTTCTTCTTCTGTACCGTCATCATTTGCGATACGTCCCCCTACTGTACACTCGTTCATTTGTTCCCTGCCGTGTCAGTCAACTGTGTGCATCTAGCAAACTATCCTGTCACCGTCGTGGGGCTCTGCCTGTGCCTGGAACTGACAGCAGGTACAGAGAATGCTTTCTAACAGCCTTGAATGATTTTTTTTTTTTTTCTTTTTTAGTCTCATTTTATTTTTAGAAGGGAAATGTCTCATCTCTGGTATGGGAAGAAGGGAAGAAAGCACCAGCCAGTTAATCATAAATACGCTCTGGTAATTTTCAGTGTAGTATGTTCATTTCTGTTATTGCATTCTTGTAATTTTGTGGTGCAGAGGCAGTTTCTGGAAGTTTAAATTTTGCATGTGTAAACAGGATGCTAAGTCACAAATTTTCATTACTTTTAGGTGCATAACCTAAGTGCTGGTATTCCATTGGCATTAGATAAAAGAAACTGCTTTGAGCATTAAGGGGTTCAACAGTTTTAGGGTGGGTTCTTTTTTTTTTTTTCTTTGGAATAATGCATTTTTTTCAACAAAAGTGTGATTTATAGCTAAATACTATGAACAGTAGTTTGCATTGGCATTTAATTAGAAAAGTGTAAATCTCCTGAGAAGGTATAATCAAATGGTAACTCAGAAGTCATTCAACCATATGAAGGTTTGATAATACTTCTAAATTGACGGAGATGAGTATGCTGTAGTCTCACTCTCACATTTATAATGAAGGGGGGACCAATACCACTGTTTTTACAGTTTTATATTTATGAAAGTAACTGTGGTGGTTTTTCAGTGTTGTTTTCCCCAAAAAGACTTAAACTTGTAGTAGCATGTAAAGGAAATGGTTCTCAGTGAGCTGTGCAAAACAGTAACATCTTGGGGATAAGGAGGAAGTGATCTTGACAATATACTTCTTGTGCTTTTACCAGCTGGTAGATCTGGAAGATATTTTTCATTCAGACTCTGCCTGTGACAGGCTTTTTACCATCTTTTCAAGAGTTACAGATCTCTGGGGTTTGGTGCATGCTTCTTTCAGAGGTGCTGTTGACTGTGGTTTTTATTTTGATCTTTATTTGTAGCCAGGTTACTTGCAGAATGTGAAATTGTCATGTGGCAACAACTGGTTCTGTAAACATGTGTTCCTAACTAACAAAATATTTTTTAAATAATAGGCTCTTAATTTTCCTCTGTGGCAATGGAATGTAGAAAGGAGATGTAATTCCTAAATTAACTGAAATGTAATTTGAGCATACCCTTTAGCAGTGTAAAAGGTATCTGAAGTTTACCAAGAATGTGTTCTTTAATATATATCTATATATGTAGATAGAAAGATATCTTGCCCAGCTAATTAAAAAAGTAGTAGTATCCCTTGTTATCATTATTTCCCTTAGGACCAACACTTCATCTTAGCCAGAGTCCAACTATGCTAATAAAAGCAATAGTTATCAGCTCTTAAGGAGAGGTTGAACTGAAGACTGTATGAGAATCTTCTTTGCTGTGAGAGAGGTAGAGAACAGGTTATTTTAACGTGTAAAACAAGTCAAATCAGAAAAAAGGGTACAGAGGTATCTACAGATGGGAATATTTTTAAAATGTTGCTATGTCGACAAGACATGCTCTATTTTTGAAATTGGGTGTTTTCCTTCAATGAATGATCATAAAGATAACGTGCAAGTGTAACCTTACAGAAAAGAGGGAAGGAGTATTGGAACCATTAGTTCTGTGTTACGCAAGACAAAGTGGGAAGCATATTAAAGAGACTGGCAGCACATATGAAGCACAGGTTTTTGACTAAATGTTTCATTAGTGATTGTTCTGAAATTTGGATGGAAACCCATCTGACATGAAATAACATGATTGCTGGACCAAATGGAGTGATATAATAAAACAAGAATGCTTGCTTGAAGCAACTAAGTTGCCCTGGATTATTTACCTGAAAGGCCTTTGTTATTTTTGTGGTGATAGAGTAAATTTGGGCTGAGTATTGTAGGGGTTCGATACCTTCCCAGAATAAAAATCTTAGTAACTAACCAAGGTAGTATGCTCTCCCTTCAAAAACCCAGTAATGTTGGTTTCCCACTTTTTTAGTAAATCTGTTTGGTATTTACTGTGTCCCTTTATTGTACTGCAATAGAAGAGATGCTAATCAGTTTCTAGAATGTCAAAAATGCTGGCAACCATTCTTCTGTCAAAGCAATTTAGACAAAAGACATCAGACAATGCAAGAGAACAAAAGGTGGATTGCCTTCTTTGGGAATGCTTGTCCTGCCACAAATGCTTTGCAGAGGTTCGATAGGCGGTGTAGCCAAAGGGGACAAAAACAACAAAACCTAATATTTGGCTTTTATATTCTTAAGATACTATGCAAAGGGAATTAAAGGGTGTTGGTTTTAATAGTTTGAATGGTTTGAGACTTGCACGACTTCTGAGGTTCTTGATTTATTGGTTGACTGTATTTGGTAAGCTAATGGCTGTAGTTCTTTGGCTATTATGGAGATATAATAATAGGGGCTTACATGTGAAAGGTGAGAACTTAGTACTTCATCCCTGTGGATGTCAGAAATGCAAGGTTGCATCAAGCCAATAATACTGCTACAAAGATCTTTTTAAAGTCAGCTTTCCATACTAAGTGTTGTTTTAGAGTAATAAAGAGTGAACTGATGATCTGAGTCTTTTTAAAAATAAAAATAAAAGCAGAGTGCAATTTAGTACTTTCTTACACTGATCACTAAGCCTAGAACTTTTCCTTGATGACAGATATTTGCCATATCTGCTGTCCTAAATAATTAGGTTTATGCATCATACCTCGACTAGATCTTCCATTTAATTATTAGGTGTTAGATTATTTACACTTTTATTAATTGTGAAATATTAGGTCTCACTACAAATGCAGTCAAAGTACAGTAGCAGATGGACACTTGAAAAGGTTGATTGTAAGTTGAAAGAAAACAAATGAGTAGTAGAGGCTTATATTTTGTTTGTGTATTTTTAATGGTCTGTGCTATCTGAAGTCGATCCTTAGTTGATCCTTTTTCTGATGAAAGAGACAAATATTTCCATGCTGGCCTGTGATTCAGTTACCTACTTCTAAGCAAGTACAGTACTTTCTTGTCATACCAGAAAGGATCCCTGCATGGCACTGTCAGAACTGAGATGTAACCTTGCTCAGCCTGCCTTCTCCTGGGGTGGCAGCTTGAGGTCAGGCACCAGGTGCTGTAGTTTCGGCAACTGAACTTCTAGTTTCTCTGCTTGCTAGTGCTGAAACTTCCTTAAATTATTTTGCAAAATAAATCAAATGGTCCTAGACAGCTGGGTTTTATTGGTAATGCAGCTACAGACTTTTTTATTTTTGACAAAATGAGTTAAGTTGCCTGACCTGTCTCTTTAAGAAAGTAACTTTCATAAATCTAATTCTTAGTTCTTTGCACAAACATCCTAAACTTTGTTTAATGTTAATTTCTCTTGCTGGCATTATCATATCCCTCAAATTAGTGAATTCTCATATCTTGAAAAAATAGCCTGTTATAAAGGTTTCCAGACTCGTCGTAACAGTTTCTGTGTGCTGCAGGCTTTGATGGCTTTCTTCTCACGTTCATTTATTAATTCTGGCTATTGCAGGTATTTTCATTTATCTTCAGTATATGTTAATTACGGCTTGATACAGTTGCTGTGGGCTTAGAGCACTTTGAGGCAGATACTTAAGTCTGTCCTGCAAAGCTGTGGGGACAATACTGATCACAGGGAGAATGTTGCTGTCGTGTAACTTAGTCAGCTTTTCTGTCCCTGCTCTGGAAAACACCGTGGTGTGCAGAACAGTTCTGAGATGGCCAGTTTTAAAGGTATTGAAAGAGAGAAGGAACCGCAGTGCCAGCCAATTCAGGGGACTGCTGTGATTCTCCAGTCCCTCTCCTCTGCTTAAAATGGCTAGCTCTTGTACCTTCCCTTCCTTGTCACCAGTAGAGTGACAGGGAGCTGAATTGGCTGAAAACCACACGAGACAGAAAATGCTCAGCTTTGCAGCCACCAGAGTGGACTCACATGAACTGCGTTCCTGGACATAAGGAGGGTCCAGAACCCTGAGAGCCTGCACGCTCTGTGGTCCTGTGAAGCTGCGTTAGGATGGTATCTCTGGGTTTCATTGTAGCATACTTTGCTTCAGTGCTAATTCCTGCTCTCAGGTGTGCCTCCGAAGACTTTCTGCAATGTTGTTAATGCTGACAGAATGACCAATACTGCCCAATTGCTTTCTCATCTGTTTGTATTTCACTTTTTTCTTAGAGTGGCTTGAATCCAGAGGATCTGTCTTTTATTTTCTTGGTTGGTTGGTTTTTTTTTGGAGGGGGGGAAGTGGGTGGTCTTGTTTTAGGCAGTGCCCATGTAAAAGAATGGGGTCTAGGTTTTGAATTCTTAGATGCTGTTGGAATGGAATTCAAATAAATATTAGTTCCCTCAATTGATCTGTTTTCCTAAACTCTTCATGTAGCAGAGGGCTGGACTTGCATCTACAATCACTTCCATCTATAATTTGTATTTTTGGGTCCTAGCTCAAAATATATCGAGGAAAACTTCTGATGGTATGAGCATGTAAATAGTCTGATAGATGCAGCTGAACTCTTCATATTACCTGTTTTGTTAAACTGAGGCTTATATTTGCAAGGAGGCACATGGAAATGTTACGCATGGATTTTTTTTCTTCTCATTAAAAATGAATCAGATTAAATTAGTCTTAGTTTTTTTTCAGAATGATACCTTATAACTGTTTATCTGATGTGGTAAACCCCATGTATTAAATACATTATTGTAATATAATCGATATGTCCCAAATAATTGTATCTGTGATGGAGAAGACTGCTTCTTCAATATTGCTTTCTCTCAAGCAGTGTCTAAGATTTTAGGAGGAAAGTAAATTTGTCTGAAAAACAAAGTTAGTGTTTTCTCTTAAAATATTCATAACAGCATTCAGTTTACAAATGCACCGTTTATTTTCATTGGGAGATAATTAACAGCCTTGAGAAAGGGTTTGATCCTTTCTTTCTGTTCCCCATTTACTGATGAATCAGAGATGGACTGATATTTTGGCGTAACTTTGTAAATGGCTTGATAAAATTACACTGGCATTTATTTTTCTCAAATATCCTGGAACTTTAAAGGTGAAACTCTTTTTGACTCAAGAAATAACGTTCATGAAGCTTGCAGTTCACCTGATTTTCAACAGCTGTATTAAGATTCAAAGTAAAATTGTTCAGCTTTCATTCTCTTTCTTTATATTTGTTTTTTATTTCATATTCACAGTTAATCATGAGGGTATAGCTAACTTATGTTGAAGAGGACAACTTATACTGTTATGCTTTCTCCATTCTTATCTTTCAGAAGCACTGTTCAGCTCTGATAAGACCCCCTCTCTCCCTAAGGAGACAGTTTCAGCTACTTGTTAACTCTGAAAGTTTAGTGTACTTCGTTTGAGGGCAGCAATTACACTGCTCTGTTAGCAAATATGCATTAGGTGCATGTGTGTTGGTCACTCAGCTTTGTTAAACTGGCAGAGGAATGCCTCATTGGTGTAAGCAGTTTTCATGTTTACAGCTGCATATAGCAGATTATGACCACTGGCTGAAAGGGCTGATGTGTCACCATCCACATGGGAAACTGTCCTTCATGGACGTTCAAACAATTGTAACTGCATTTTCATGTGTATTGTTGAAGGACAAATAAGTTCCATATTAGGAATTTCAATTTCTGTTTTGCTCACTGCGTATGCCAGCATAGCTTGCAAGAGTTAAGTACTTTCAGGAAAAACATGGTTTAGAAGCATGAGTTTCTCCAGGAGGAGAATCCTAAGCCACTTGATTGGTTGAATCATTAGTATGCAAACCCTCAATTTGACTTGCTGCATTAAATATTAAAACTGTTGTGTGTTCTGCTAAGTGGTTAACTCACATGGTGTGGAGAGTCAAGCTGAAAGGCATTCATGCTACAAGAGTCATACGACTCATCCCGTGTTTTCTCATCAATGTTGCTATTATGAATATAGCAGGTAGTATTAGATCTCTAATGATATCTCCCATGTCATTTCAAACTTGATTAGCCCTTGGAATTGTCCTATGGTGGACTGCTGCAAGTCCCTGAGCAGAATCATTTTTGCCCTGAAGCCCACTAATCTCCTGGCTATACACATTATTTGTTTTGGTCTATTCCAACCAGTGCCCAAGTTAACCATAAGAGGTTTAGCTGTTCTCTCCTCCTGCATTCTTTTTGAAGTGGAAAATAACTAGAGAGAGAACAGAGGGTCCTTCAGGAACACTTCCCGATCCTCAAAACTAGCTTTGGGTATCAAGGAAACTGGATGCTGATCTGGCATAGTGAAGAGAGCACAGCAAATAAAGCACATAACAAACTCTTATAGGTAGGCCTGCACTCTAATCCTGGGCAGAATACTTAGATCGCTACAATTTTGGGTGATTTAGCAATTTCTGTGTAAGGACATGGACTGTATTGTAATTTGGAAAGCCTTGTCCTATATCTTAAGGACTTATATTTAAGAACTTCTCCAGGTTGACTCAGGACCTTGCTCAGTCAAACTTTGAAAGCCTCCAAGGATGGAGATTCTGCAGCCTCCCTGGGAAGCCTGTTGCAGTCCTTAACCATCAATAACATCAACGCTTTGAGCTCAGTGGTCCAGCCACTTTTTCAGCCTTGTTCTTCACGCATTTGATACGTAACAGATTTGATTGCAAGGCTACTACAGGATAGCATCAAAAGTCTTGACAGATAAATGGCATCCACTGCTACCTACCCAAAAATGAAAGAATTTTATTACAAAGAAACATTGTGTACTGAAAACCACAGTCCAGTATGATGTGTACAAAACTGCATTTGTCTTTCATGAATGAAAGTCCTTGCTTTCCAGGTGTTTCTAATACCATCTGAAAAACTAGTGAAGTTCTGTGTTTAAGAATGAAAGTTCAAAGTGGAATGAGGTGGAAAGTAGCTCCTGGAATGATCAGGAGAACAGACAGCTGATGTAGGGGTTGGGGGGAAGGGAACAAAATAACTGGTTTATTTAGTTTGGTGGAATAGAATAGAGGATTAATATGACTACAAGGAAGGAAAATGAAGAAATCTTGATGGAAGAGGAAACGGCATAAGCAGACTATGAATTAAACCAGTTTATAAAACAGAATAAACTTCTAACTAATGATATTACTGACATTTCAAAACAGCCCTCTCAAGTGTTGCAGGGACAAAACGCTAGCTGTTTTCAAGATCTATCTCAACCAGTTCCTGAATGAAGTTGTAGAAGATAGTTGCTAGTAGGCTTAGGTATACATGACTTCATGATTAAATGAGCTACAGAATCCTAAAGTACATAATCTTGTCCACTGCAATGCAAAAATAAAACATGTTGACCTAAACGCTAAGCATCTTGTAGAAGGTCAGGTACTGTAACTGAACTGTTGAGGTATCTTAATGTCCTCATTTAAAGCCTAGTTCAGTGATGAGTGGATAACCTTGAGACAGTTTGTCTTGTGGCTTACTTACAGAATTTAGTATGGACTGTATACTTAAAATAATACACTGGGTTTGAGAGGGTGGCTTCCTTGCCCTTAATTTTCCTGTTGATAGTTTGATGTTCTGTGATATGCTATTTATGATGTTAGTCACTGCATACCAATGGTCTGCCACTATGCAGCCTTTTGTTCACAAAACAGATGTAAAGATGTAATGTGATGGTGTGCAACAGGTTCAGGATGCCAAGGAGCTATTATTGTGTACATACTTGGATAAGTGTTCATGTTTCTGTCAGGTAAGAAATTTATCAAATTACCTTGTGCACACTTCTGAGGATGCTGGCACTCCCATGGCATATGAAAAGGTGTGTCAGATCTTGATCATTGAGCAAAAGGGTTGATAAGCAGCTCCCGGGTGCAGGATGTTGATAGAGTATGTGTTTGACAAGTCGAAGGCAAGATGGCATTGCCTGTAAAATAGCCTACATTCTGGTATATGAAAGAGCAACTATATAATGGTGTCGGGGATGATGAGATTTCTTTCTTTTTGCAAGAATCTCTTTAAGTAACCACAGGTTTATGTCCCATTGTAAGTTAACTACTGCCTCTCATGTGATAGGGGCTGAGCTTAAAGAAGCAAAAAGGCTAAAGGGTCCTCACATTATTGCTTTTCAGGATTACATTCATAAGGTGCTGGGGTGAACAATGTAATTTACAATGATCTGTTATAGCAGATAAAAGGACAAAACTACACTATGACTTACATGCTTGAGCGGAATACTGTTAAAGCTTTGGATATAGCTACTCGACCTGAGAATGCACAAACCAATACAATTTACGACAATTTTCTTGATATTTTTAAGAGAACAGTAGAAAATGGTGGAAATAGAGTGCTAGTAATTAGTGATTATTTAGTAGTAAAATTGGATGTCACAAGTATTCCTTTTTCCTTGCCTTGCAGTTGCATGGGGTAGAGTGAACCATCGCTGCTCAAGAGCCAGTCATGCATGACTGTGGGCTCTGTACTCAGGACAGTGGCGAGTATCTGGCCAAACTCCTTGTAGTAGGGGCAGGTAGATGGGGAGCCGCTGGACTTGTGGTTATCTTCCTTTGCACTGTGGTAGGCTCTAGAAGTTTTTAATACACTCTTACTACACGGGACATCCATTTAATCTCTCCACCAGCTGTTTTAAGATGCTTTCATACAAATGATGATTTTGAGTCATTCTCAAAATCACATTATTTGCTGTAGTTACATCAAAATGACTGTTGTAGTCCTTTAGCCGGCTTGTTGCACCAGAGCAGCATGTTCTAGAGCTTTCTGACTAAAGGCTTTCTGTCTGTACACTTCCTGCCAAAGTGGAGGTGCCATTTGGAGTGAATGTGTTAACAGATGAGCGGCTCCTAAAGCTTTGGAGGTGAACAGAAAGTACAGGATAAAGATATTGTGGGGTGGTATTGGAGAGCTATAAAACTTTAGTCCTGCGACCTTGTCTTTAACTGTATCTTCACTGCTAGACAGAAGAGTCGGAACCTACTGAGAAGCCTGAGGTTTGCTTCTAGTCTTTATCCAGGAAAGCAAACCAGGTGCACAGGACTTATTAATCTGGGTGTAAAGAGTGTTTGAGAGGACTTTGGGCTGAAGAGTTTGGGTTAAGCCATACAACTCAGATTGACTTCTAATTTAGCATCCTGATACTGGTAACTTTATGTGCTCCTATATCAGTTCTATATTGATCCTAGAGCAGTGAGATATATCTGACTGCTAGTGCCATTAGTGTTTAATTTGTAATTTTGCTGTGTCTACTCATACATCTAAAATCACCTACATGTACATTGTCCTTGCAGAAACAAACGTCTTTTAGCACTTGTTGTTTGTTTGTTATCATTGCACATTTTTCCTTCATTACTCTCCTCCACTTTTTTTCTTTCTTACCTTTTTACTTTTCTTCAACTGTCAGTGGAATTATTGTCTTCCTGTCTCCATATTCAGGTAGTGTCAGTGGCTGAGTATCACCGCAGGATCGATGCTCTAAATAGTGAAGAACTGCGCACACTCTGCAGACGTCTCCAGGTGCCCTCTTCAGTAGTTTAAACCCCATCTCCAGATACTAAACCATCTTTCTTTGTAGTGTCTTTGATCAGGGCAAGTCCCACATTCAGTGGGTTTGTCTTGTCTACAGCACTACAAGGATCCAGCAGAAAATTCCTTTGTTTTGGATGTATTTAATTGTGCAATGCTATGATGGAATCAGTAATTTTGTGATGGAATTATTACTTCCAACTTTCTCAAACAGGAATTTTCTGTCAGAATTCGAAAATTTGTTCTCAGTACTGCTTGACTTAGAGTGATGTCTTTTAACTTCCACTTTAGACTGGTGTGTTGTGCTAGATAAAGCTTTCCTAAAAAGAATGTAAACCAGGTGAAGAATCCAAAACCTTGTTGCATGGGTGTTTATATAGGAATCTTTCATCAAGAATCTCACAGTGCTTGGCAAGTATGAAGCTTCACAACTTCTGTGGAAAAGGTAAGTATTTTTCCCATTATGGAAGCAGGTAACTGAGGCAGTTCGACACAGCAGAGGTCATACACATGGAGCTGGTAATGGAGCTGTCTGTTCCAAAAACAGTACTTTGAAAACAGGACTTTGGTTTGAATTTTGACAGTTTACAGATATGGACTTAAACTGATATTTGCATTCTCTTTAGGTGTTTCTCAGTTCTTTGACAATTATAAAATTGTTAGCTGCTGTGTACATCATACATAATTTACTGATGGAAGGCATAGCTTAGAACTCCTGGGAAGCATTGAGTATTTTGTTTTGCTGTAGTAATTGGCTGCTGAAACTGTAAAAAGTTTCAGTTCTGGTTTTTTTTACTTTGATCTTGGCTTTTTTTCACCTATTATGTAACTACACATAAGCAAACATTTTCTTAGCTCTTTTATTTCTATTTGTTTAATAATCAGTAATTAGTTGCTTTAAAATGTTTTGTGAGTAGTACGGTTACGTAAATAAATAATGAGCATGAACCCAAAAGCTGCAGTTCTAATTCTATGGGAAAATCAGAAATTTTGCAAAAAAAACTTTCATTGCCACTTGAGAACAAAACAGTTCTGTTTCTGGCAAGTGGTGATGGAGAATCCTTGTATTAATATCCTGGATGTGCAAGAGATCTTTCCAAATACCTTTCACCTGGAATGCCCAAACTCAGGGTTTAGGCTGACTTGAAACATCTGATGTGATGGGCTGGAACCTGTAAGCTTTCTGCTCTGAGGCCATTTAAGTGTTTGCAGGGTAGGCTGCATGGCAGTTACTAACCTCGGGAGCCCCTAGAATCTGACTACAGGTCAGTCTACTCTGTAAAAGTTTACTGGGAAATAAATTTTCAAGTTTCGAAACTATACTGCGTTATGTCAAACAGATACCTTTGAACAGACACATGTCTTTGTCCACTTTTACAAAGCAGTGTTCTCCCTAGAAGAAAGTTGCTTTATTGTAGTAATAATAATAATTAAAAAAGGCAAAAAATCCAACCAACAACAACAACAAAAAAAAAAACCAAAACCCACAACCCCACCACCACTTCAATCCAAATTATTCATGTTTTGCATGGTACACTTTAATCAGAATTAAAGAATAACAAAGGGAATAAGCTTTCTGCTGTACACTTGAACGATGCTGAACTTTTATGGAGTTGAAGTAGAATATGATGTATGAAAGGCATCTGAGGTGGAAAAGAGTTGGACTACCAAATAACATGTTTTAGAGATAGCACTCTATAATGGCAGTCTGTCGGTCATCTTTTAGCCATATAGCTTCATGTACAAAATGCATATACTTTTTTTTTGTTGTGGTATGGAAATTAGTGCATAGTTTATGTTGGAAATGCTTGTTACCTTCCATTGAAAAATGGAAGGCTTGAGCTTTTTGCTTGCTTGATACTCACTTTCTTTAAGTGCACCTTTTCTTGAGTTAAGAATTAATATTGTAATTAAGTTATTGTATGAATATACTTTGATACTTCAACTTCATAAGCCTATTTTTAATGGGAGTTTTTCATGGTGATAGCTTTTCATAGTTCTTGAGGGAAAGGGATATCCTTTTTTTTTCGGCTCAGGTGGCTGTATTTGTTTAAATAGTCTTATCTGTATTTCAGAGTTTTCTTTGATTTGGCTTTTCTTTTGTTAACTAAGAAAACTCTTCGCAAAATCTTGGCAAAGTTTATCATGGTGGTATGTGAAATATCATAGTTGTGTCCTGTATGTTTAGTGTATGAGGTATGTGGCAAACACTGGTTATTACTCTGGAGTTGACAGGTGTTTCTTGAACTTCTCAGGATTCAAGCTTTAAATAATTTGGACAGTCTGACTTCCAGTGAAACTTGGTTCAGGCTGATAAATTATTCAGATGCACTCATTCTTGTTAAGATTTTTTTTTTTTTCTTTAGCAAATCGCTCAACATTTTAATGAGTCTTGCTGCAGTGGCTTAATTTACTAACTTCCTTCACTTTGTCCTACTCTTCTGTCAGATTTCACTATCCCCACAGCAAGTTTGAACTATCCCTGCAGCACGATTTATAGAAGGAAACCTGTTTGGGTCTCAGCTAGTCTAGTTCTCAACACATGGCACTTCAGCTTGAAAGTGCCAATGAATGTAGACTGGGGTAAGAAGCTGTTGTAAACTATGGTAGCTGATCAGGAGTTCTGTGACCTTCTGCCACCTCCACTAAATGGTGATCTACAACAACTCAGTAGGGTGGATGTATAGGGCAGTTATTTTAAACTACTACAGGATCTTTGTGCATAGCGCATCTTTGCCAGACCCCAAAGCTCATATGCAGCATAAGTATTAGAGCAGTATTACTGCTGCTTTCCTCTCCCCACCCTCTCAATTCTTTCTTCTTTGACTCTTATAAGTACTCCAGCAGATCAGCTTATGGAGCAGCAATATTCTTAGGGCTCCATTCAGATGCTTTACTCAAAATACTTGACAGCAGTCTTTCCACATCTACTACATATCTGAAAACTTTCACAAGTACTCTAAAAGAGTATTGATTCAGAAACTACTGAGCAATGTCCATGTTGAAGTTTCAATTCCTCTTCTGTCTGGGTTTTTTAATTACATTTAATATAAATGTTATGTTACTATTAAAATATAAGCGCTTTGTAAGCTGACCTCTGAAAAGCATTTGAAGTCCTTCAGCTGTGTATGAGGATTCTTTTTGGTGTTTTTTTAGTAGAAAGCTGTAGCTTTCTTCTGAGTAGGTGTCTCTGTAATTTGTTGGTAGTATATAGTTGAGTACCGGCTTGGTATCGGAAGCAGTGGAGATCTTGATCAGATCACATCTAATGGACTTCTTAACTTTTGAAGGAGTTGTGTAACTGTTAATCGGTAACTGCATGACTGTAAACCTGCAGAGTTTATCTTCCCTGCTAATAGGATTGCGAATACTTATTTTTTTTCTTGTTCTTTTTGTAGATAACAACAAGAGAAGATATCAATTCAAAACAGGCAACAAATATCAAAACAGACCTGGAGCCTGAAGCATTCCGGCCAAACCTTAGCGATCCCAGTGAATTACTGCAGCCAGAACAAATTGAAAAGGTATTAGCTTATATATGTCACTCTTCAGTATTGTACATTAATGTATCACAAATGCTATGACCATAGTGTAAAACACACCAGTAGGAAGACCTTGTGTGATATTAAATGCATAAGCACAACACAATTCATAACTAAAATGTTGCTTTTTTTCTTACCATAACTCTCAATACACCATAACCACACTAGTCGGTGTCTTTGCCCTTATTTCATTCTTCCTTGAAAGCAGCTTGGCTTTCACTGCAGTTCTTGCTGTCCAGTCCAAAGTCATCTCATTAAATGCATTTATTGAAGGTTTGGATCAAGGCTGATTGCATTCAAAGGCACAGGAACAGGAAAGCAAGCATCCTTTACCCTTCAGCTTGTTACCTGTTGACTTAAGTGATCTAGTTCCCCAGTACTGAGACATAGTATTGCATAGTCTTGCAATATTGCAAGAATAACTATGTGGTTTTATTATCTTTAGATAAACCTTTTAGAAACCTTACCAAACACATGTTCTTCAGTTGCTAAATCATTCTTCTCCTGCAGGTCACTGGTAGAGGTAGGAAAAGAAACCTGCTTGAGAGATCAGGGATATAAAATACACATGTGAAACTTTAGAGTTGGTCTGAAGTTTTAAAGTAGCTTTTAAGGCCACTTGTAGTAGTTCAGAAGAACATAATCAGCTTTCATTTATATGTAATATATTCTTAAAAATAGTAAAAAATGTATTAAATAAGACAGCTGTCATTATCTTAACAGCTCACAAAGTCTCTTCCACCACGGACCATTGGATATCCATGGACTCTTGTCTACAGTACTGCAAAGCATGGCATGAGCTTGAAGACTTTGTATCGAACTATGCTGGGATTAGACACACCTGTGCTGTTGGTTATCAAGGACAGTGATGGACAGGTAGGAAAATGTTTGCATGGAGGTAGGCAACCCATCAAGAAAAATGTTTGAGGAGTGTAAAGGAATGGCTGACACATCAGTCCATCATGGGACATAAAATTGTGTGCATCAAGCTGGTTTTCTCCTTGATAGTTACGTAGAGGCTTTTAAAAACATGTTTCACTGTCAAGCAATTCTGACCTATTACATTTCTAGGAAATAACTTTAACGATACAAGTTCACTGTCACAATGCATCAGTCTCATAATACCCAATTATTTACTTTTAATATTCTTTTTTTTTTAATGCACTTAAAGCATGAGAAGTATAGTCTCTAAAACTTTCTGATGCCGGAAGATCTTGTTGAGCTGGAATGTCATTGCCAGCTGCGGCCAGTGCTTCTTGGTACATTCTGTGGCTGCAGCCAACATCTCTCCCCTGTTCAAGGGCTGCAGGATCTCTGCTGCATAATGAATTTTTGTTCCTTGAGTCTCTGTAGTTGTGCTTTATTCTCCTTTGACTGGGGTATGAATTCTAGAAAGGGGATCACATTTCACCATTTGAATAGCAAACATCTTCTCTTGAGTATTTTAATAACAAATTAACATCACAGGCAGCATGAGACTGATTCTTTCTTTCTGAAACTTCTGTGCTCTCTCATGGAAGCAAGTTGTGACTTGAATTAGAAAACAATATCCTCCATTTACAGTTTTCAGACCACTTGAATGATATGAGGCAATATGAGCCCATGCTTCCTGAAAGTAAAAACCGTGGCTACCAAAGTGGGACAGACAAGTGAGGTAAATGGCACAGATTTTGTAGTGGTTCTGTCAATTCTTCACGACAGCAGTAACTTAGAATCATAGAATCATTAAGGTTGGCAAAGACTTCTAAGATCAACGACAACCGTCAACCCAACACCACCATGCCCACTAAACCATGTCGCCAAGTGCTGCATCTACACGTCTTTTAAATGCTTCCAGGGATGGTGACTCAACCACTTCCCTG
>NW_008824676.1:6400657-6402227 GCF_000699105.1 Pygoscelis adeliae
CGCTGCTCGGGGACTGGCTGGGCATTGGTCGGCGGGTGGTGGGCAATTGCACTGTGCATCACTTGCTTTGTGTAGTATTATTATTATTATTATATTATTTTATTTCAATTATTAAATGTTTTCATCTCAACCCACGAGTTTTTCTCACTTGTGCTCTTCCAATTCTCTCCCCCATCCCACCGGGTGGGGGGGAGTGAGCGAGCGGCTGTGTAGTGCTCAGTTGCCAACTGAGATTAAACCACAACACACCTAATTCCTGAACATGAGTCACTCAAGTGGTGTTCCAGAAGTGGAATTAATGCAGTTAACCACCCAAAGGACTATCTAGTTTCACAATAAGTCATTCTTCAGATTGTATTGTATTATATACACTGGAAAAGTGAGACATGGAGCCTAGAACTTGGGAGTTCTAGGTACCCACTCCCAACAACTAGCCACAACAATCCAATCTCATGCAGAAACTATAGACATCACTTCTCAAAGGACTAAATTAACTGTTGGGAAGCAAATTGCTCTTTTGCTGTAAAGCCTGATTCTTTTAATGTTGCTTGTAGCAACAACGTGATCTTTCAAGACCCAGATTTGTTGATGGAATCGTATAGAACATGTACATAGAGAGGTTGTGGAACCCTGATTCCTGGAGGTACTCAAAGCTTAACCGGACAAGACTCTGAGTCAACCCAATATAGCTTCAGAATTAGACCTTTGAGTAGGGAACTGTACAAGAGACCATCTGAGGTTCTTTATAACCTAAGTTATTCTATAATTAGAACTAAAATACTCCTGCATCTGTATATGAAGCAAGCTTCAGAGTCTCTTAAGTAAAACATGTAAGGTTTTCCGTATGGCTAAGATGTACTAGCTTTGTGTTTTACTGGTATACAAATAACAGCCCTGAGATGATCTGAGACAAACAGTGAAATAAGTGTTGTGACAAGTTCATACCTGTGTAGAGGCTGAACTGAGATAGTTTAGGATTGGCACAACTCTGTATGTTGTTTAACAGAAGGTTAATTCCTCTCAAGGAATGTCAATTGTTAATGAAATCTTATATTTACTTCATTTTTTACTTATATTTACTTACCCTCAGGGCTGACATTACATCTAGTATTGATCTGAACTAAGGCATGTCTTAGCTACCCGAATGTAGCTACCAGAGCTGCTCTTCAAAGAATAAGTTAAGCCCTTAAAAGAAGTTAGGATCCAGAGACTCAGATAGTTTGAAGCTACATATAAATTAAGAAATAATTGGAAGGGTTCAATGGCTTCATATTGCTGTGGAATTGCTGGAAAATATTCCTGTAGCTATCTAAATATGGAGTTTTCTTTATTTGAGCAGCCCATTTGTTCTGTTCATGAATCACTCTTAATTTTAATTCAATATGGATTTTTACCCTAAAAGATGCTCTATTTAAGTTCAGTTACCTGCATACAGCTAGAACAGTCGAAGGTTGTAAAATGTTTGACAGAGAAAAGTTACACCCAGGTTTCTGAAGTCTAGCCTACTGCCCCAGACACTTGAAATCACAAGAAGGAAAAAAATCTCACCTACTCTGTGTTTTAGAGCTTA
>NW_008824676.1:6402281-6419205 GCF_000699105.1 Pygoscelis adeliae
AAATTTGAGTACTGGTTTCTGCAGAACTCCAGCAATAGATAGAATAAACACCAGCAATTATGCATTCTTTCTGACTCTTTCATATTTAATTTTTAACCTTAAAAATTACAGTTAATGGAACAGATAGTAAAGATCAGGTAAAAATGAAATACAGTCTTGAAGTTCAAATTCTAGTGTTGCAGAAAATATGCATGAAATCAGGGTTGGAGGTAATTGTTTTGTGACATTGAAGTAACCAAATAAAACCCTAAAAAGTTACATTGCTAAACAACTCAATTGATAGAAACTTGAGGATTAGAGTAATCAAATACTTAGTATCTAAGGCTTTGATATTTGGTGTGTTGTCCTTGAAGGACAATGAACCAATAATTCTTAAAGTTCTGATGGAAGACCTGATTTTATAATTGTCATTAAAAGCCTTAGCCAAAACTAAGTAAAAGCACGCATAGAAGAATCCCTCTCCCAGCCTTTACTCATAGAGATTTTTCAGCAATACCCGAAGTACCAGCTTAGAATGATTGACTACTATCAATCTAAAATGTCATCATCTAGTCTGAATCACTCTGTAAAGTCTTCTCACTTAAAACATATTTCAACTGAGCCAAGCTATTTTTAGAAAAAGGTTTTTAGAGTTAGTATTCCCTTCCAATCCAAACTATTGTATGATTCTATAATAGGACAGCTATTGCTTCTCTTAATTTAAACCTGAAATCAAACAGCAGTTTTAACTGTCTTGTCTATAATGTAAATTTTGAGTTCTTCACAAATTGTGGGGGAAGAGAACACTTTGCATGTCTCTGTAGTACTAGACTAAATGAGTGTGATTGTTTAAGCCAGCTGATTTTCCACAAATGTCAAATAGCAATGTTCAGATCTACTTAATTCCTAATTTCATTTTCCTCTTTTTTTTCCTTCCCCCGTATTGTTGTTCTAATAAGCACTTCCTCACCTATCATGCCAGAATTAAGGTGGACTTCTCTGATCTTTTTTCTTTCTTTTTTTAAACTATTGTTGCTACTGTTTGACTATATGATCACTTAATGTTCTGAGCACGATTTACTACAAATCCTGTGTTGGATATTATACTTGGTCAACTCTCACTTGAACTTTCTCTGACCCACAAGGCCATCTAACTAGTAATGGGCTAAAAGAAGAAAAGTATAAAAAGCTGTAGGACTCATAACTGATGGGATAACACTGGGGGCTCATTTCAAGCCTACCTTAAAAAAAACCAAACAACAAAAAAACCAACAAAAAAAGGTAAAACAAAAAAGCCTTCTGGAGAGTAACAGGAAAACAAACATTTCTTCTTTAAATAATTCCTTCATTTTGGTCTGATTTCCCCAGAAAGCAAAACATAAATGGTAGGTTTGTTCTCTCTTAAGCCTGTTCTTGTCATTTAGACTGGGGGATAACAGAGAAATGTCTTGGCAGTGTTTGATCCTATATGTTGAATGAAATAAATGTCTGTGCAAAAAGAGGATTGGGCTAGTTCTCTTGTGAGCTTGCATTAAAACAGAGGTATGAAACTGCACCTCAGTTCATGGAACTTCAAACTTTTAGACTGAATTTGCTCTTTAACAATGCATCTGAAACTGACACAGGTCTTTGAAAGTCAGCACCTTTAGCTGACTGTGATACTTTATTTCATCACTTTGTCAAGTAAATTTAAAAATCCTCCAGAGAATCAGATTTTAGTGTGTAAATACTGATCACATGTATGCTCAAACGTAATTCTCTTCATTTAGGTAAAGGAACAGTTTTACACATGAGTAAAGTATCTTGTCAGTGTAGTGACATTTTGTTCTTAAAAATACATAAATAAATAAAGTAGTAATAATATAAGGAAGCTTCTGTAGGTGTAATGACTTAAAGGAAGTTTGGTATGTAAGTCCTACCTCTCTTCTGCTCTTAACAATGGGATCTCAACGGTGACTTCTAAAATGTGCAGTGCTACCTGCATCAAGTTAATTTTCTTTGTTATTGTGCATACTTTTTTCCAAAATTATTAGAAGTTTATTGCAAGAGATTAGTGCTTGAATTCAACAAGATTTCAAAACATCTGCTATTGGCATGATTGATCCGTTAGACTTAAGACGCAGTCTGATGTGCATTATTAGGATGTTTGAAGAAAATTATCCCTGATATTCTTTAGAAGACTAGTAATTTTTTTTCTCGTAACAAGTCAGTGGAAGATTGTGTATTGAGGGCAGGCGGGTGTCTTGTTTCATAATGAGCTCATCTTTTCTTTACGTGACTCTTTTTTCAGGCTTGCTATCTTCTATTTCAATTAGAAGTTTCTGAACAAGAAACTTTCTGGACCGCATAAAATTCCTGAGAAATAAGGAATTTTCTGACAGCGGTTGTTCTGAACTGGTAACTCAAAATCGAGCTGAGGCAGTCTTTATTAGATGCTTGATAGCTGTATATAATCCTTGAGTTCCTGATCTGAAGTTCGTGCTCACCTAGTTTTGTGTTTGCTAACAGCTACTATAGAGCTCAACATGGAAAGGAATGCTTGGAAAACCTACCTACAGCTAAAGAGTTTCTTAGGATGGGTAGAAGAAAATAGTTTCTACTTTACATCCTGAACATAATCCAAGTCAGGACACTAGTTTTAATGTCTCGCTCTCATCAGTCCCATGCTTCTCAAACTCACCGTTTAATGTGACAAAAACACAGAAACTTTGTTTTTTTCTTTCTTATACAGACATATGAGAGTGTGCTCGAGGAGTGCTTTGGTACTTACATCTACTCTGCTCTTGCAGATGTTGAAACAAGCTTCCTACTACCAACAGAAATACTGATTTTGGGAGGGTTGTACTTCATGGGGTATAGTTGATATTGTATAACTATGCAGGGTGTTTTTTTTCTAGTTATTCTAGTTCCTGAGAAATCGATACTACTTTAATCGGGTTTAAAAATCCAATAATCTGTCCTTAGATCTTTTTAACTACTGTTGTAATGTTCTTATTACTGAATATTATAAATACTTTTACTACCCAGCAAAGGCTTAGTTAAAATCTGCCTCTGTTGTAAGACAGGGTAACCAGTGTTACTTGTTATTTGGATTGGAATGAATAAATAACATGAAAAATAACAACTTAGTTACAGCTAGGAACTTGCTTAAAATAGCCGACTTGAAGTGGAAGAGGAGGTACATATGAAGGAGCAGAATCTTTTGATCTGAAATTTTAAAAATATGTACATTGTTTCTGAGAATTTCCTGAGTTTAGTTTTTATCCCTTTGATTTTTATTTTTTTTTACTGTGTTCACTCTTTATTGAGAGAGAGTCCTCCTACCTCCTTTTTATTGTACCACAAAGCACCATACCTTATCTCAATCAATGCACTTGGAACTGTGATACCATGTAAAGCTTATCCTGTAGTGAATTCCAAATTTGGCAATGTTTACAACCAGATTAGTTTATTAGTTTACCAGTTACTATCATTAGAGGTTCTCAGATGCTGTGTAGTTTTTCTTAAGTATTTTCTCTTGCATATTTTTGCTTACAGGTTTTTGGTGCACTAGCATCTGAACCGTTTAAAGTGAGTGATGGCTTTTATGGGACTGGAGAGACCTTTATGTTCACTTTTTCTCCAGATTTTGAGGTAAGTAGTAAGAGCTTCATATGCTTTTGCTGTTTTCCCCATATGCATTGTCATAGAATCATAGAATCATGAAGGCTGGAAAAGACCTCTAAGATCATCGAGTCCAACCGTCAACCCAACACCACCATGCCCACTAAACCATGTCCCTAAGCGCCTCATCTACCCGTCTTTTAAATACTTCCAGGGATGGTGACTCAACCACTTCCCTGGGCAGCCTGTTCCAATGTTTAACCACTCTTTTGGTAAAGAAATTTTTCCTCACGTCCAATCTAAACCTCCCCTGGCGCAACTTGAGGCCATTTCCTCTTGTCCTATCAATTATCTTAAGATAATTACTGAATAAATCTAACCGTAAATAATCTGAAAAATTCTAGGAGTTCGCCCAAAAAATGTCATCATACTAGATTTTTCACAAAATACGTAAGTGCACAGTAAATCGGTAGTGTTTGCATAGTGAAAAATGTATTCAACCCGACTCTTTTGTTGTATTGAGATTTTTCTACTATTCTAAATTCTGCCAGGTATCTGTCTGAAAATTCACAAACTACATCCTTTTAAAGGGCATATCATCTAACCTAAGCATATTTTCTTGGTATTTTTCATTGTGTAGAAGTTTCAGTGCTCAAAGACAACCTCTTTTGGAATGGTCTTATTTTAAATAGTATAAAACGTAAGAGAAGTTTTGTCTGCATGTATCTTTTCCCTGAATTTTCTGTGTAAACTTGGTAACTTCATTAAATTGGCCTCTAGCCACCAATAGTCTGTCTTTACTGGTGTTTGGTTTCCCCTCCACCCAAACAAGAAGTTCGGATATTTTAACTTACTAGTCTGTTTTGGTGTTTTTCATTAGGTTTTCAAATGGACAGGAGACAACATGTTCTTCATTAAAGGAGACATGGACTCCCTTGCTTTTGGTGGAGGAGGGTAAGTTACAATTTCTTTTTGTCATTAGAGTCTGTTAAAAGTGCATATGTCTGCACACCTTTGAAAAGAAAATTCGGAATTGACTTCAGTTTGATAGCTCAAGACTCAGCAGTTACCAGCCAAGAAAGATTTAATGCCAGATGTTTAGCTTCCTACGTTCAGGAAGCTTAAACAGGAGGTTTGTCTTCAGCATAGTGTGGCATCAAGTTTCAGCCCTGCAAGGTTATGATGCCTTGCATGCTCTACTTATTTGTGTGTCTTGGTATATTCAGAACGGACACAAATAGTATGATTCTGAAGATAGGTAAATGTGAAAATTATCTGTAACTAGAAGAGGCTTGAATTGAAACTGTACCATCCCAAGACATGCCAGTGTCTTCAAAAATGTTATGTTCTCACCCCTTTTTTCCCCCCCATGCAAGTGCACAAGCTTCTTCTGGGATGTTTCCCTTATTTGTTATCAGCTTTCTCCTCACATATAAGAGTACTGTTATGCCTTTTTCTTAATGCAAATGGAAGGGGCTGAAAACAGAAATTCTGGTTAGCTTTTTATTTCAGAATATCTGAAAGAGGGATATTCCCATCCCAAATTAATAATAGTAAAAAAGTGAGTCTTTGCGGCTTCAAATTTATCAACTGCTATGAGGTACTTCTGTTGAAAAAGAATTCTATAATTCCTCCTCATTTCTGAATGAAAAATACATTCATAAGTTTAATGCTTGCTCCCTCAGTCTTTTGCTTTAATATATTGTCTGTCTTGCAGAGGGGAGTTTGCTCTTTGGCTCGATGGTGATCTCTACCATGGAAGAAGTCATTCATGTAAAACATTTGGGAATCATACACTTTCTAAGCGAGAAGACTTCATTATTCAAGACATAGAAATTTGGGCTTTTGAATGAGTATTTAACTATTTCTACAGGGTATTGTCCCAAACCTGACAAGAATCAGTGCAGCTCAAAAATCCCTAGGAGCAATATAATGCACCATTTTACCTTTTTGATTTTTTTTGTAAGTCTTCAGCGTGGCCATCTAGTGATTATTTTGAAATAGCAGGCTTTTTTTCATGCTCTCACATCTGTAATATACTGTCCTACTTTTTCTAAGCTGTAGACACTTTCACAAAATATACACCGTGTAGACTAAAAACTAACATCAGTTACTTTGAGCCTTGCAGCCTACAAAATTTTCTTATCCTTATTACAGTTGCCTCCCAGGTTTCCCACACACATCTTTCTGCAATCCTGCTAGGGGGCTGCTTCACTGAGTATAGGTTATTATTTTTGTATTAAATTATGTCTATGAATGAAGTTGCCCTCTGTGAACCTATATAAGAAAGCTGCGTGTGGGTATTTGGTAGCAGTACCGCAGAGAGTGGTCCGGACCAATGATGGGTTAATTCATATGGTGCCACAAACAGATGAGAAGCCTAGCATTCCTTCTTAACACATACCGCTACACGTATGGTGAAGTTAGAAGATATCCAAAGTCAACAGTGCCACTTGTCTTGTTTATTGTTCATGTTTAGAAAAAAGTCAGTTAATACATGTTCTAGCTGCATGCTGATTGTATTAAAGAGTGTTTTGCACATGCTGTTAATGATCTGCAGGTTTGGGACAAATACTGACAATATTGAGCTACGTGGCAAGGACTTAAGAAATAGCAAGGGAATGTAATATGATAGTTCCACAAAATTAAAAGGCTAAAGCAAGCAAAACTCAGTGAACAATTTGTAGCTATAGTAGGGCATTAAAAGTACAGAAACAGATGCATCTTTCTTCAACGTAGTGTCAGATATATACTGTTATACTGTTGTAGCCGTGTAGCACACCAACTCCAAGAATATAGCTTATTCCTGTCCAAAGAAAAAAATAGTTGTGATGTTTTTGAGTGGGTCTATGTTGTAAATTTACAGTTAGCACCAGCTCTGATTAAAATGAGATAATGTACTATAGGTAGACAATATTGTAATTCAGTAGACTCGTGGAATATGCAAACTTACTGTCATGTGACCTCAAAAAAAATGACAGGCTAGAATACAGTTCCAGTAGCTCTTGTCCACTTTTGTAGGAAAATTGATAAGCCATTGTGGCAATAACAGCTCAACAAAACTGTTTGTTTCAAAGCTTTTATTCTATGTTCTGCAAAAACAAACAAAAAAACAAAACAAAAAAAATTGCTGTTAAGTGTGACAGTGACTGACTTTGTGCTGAAATTTCAGCTATTTCAGATGAACATTGTATATTATCTTGTAAATTAATGTTTAAAGTAGTTTTGTTATTATAGAAAAGTGTTGATTGACGGGTTGCTTATAGCACTTTAAATTATTCTAGAAATGGAATAAAAGCCAAATGGGTTGGCTTAAATAGATGTAGTTGTATATTATTTCAAAATATTTACATCTCTGGAAAGTTTTAAAAACTTATTTGAAGACAGCTTACTGCTATGGTAATGAGAAAGGGCAGATGTTTCATCTATAATATGCTAATGCTCAATATGAATAGAAATACAGGGCTTTGTTTCCTGTCTCTATGTATAGCTCTTTATCCTTATTAGAACTTAGTGCAATGTGTAGACTAAATGTTTACAAAACAAGGAACTGTAAATAAATTGAAATGGCTTTTCTCCCCTTTGGTCTTCCACAGCAGTATTATTGTCTTTGTGGAGTTAAGGCTGATTATTACAACAACAACAAAAAAAAAATCCTGTAATGGATTTTAAGTCCTATAAGGTCACAGTGATGTATAGCAAATAAATCTAAATATATGTAAAAATAAACTTGAGTTGGAGTTTATTTAGAAGTTGGAGTTTACTTAAGCACAAATGCAGATTACTGCAGTTAATTTAATAACTTTACTGAATATATAGGATGCATTTGCTCATCCTTTTTGGGATTTTTGGTTTTTGAAAGCCCAGTGGGAAGTGGCGAGAGTGAAATACTGTCTTCAGCCATTTTCAAGGGCGGGGGAAATCTCAGATTACCTTTGCTGACAAAACAAATTCATTCAAGTGCTTAGTCTCTGTCCTAAGCTCCTATTGCAAATAAAGCCTATTTTAGATTTTAAATGCTACTGTGAAGAATTTTATAAAGAATTATACTTTGAAGAATTACATAAAAGCACAGAAAATCCTCAGCGGCTGAATGTCTCTGAGTATTGGACCAGTCTTGGAAAGGCACATGGGGAAGAAAAAAGTGGAAATCAAGAACAGTATAGTAAGCAGTACAGTAACAATCACGCTTGTATAAATACTAAATTAGTTAAGGAACAGAAAGGCATTCGAGTTAAAGTATAAGTGACTGAGGTAACACTTAGTGGTGTGACTAGCTGTGTAAAGGATCGACAGAGTAATGCATGTCTATTAATGAAAGACCATGAATTTTGTTAACCAAAGGTGTAGTTAACTTCTGTATGACACACATAAAAGACTGTATAGATGAGATCAAACGCACTGTCTTGATGTACCTCCTGCCTTCAATTCAATATGAATTTTCTGCAGTGTAATTCCTTTCCATCTTTCTGGCAAGGTTTGCTTCTATGATTGTAAAGAGTTGGGGTTTGACATGTGCTGAAGGCTTTATGAGCTACATTTTGAAAGAGTTCGGTGCCAGAAGGCTGTCTCAGCATACAGTACTTGGATGTACTCATTGACTAACGATGTTTTGCTCGGATACCTGGGATTCTTACCACATCATCTTTCAGCTCTAAATCCTATTTATGTTAATTACTGCTTTTGTATAATCTGCAAAAGGACATGATTTCTCACATATGGCTTGTGCTTGCATCCTCCTGCTCACCTATATATACTACATGAGATTTATTTTTTTTGTATAGGAGTTAGCATGTCTGCATGAAATCCAGTCTTTGAAGAGGAGTAAAAACATTTACTACTCTCAATTTCAAATTAAAAGATAATCTTGATTTGGATACTCTCCAGTATTCCTCATTGAGGACTTAAATCTCACTTTTATGTTCTTCCTTTGCTTTTCCTTTGTAAATGAACACGTCATCGGGGTGTTTTACTACTGTCACAGCAACAGGGAACTCAATTATGGGAACAAATCTCTGCTCTGTCTCCCTTTAAGAATACCTGCTAGTGCAATGTGGAATAGAGCTACACTGTGGTACTGGAGCAGAGAGAGTGAGTCCAGCTGAGTGAATGGTGTACGCTTAGTGTATTATGTACAAACCAAAGTGGTCCTGCTGGCTGTCCCACTGCAGTATCGCCAACGTCAGGTCTGTTTAAGCTCTGCTTTCTGCTGTCCTGCTTATCTGACGAGCTTTTAATCCTTGTTGAGTTTCTGTTGTAATAGTTACGCTGCTAGTAGCACACATGCTGTTGGATGCTAAACTACTTTCAGTGTGCCCTGCGGTGGCAGGAGTGACTTTAGTTGAGATGTTGGTGTGGTGCAATGTATACATAGCAGCTGAAGTAGCTGTGGCAACAGGGCTTGTCAATATTTGTTGTGTGATCAGTGGTGATGGAAGATCTCGCCACAAATGTTATACTTTCCACTACAGCTAATTTTATTTCAGTAGCCTTCCCTTGTTTTAAAAATGAGCTGCAATACTGAACCCTGGCTGTACAGAAACATTTTAAAGAAGGAATTACTGCCGTGGAGGAGGAAGCTGACTTCCAGTGGGTGCAATACACATCCAGTGAACCATCCACTCGCTTCAAGCCACTGCAGCAACTGTTGTGTAAGACTTGAAAAAATACAAAGGTGTGAAAGCCAAATTTATTTCTTCTGATACAAATTCCATGCTGTCACTTAAGCATGAAAAGTACATTCAGAATATGGAAAATGTACTTCACAGTTCCTACAGAAGACGAGGCAAGTTTTTCAATACCAAGGAAGGAACTTCTGCTTTCCTAGCAAACTACGCAGCCCTTGCAAGAGCAGCACAAGCCTCAGACATCAAAATGAGGGAAATGTTATTTATCGGAAGGAAATTCGTTTCAAATAAAACATTTGGGGGTAAACACAGTATTTAAGAAAATAATGTGCTAAACTACCATGAGAGTAACTAAGAGTTGCTCGCTCTTTGTCTGAAAGAGTAAGGGTTTTATTTTTGAAGGAAGTCAGAAATAGGAAAGCAGGTCTTAAAATCTACAAAGACTGCTTTAATCAAGCAGTTTCTGACCTTTATTGTCTTACTACTTAAAATTTAAGTAGAATATTTAAATTCAGCAGAGGTCGCTCTAGTTTCACAGGAATGTAAGTTACAATATAGTTAGGAGAGTTAGACTGGATAATTTATGGAGTACTTTGGTTGTTTTTTAATGAATTCAGATTTATTTTCTCCACCTACTTTGCATGGATAAACTTGTCACACATCTTTAAGTAAAAAAAAAAGTTATAAAACATTTAACCTACATGAAACACTTTCATATGTCATAAATTATATCAATATTTAATATTTCTTACACAAAACCTGTAAATACTTTTCCCACTTCACAAGGCTTTATATGTTACTGCCTACTCAAAGCTAAACGATGGAGGATAGTATGAGGCAAATCATTAGTCATATCACATGTATAGTTTTCATACCCAGTGGAAATAAATATTTTGTTGGAAAAATTGCAAAAGTTTTTGGGTTTTTTTGTTGTTGTATAAAGTTTTTAACATTGCATTGGGATGACTATGAACAGGAAGCTTAAGAAGTTATCTGCAGTGAGCTATAGATTTATGATGCGTGGTAGCGATTACATTGTAACACAGCTAATCAAAGGATTTAAAGGCAAGGAGAGACTTGAAGAGGGCTTGTGAGCTTGAAGGCTAGTCTTTTTTCCCTCAAATGTCAATTGATCTAATGTTACCTTTCTCTAAACCTATAATCTTGTTTTTATCCTATATGGTAAGTATAAATGCACATGTATCTGGACTTTGCAATATGCAAGAAAACATCAACTAAACAATATGATTAAGAAAGTAGAGTGCCACTGGTCCATTCTGTTGCTAAATGTGTTTGAAGAAAAATTACAGAAATTAATTTCTCTGCTATGTTCTGTAAAGGAGAAAATGGGAAAGTTCCCCATCTCCTCTGTCACTGAAGTGCAGTTCAGCTGGGAAGTTTGCCCTGCAGCTTAGGTCTGTCCTTGCCTCTCTTGCCCCCAGTATTAGTATATGCATTATATGAAACCGGTGAAGCGTAGTCTTGTCCACAGTGAATTCTGGTGGGCCTACAGGAGCCTGCAGAAAAGACAGATGTCAATAATTTGTTGCTCGCAAATGTTTAAGTGAATGATACTTTTGTGAATCTCAGCATTAACGTAGGTGCAGATATGCCTAAATTTCAGACATTAAGACTAGGTGAGGAGCAATTGTTCCTCCAAAGGAAATGCTTGACTTGCCCTAATGAACCTGGAGGAAGACGGCTGCATTTGAGAATGCCAGCAGTTTATTCAGTCCAAGTCAGGTGTCTGCCTCCCTACATCGTATGGGGTGAGAGCAGTAAAATGCCAGACCTAAATCTGCTTGTGATCCAGTCAGCCCAGCCTTTTTTTGTCAATAGGCATGCAACAAGGCAGAGAGAGCTCTCATGTGAATGAAATTTGTTGGCAACAATTGCTGCCTTTCTTTTGTGTAACGATTTCTTCATTAGAAGCAGTGCTCAGCAAGTAGAAGATAAAGTAGAAGAGGCACTCAAACTTCCATGTTCCTATCGAACAGGTAGGAAGAAGTGGAAAAACTTACTTTACTCTTCAGTTTCCACAGGCTAATTTGGTGGCTCAAGACCTAAGGTTTTTTTTTTTTGATTCCTACTTCAGCAGTACATGCCTAGTCGTATTCCGGATGTTCCCCTGAAGGTGTAGTAGATGGCATAGACTTCATAACAAAGCACAAGCTCTTATTACACGCTGTAAACATGCAAAATATTGAAATGCACCTCTTAGTGGTATATTACGGTTTGAGTGTTTCAGCACAAAAATATATCACTCCTGCTGGCTCGGGTCAGTGAATGAAAATATGTACGATTCCTCATGCAATGGTGAGGTGCTCTTGGGCCTTGTCACATGTGAACATAACACTGAAAAAACATCTGTGGTGAACTCTATCTCTGCTGTGCTGTCCTGTGGTAGGATGAGAGTTCTCGTGAGCAGAAATATGTAATTCACTTAATACTTATGTGCCTCTAGTGTGTATTCTTTGTACAGGCATTTTGTATAAGAACTGTTTCATTTCCATGCACTCTGGAATCTTGTTTTGGTGCTTTGGACAGAGAAACCTTCACGGGGAAATATTTTCAACTGCCTGTGAACAGGAGAATGTACTTACATTTTGAAAAAACTTAGTGATGCTTTACTTCACAGAATATGCACGCGTATTTCTTCTCTAGTGTGTGGGAGGAATAACCCAAGAAATAACCAATTAAGGCTTTTATTTATAGTTCCTGTATTCCTTTGACAACCAAATTTCCTCATAACAATTTAGACAGCTGTAAAGGTCATTATATAAAGACATAAAGAATAAGGTAAGAATATGCAGGTAAATACCCTGATATATAAGTATTACACTTAGAGGTCAGTTTTGCAGGTCAACTTGAGTAGTCTGAGAGATCTCAAGAAAACGTTAAGTAAGTTCCACTGAACCCATCTTGTAATTAATTTTTTTCTTCCTTAGGTTCACAACATATAACTGTGCCTAAAATATTAATGATTTATACAGACTTACAATAGACATAGTAATCAGTTCTTGTATCACTAACTTGTATTTGATTTATGTGTTCATTGGAGCTTCAAACTGGAGTACCTGTACTCTCATAGTAAGTTAGCAATACTTGTTTTATCACAGAGACAAGATGTTCGTATACTTTTCTTCTGTAAGAAGATATTTGCTCTTTCAGTTTGAAAGAATCTTATGGGGAAAAAAAAACTTTTTTTTTTTTTCATTATGGAAATTACTTGCCCAGGCATCTCACTCCAAAACAAATGCTTTTCACATGAAGCACATTTTTACCAGGATGGCTATTTTTACAGTAGTAGTTTAGAGAAACAGTGATCTATATAATCCAGTAAGCATTATAGACCTTACAGACGTCTAAGATTTGTGCATAATACAAACAATTTTAAGACCTAGAAGTATTAGTTCATTAGCGTTTACTCCTCTTCAGCATCACCTGGACTGAAATATATTATTTCAGTGATATCAGAATGGTTCAAACGGCACATGCTGTAAAATTAGGCCAGTGTTTCTGTGTAATATGAAACACCATTTTCCTTAAAGTTAGTTGATTTTAGTTATGAACACTGTTTCTGTATCTTTTCTCACAGAAGTACATTTCAATGGAAGATGCTGATAGTAGTCACTTTTTTACTATCACTTTTACTTGTACTATTACAGTACAAGTACCTGACTGTTTTTTATGTTACATGTTGTTTTCCCCTGTATTTATAAGAACCGTATTTACATAGATAATCAGATGATACGTTGCACAACGCTGCGTAGGAGGTATTTTCTATGTGGCTATCTATTAAAAACTTTTTTGTGCATTACATTCTATTGGGTGTTTTTTCTCCAACATCCATAACTAAATATGAAACTAATAAATTAGTTATGTAAATACATTAAATATGAAACCTCATTTATAAAAAGAAGGATTTTGTCTTAGTTTGTATGTGATATGTAAGATAAAGTTGTGTCAATAGTTGTCACAAGATAATTCTGCAGTAGTATTTGCATGTCCTGTTTGTAAAAGAAACAAATGTATCCTTGATTCTGTGTTCAAATAAAACTTTTTACATGCATATAAATAGATTAATTGGGAAATACGTGCACAAGATCACTTTCAGAGATCAAAAACTTGGTCTGAGTTTATATTGTCATTCAGCTTCTGATCTGGCATGGTTTGTATTCCTGATATCCCAGTTTAAATAGTTGGGAAGATCTTGAATGTAAGAACAAGTAAAAATTGGAGTTCATTTGTAGCTATTTATATTGCTATGGGGTTTTTATTTTTCATGTAGTAATTAACTGAAGTGTCCTGCAAGCCCTCCTGGTACAGAGAAAAATCCATTCAGATGCTTGCATTATCACACAGTAGTTATAAAATAAATACTCAGAAAAATGCTCAATGTCTTTTCTGTGCGGGTGAATGGGGGGAATCTTGTATTCAAAATGTGCAAACGCTAATAGCAAGGGAGAAGTGGAAAAAGGTTTACCAAAACAAGATGCTCTTGTTGTAGCAGGCTTATTTTAATAAAGTAATTATGACATTATCATCCCTTCCTTGCCATAACATTTCTCCCTCAAAGTCCACCAGCCCATGTTTCCTGGCTCTCATGAGAATCCCAACAACCTTATCTGAAATACGAACGTATCTCTCGAAGAGTTCCCCAAAAGTGACCTGGATCTTGCCGTCGGGCCGTGGCTTAGCCATTGATTGAATGATGAAGCACATGTCTCTAATCTCCCGGTGGATGTGGGCCTCGGCTCTCTTGGCCCTTTCAGCAGTTTTGGTTCCTTCCTTTGGACGGCCGTACCCTTCATCTCCTTTGTGCAGGCGTGTGGACATGGCCAGCTCATGGTCAAATTCCTCGCTGAAGGGATTCAGCTTCTGCGTTATCATGTGCTGGTCGGCCCATTCTTGCCATCTGTCCTTCAGGCTGTTAACGGGGCTGTATTTCCTGTGGGCTTTGGTACTTGCTTCTTCGCTAAACCTGCTTGCACTGAAAGAAACAAAAAGGGCATTTGGGCTTTGCATTTCATTTCGTTACAGAAATTAATTACAGAGTTCTACTACTAATCTCTTCTATTAACTTGGTAACTGTGTTTTTCCAGACGAGATGCTAACCACCAGATGGCATGAGTTCACTACTTCTAAATTAGTTCTTTGGGGGCTTTTAGTCCATGTTCCAGTCTGCACTCAAAAGCAAATCCGCTGATCACAGCTTGATCTCATCTACGTTACCACTCTCCAGCCTAGATTTAGGCCCATTTTGACAAACTTTTGCCCAGAATGACTTACTGTTTCGCCCCCCTACAGCATTATGTTGCTGATTACCTGCACTTTCTATACCTTTGGTCAGTCATGCAGCTCCCCATTTCTGCCTGCCCCGATGTTATAGATGACAATAACTGTAAGTGTACAGACTGGGTCCTCAGCTATTCTTGGCTGAAAAGCAAAGGGTAGTGTCTATAAAAATCTGTCCCCTGCTATAGGTGTCAATGTTTAAAACAACAAAAATCTAATAGAGTGCAGTAGCTCTGCCTACACTTACGTATTTGAAGTATGGGTCTGAACAAGTATTGAAGTCCAAAATTCCTATTCCCACTGTCAGGGTATAAGCCTGAAAGAAACTTAGGGCTACTGAGGTTTGTGTCAAGGTCAAAGGATAAGGAAAGACCTTCAGAGGTCTTATTGATTTGTGTGTGTGTGTGTGCGCCCACAGCAACATCATATTGCTGGATGACTCTAGGCAGACAAATTGTTGATACTCTTTTCTCTAGTGGCCAATCTCACATGTTGTGTGGGAGCTATAGATAGTCTGAGCTAGCCTCTGTGCTGTCCACATCCTGTCATTGTGTCTGTACAGAGCTCGGCTAGGGAGTACGTTGTGCTGTGGTTGTGCCAAAGTAATTTGTTTTCTAATATTTGTACTCCCCAGAAGGCTGCTCTGAAACCTCCCCAGTAATGTCAGCTGAATATTAACAGTAACACCAGAGAACCAAAATACAGTTAGCAAAACCGTATAGAGGACTGTAAACCTGCAGAAAAATTTGTTTCCCTGCTGTTTGGGCATTCCTTTGTTTTCTACCAAGCTTGTTGAAAGAGAGAATAGGAATGATGGAGATGTCCCCAGTTCAGGTCTGTGCGCCAGAAGGATGGCAGTACTGGGCAGCACTATAGTGCTAGAGCAAGAAGTGCAGACACTTAGTGCCAGGGACAGAAGAAGGAGCAGGAGAGCAGGACCACTCTTTTAGCTGTGGGGTTGCCTTTAGCTTGGCTTAGCTATATTGAGAAACTGTATTTAAAAAGCTGGAAAATACTCTTGCCCAATCAATAAGGTGAAAAGCATCAGAAGAATCGAGCACATAGTGTTGCCAAGTAAATCCAACACATTCTTCTGTGGTGTGACTGCAGAGTAGGCAGTGTGTATGTACCTGTGGTTTTGTGCATGTAAATGATTAACAGGTAGGTGTTGGCAGGAAAGCATTAAAATATATCAGTGGCGTAAAGCTCCACAGTTTTGTTTCCTAACAATAAACCAAATCCTCCTGTATATAAGCGGTTGTCATACAGAGAAAGGGAAAGCTCTGATCCTTTGCCCCTTGCCCTGAATTGTGGCTTCATTGCCCAGAGGAACTGTGGGCACAGGGTTTGGTTACGCAAAGCAATTTGTTTCCTGAAGCCTACGGATCTCCCAAAAGCCATAGAAACCGTGTGTCACTGCAGTCCTAATTCCAGCTGAAGCTCAGATTGATTACTTCCCCCACTTTTCATGTAGGAAAGTACCAGTGAAGGAGGGGGGGAACCCTAAGTGAATCAAAATTGCTTAGAAGAACTGATACTAATGGTCTCAGTGGAGCTGATGAGCAGATCCCATCACAGAGAGCTTATCCCTCAGCCACAGCGAGCTGCTCCCCCTTCTCTCCAAGGGCCATGACACCTGAGAAAGTCCTGGAGATTCAATTCCCCAGTCCTGATAACAGCACTGTAAGTGCAGAAAATTACTTATGCCAGATTTCAGTGGAAGAGAAAGCTGTAAGTAGAGGGTGTTATTTCAATCATTTGTACCTCAGTAAATATGGCTAGTTGTTTTTTTCCTAGGTAGCAGCACTAAAATTAGATGTATGGGGAAAATATATGTAAAGTTTAACAGAAAGATAGCAATTTTGTTTCTACTATAGCATTTTAACATAAGCAATTTGTTTTAATTGAGGTTATTTACAGATAATATCAGCTGCAAATGTATCCTCTGTCCCCACTGTATGTGTGAAATCTTTGTTTTGAGGTCCTAACTTCTGTCAAAGTGCACATGGTCTCTCCCCAAAGCAGAGGCCACAAACTTTCAAGCTCTAGGTTACTGGAAAGCTTTTTTCAGTTTGGCCATTAACCATTTGCTCCTTGTGGTAGATGACTGGTCAGCTGTACAGCAAAGCATCATTCTAATCCCCAATCTGAATAGTTAAAATAACTGTGTGTGTTCGGACAGCTGTGCTAAAAAGTACCGTATGGTTGAAATCCATTACTATGCTAGTCATAGTCTCATGCTGATCATGGTAAATGCTCGCTAGTAGTGAGGTATAAAACCTGAGCAGTGGGAATGGTACAGCCTGCCTGTCTGTCTGCAGAAGGATTGTGAAGTCTTTTGCCATTTTCATCGGTGCTAGTCCCAGGTTTTCATTTCTGAAATAGCGTTTAGGATACAGTATGAACATACTGGCCCT
>NW_008824676.1:6419215-6424035 GCF_000699105.1 Pygoscelis adeliae
TGCTGCCTTGCTAGTCCTTTACATACAGGCTAATTGGGTGGGTGAAAACCCTGCCTTCTTGTCTCAAATTGCCTCGTGCTCAGCTCATGCTGGCATTGCGTGCGTGCAGGTGATGGACACGGAGTAGAAGCAGTGGAGACCCGGACCCCACCACAGGATGGCTCCTGGTAGGAACCCATGTCCTGGTGCCAGCCTCTTCCCTCGCTGCAGGCTCGGGCAGACGAGGTCTGCGAAACCCTGTCTTGGTTGAAGTTACGCCTCCATCTGTCCTCCCTGCCCAGCGAAGCCAGCGGGCAGCACGTGGGCTGCGCCTTGGCCACGGCTCGGTGCACCCTGGCCTCAGAGGCTGCGCTCTCCTTCATCACAATTTTACAGCTAGATGTGAGGTTTTACACCAAAACAGTTCAGGCTCAACCACATGTTCACTTCTGCTGTCTTTGTTCCAGGGAATTACCAAGTTTGTAAAACAGAGGACTGGAGCAAACAGTGTGTTGTGTCTATAACAGCTGCCTACAGTTTCCCATCTGGCAGCATTGCACATATGGATCTTTTAATCTTTTACTGACAAGAGAGTGATGAATTAGTTTGGCATCTGCCCATTGGCAAGTCTGGCCACAGCACAACTGTTTGTAGCTGTCTTCTGGAAAGGTGGCTCTGCTGGAGATCTCTGGGAAAGGAAACTGGAGAATTTCTACCAGCCTCTGCTGTTCCTCTGCTCTTCTGGGAGACTTCCCAAGGACTGCATGACTATGGCTGAACTTTACTTGTTTTCTACCTGGGCTCCAAATTTAATATGTGCCTGCTGTTGTGTAGTAATCTTCAAGCATGAGCCCTTAACTGAGAGAAGTATCACTCAAAACCGTCTGAAGCTATAAATTTGTTACTTCAAAATTTTAAGTAGAACCTGTAATAACTCTGTAGGTGAGTAACAAATTCTGCTTCCTTTTTCTTCACACCATTTACAGGCATAAGGAAGGCTGTATGTCAGGAACTTCTACTTCCACAACATATCCAATGAACGTACTTCCTCCTCCCTGCCCCTTACGATACTGTACCCAAAGAGAGACCTTGAATTTGAAGAATCTATTGATGATTTAAATGTTCTTTTTTTGTCTAATGTTTTATAACATATAGCACGTTTCAAATCAATCCTGCAGAGTTTGAGGCAGGCTGGATGCTTTCTAATGTACGTTTGGGGTCCCAACTCCTGTGAAAGTTTCCATTCTTTAACTTGATGAATTCCAAATCCATGGAAAGCTTCCAAAGAGAAGCAGTGAACCCAGCTTCTGTTAAGATGTACTTAAAAGTAATTCCTGCAATGTCTATTTTGGACATTCTCTGCAAGTTACTCCCAAGAATATTTACAATTTATACTAAGCAAAATAATGAATAACTATTTGGAAATACTATTTTTCAAGTATATTGCTTTAGACAACATTTGCTGAAATAAATGAATAGCTATGGGCTTTTGCTGAGGTAAAAAATTGTTATTCTGAAATATGGACTGAAGTATTAAGAACTAAGTAGTGATTTTGATGAACCAGTAAATCCAGTGTGAAAGTTCAATATAATTAATATTTCCCAAATATAACTTCCTGTGTCTATTACGTATATAGCACATAAAACCCAAGGCTGCAGTCAGATGTTGACTAACTACTTAAGCACAGAGAGATATGTGGAAGGTTTCCTGGATATTTTTATTTATTTTCTTCAAGAGTAATACTTTCTTTTTTACCATTTCCTACCATTTTTTCCCCCCATTTTCCTCATGGACACCTGTACCTCTGTCAGGGTCTGCTGACCATTTGTGATAATGTAATAAAGATGTTTTACTTACAAAGATGGCACAGGTCGTTTAATCCTCACAGCCGTCACCTCTCGGTCGCTGTCGTCTTGCTCGAGTTTGTCCTCTGCTTCCCCATAGCCACTGTCCTCTGCATCCAGGCTGTCATCGTGACGCTTAAGCAGCAGTTCTTCCTTAACCCCCTCTTTGTCCTCCTGTTCCATCTGTTTCCAGCCCTTGGTCAGCTCTGATACCACGTTTGAACACTTTCTCCTTATGGTTGGAGATAATTTGTCACTAAGGATTTTGTCAATAGCACTTGATTCTTCTTTAAGCTTGGTCATCTCTGAGCTACTATTCTTATTCTCGTATCTTTCACTGAGGAGGCTAACATCACCTCCTCGTTCGTAGCCTTTGCTTACAACTGTTTTGGTCACCTCTTTGCTTTTAAAACTGAACTTTTTGAGGGCTTCATCTGATTCCCTTGATTTTTTTTCAGTGTCCCTTATTGTTACTGATTCCTTTGCTGAGGATTTTTCGTCATCTTTTCCTTGGTCCCTCTTGACAGATGGAATTGGCCATTTTTCAAAAGATCTTTCTTGTACAGGGTAAGCTGATAAGTCTTCTGTAGGGGGGACCCATCCAGAGGGCTCTTGGGCTTGCTTTACATGGTGGTCAGACACCCACTGCTGCCAACCTCGCGCCAAGCTGAAGACTAGGCTGGCCATTCGGATCTTGTGGACAGCCCTTTTTGCAGGAGTAGCACTCGGCTTTTCTTCAGGAGCCATGTTGCTGTCTGCTGCCATGCTGGCTTTTCCTCTTCTTATGCTAAGCACCTTCTGAATGAACTTCCTGAAGTGAATAATGTTCCCCGAAGAGAGCTACGGAGATTTAAATAGAAGCAGGAGCAGTTTGTGCCCATGGAAAATATGTGAAACACTTCTCACAAAGATATAGTATCCTCACTGTTACAGAGGTCTTTTTTTAAAACACGGGGTTGCATTTCATCACAGCAGATGAATGATGCATGATGTAAACAGGGTGACACAGACGCACTGGAAATAGTGGGAAATTAACAGCTTCTTTAGTCCCTCTTCCCTGGGACTGCTCAGTTCTCAATTTGTTGGCAAGGGTCTTGTTCTTCTGGAAGTGCAGAACTTGGGTTAAAAATACTGAACAGAGTGAAAGTGCTAAATGTGAAGTGCTGTCAGGTGCTGACAACTTTGGCCAGAGTAGAGACCCCTCATCATCACAAGTAAATAGTGGCCCTCATCATGGAGTGTAAAGCCAGAAGCAGGCTATGAATGGGAAATTTTTAGATGATTTTTCTAAAAAGATGCTAGGTGATTTCTTCTTATTGCTCATATGTCCAAAGAAATCCAGGTTTGTTAATTTTTTAAAAGGTATTTATGTGCTCTGCTCCCAGTCATTATCTATTAATGTCTTGTCTATTTAGAACATACCTTCAGGAGGGTCTGGGAACACTATCGTGTTTGGTGTCAGCGCTAAGAATAAGGGAATCACTCTCTCTAGTCTGGGGATTAATATAGTAAGTCTGACTTGATCAGATGGATGAATGCTGACCTAGTTCTAGGATTTTGAAAAAATAAAGTATAGCCTGTTTATTCCTGACTGCTTTTCACGAAATTTGTATATAAAACGTAGTGTTTACTTGTATATTATTTATAGCATAATTATGTTTAGTATATAAAGTATAGAAAAAATTGAACTTCCTAGGAAAGTTTGTGATTTCTTCATTCCAGAGGACTTCCTGGAGTATGTTCGTATTTGAATTTGTAAAATTGTTTAGTGAATTGATACATCAATTTTTACATAAATAAACAGCCATTATCTGAGATACAGTCCTGTGGTATCGTATTTCTTAGTATAATGTTTCCTAAATAGGAACGGAAAATGGCATTGCTTTTTCCATCCATCATACCTTGCAGCTTACAGGATGACGGGTGGCACTTGCCATGTGGCGCTCTGAGGCACCGTGAACTTCAAGGAATTCTGTTGGCTTCGTTGGTGTTACACCAGAGATAAATATGGACTCTTGGTACTCTGCCTTTTTCTCTTCTCTCTATTAAAGGCTGGGCTGTTTGAAGTAGTTTAGATCATATCTAGCCCTTGTTTAATAATATAAGATTATATCATACCTTTGACTTCTAGGCAGAATTCCTCATTAATCTATAGGGTCATTTCCTCTTCAAAACTGATGACATAATGTGAGTTAGTGTTGCTATTTGATATTTACTCATACTTTTATTTTAGAAAGAAATGTGTCACCTCTGTATACTGTACAATCTCAGCTATTACCAACTGCATCATAACTCTGAAATGGCATTGTGAGGTGTACTGATGCAACTTGATTAAGAAGCATGTGTTACCAAACATTTATTTTGGTGGCTTTTTAAGGCTAATCAGGAATGGGAGCTTCTTGTGTTTAAAAAGTACACATGCGCATGCAGGGTGGTGCATGTTCCCTAATATACAAGGAAGATGCAAGTGAAAGAAGAGAATAATGCACATGAAGAGTAAGAGTATGACACCAGCTCATTATATCATTCCCTATGATTTCTTGAGTATAAGGGTGGCCAAGGCTTTAGGAATGAGCTGAAAGCTAAGTAGTAAGGGGTGAGGCCAAGGAAGAAGTGCAGTGAAACTTAAGTGAAAAGACTGTGGAAGGATAATCATGGAGTGTAAGACCAATAGGGACCTCTGTCCTAAGGTAGGATCAGCTCTACCTGCATCTGTTCAGGTTCCTATTTTACCTGTTCTTAAGGACTACCAGCAGTAGATACTCCCCACTCTGCCTAGGCAATCTGTTCCAGGGGTTAACTGGCTTAAATGAAACATTTTCTGAGGTCTAACCACCACCTCTGTCACAGCACTTTAAGCCTCTATCACTGCCGAGAACAGACAAATCCCACCCTTTCTGAGGTAGCCTTTCTTTGCAAAGACTGCTGTATTCCTCCTAAATCTAAATGGCTTCAATTTTTCCCAATTTTTCTTGTGTTTTCATGATCCCTGATCA
>NW_008824676.1:6424072-6466489 GCF_000699105.1 Pygoscelis adeliae
TCCACATCTTTCTTCAAGTGTGATGCCCCAAATGGGGATGGTATTCTGGTTTAAGAATGCCCATACTGATTAAAAGGGACAGATGTCTTGTACGTTGTGCTCCCAGTTCATATTCTACTTGTAATCCCCAAAGTTTCCAAAGACTTTCCTGCTAGACGGCTATCTGTATTCACAGAGCTGACTGTTCCTTCATATGTGACCACCTTTGTTGTTATTAAATTGTGTTCTGATTTGTTCAGGTAACTTTTTCAATTTGTCATGATTAATTTGATTTTTAATCCCTGTTCCAGTGTTCATGCAACTCAAATCATATTTCATAGATGTACTGTTTATTCCACTTTTGGAATCACAAGTGAAAATAGCAGGTAAGTATAAAGTAGACACAGCTAAAAAGCACATTCAGTTTGACGGGGAGCTATTGTTATTTATTTTCATGTGGTTTTCCAATTAATTTTATACTATTCCAATGAATTTTGCATATGAGACAAAAATCAAAAACTTGACCCATATCAAGATACGTAGCATCTGCTGCTCTTTCCCATCTTTGGGGGTTGGACCAGATGACCTCTGGAGGTCCCCTCCAACCTCAACCATTCTGTGATCTTTCAAAGGCTGCTACTTTGCTGTAAAATGAATTAAGATTAGTTTAATGTAATTTGCCAAATCAAAATTGCTGTAACTGTCCTTGTTCCAAAGGCCTCTGCTAGGTTTATTACTGTAATTACTGTTGAGGTTCTTGGGCACTTTTACTCTCATACCATCTTTGCAAGTCGTGGTATTGAAATTCATAGTACAAAAAAAGAATTACATTCCTGAGGAACATTTGGAAATTACAGCACATTTCAAAGAACTTCTTAATAGAGACTCCTTTTTTTCTAATGGACTTGACCTTGGTGTACTGGTCATAGTCCCACAGACTTAATGCTTACATAGTTTAGATAAATGATGACAAAAAGATACAGACTAATGAAAAACACCAAGATTACAGTTCTAAACTACTATTAAATCCATGTTGGACGACAATATGTTAAACAAATGTTTAGTTTAAATTGGTCACTATTTTAAGCTGAAGTTATAACATCACAGACTTGTCCAAAGTGCCAGTGAAACTTTAATGTAATTATTCTGAGGATAACTAATCTTATGATGCTTAATTTTAGGGTGTACAATGATGTTGCCTTGAAAGTGTTGAATAGTGTCTTATTTTATATGGTGTTGTTGCCTTGAAAGTGTTGAACGGTGTCTTATTTTATATGGTGATGTTGCCAGCAAAACGTTAATCATAAGAAAAATATAAATAAGGTCTGAGTCATCCAGTCAGATACATACTTTGAGAGTTGCTTACTTTACATATGTTTTACTGCAGTAAACTTCATGGTTTTTAATTGTTATTCTTAGTGGAATAACAGGCCAAAGCTACACCCAAATTTCTGTGCCTGATCTCTCTACTGGCACTTCTAAAAACCTATAGCCAGCCCTTAGGGCACGGGTATGTTTTAGGCTGGCTGAGCCTGGACCACATTTTCTATGTCTTCTATACCTCACAAGGTATACTCCAATGCACAGCAAGGCTTGGTGAGGGTGACTGTCGCAGACTTTCAGAAGTTCAAAACCTGTGCTTGAAGTCAGAGTTGAGGGACGATTTATTGAAGAATGTATATAGGGAAGAATAGCAATTGGAGAAAGTAAACAGATGAGTGGGCTTGAAACTTAGGTTGAAAGTTGTAAACTGCCTTTTCCTTACCCCTGGCTGCGTATAGTTCTGGGATTTAATCTCTTTGACATCTTGAGACAAGTCTGCTCATGTTCCGAAGACCTTGATGCTGCTTTTAGATTGCTGCATTTCATTTAATACCTCTGATTTCCTGAATCCAAAGTTATGAAGGACCAGCTGAGAGACTGCCAATGTCAGTGTTAAAAGTTGGGATTTTTTTGTTGTGTGGTTCCCCCCCCCCTCCCCCCCCGGATGGATTGTTCTCTCTATAGTTATATACTATTTAAAAATCCTTTTATTTTCTCTCTCATGCTGTGGAATATTGATAACCTCTGAGAGACCAGTTTGTCATTATTTTTTTAATTTTTTTTTTAAGATGCTTGATTTTAAAACTAGAACTTTATCTTTCATCCATTGCTTTACTTTGATAGGTAATTAATATATAGATCAATTGATATATTGATATCAGTATTGATATATTGATATCAATAGACATTCATATAAGTTATTCAATGTTTTTTATGCTTTAAAACAAGGAATTTAATTTTCAACCAACTGTAAGTGTATGAAAGCTGCTGTCTTCTTCCTTGTCTTTTCCTTCCTGGTGAATAACGAAAACAAGCTGTGTTTCATGGTAAAGTATAACCAGCTGCCATTATCAATAGGAACCTCAAGACTGAATTTTCATCAGGACACTGTTAAAGTATGTTGTATTAGAACATCATATGTTGCCAGTGATCACAGAAAACCTGGGCAAAGGGTTAGAGTTCTGGATTTCCTTTTAGAGTTCATGTCAAATGTATCACTTCTAACAACAGTAACGAGCAACTGTGTCTCATTCAGAGTGCAGTTTTGTGTACAATCCAGGTGTCTGAGTTCTAAGAAATGGACCCGTCCTGAGCCTTTGGACTGGGTCCTCTCTAGCCATTAACAGAAAGCAGTCTACACATTCGTTGGTGCAGTTCCCAATAAACTGTCAAGAAAACCCTGGTCAGAACCAGGATTGAAAGAATCATAGAATCACAGAATAGTTTGGGTTGGAAGGGACCTCTAAAGGTCATCTAGTCCAACCCACCTGCTGTGGGCAGGGACATCTTCAACTAGATCAGATTGCTCAGAGCCCCGTCCAGCCTGACCTTGAATGTTTCCAGGGATGGGGCATCCACCATCACTCTGGGCAACCTGTGCCAGTGTTTCACCACCCTCAGCGTAAAAAATTTCTTCCTTATATCTAGTCTCAATGTACTTCTTTTAGTTTAAAGCCATTCCCCCTTGTCCTGTCACAACAGGCCCTGCTAAAGAGTTTGTCCCCATCTTCATGTGCCTTAGCAAAACTTCCAGGAGGATCTGTTCCATGATCTTCCCAGGCACAGAGGTGAGGCTGACTGGCCTGTAGTTCCCCGGGTCTTCCTTTTTTCCCTTTTTAAAAATGGGAGTTATGTTTCCCCTTTCCCAGTCAGTGGCAACTTCACCGGACTGCCATGACTTCTCAAATATGATGGATAGTGGCTTAGCAAAGATAGTGGCTTAGAAAGACTCTTAGTTGTGGAAGGGTAGGGGGAGAGAGGGAAGACCCACCATCCAGTAGCAGCAACTATAGCTAATGAATTGTAGAGCATAGCCCCAGAGCTCCTCTCACTCTAGGTGAGACAAACTTAAATGCAAGCCAGCCAAATAACAGAAAACAGACCTGTAGAATCTGAACTGGCTGAAGATGAAAATTCAGCATGATTTTTCACCACAGTCTGGTAGAGAGATCTAGCTGTTAGACCTGAGAGAAACCCAACTCAGGATGCAGAAATGCATCCATATATCTTCAAGTTCCTATGCAAAGCCCTGCTACTGAAGTGACAAAACTCTTTGCTGCCTTGAGCATGTTACTCCTCTAAAGTTGTCTTCACTTTACAGAAGAAGAAAACTAAGATTAGGATGTAGAGCCTTAAAGCACTTTGGCACTCTCTTCCTACTTTTGCATATATTGTCCACTGCTTTCCTTGGGAGTTAGATGCCTGCAAGGAATCTATGCAGTTTAATAAAATTTATACAGGAAAAGAAAGCGGAGGTAAGCTCAGCTGCTTTTTGTCCCATTGTACCTTCCAGCATAAATACATCTTTTATCTGAATATCTGTAGGGAGTGAAGAGAAACAAGGAACAAGCAGTAATGAAGCAATTTCATTTAAAAGTGTAAGCAAACATTTTCAGGAAATCATTTGCATTAGCCTTTCAGTTCTATTTGCATTATGAGGGAATTTCTGAAGATCATGAAAACAAGATAGCCTTTAAAAGATACCTACAAATATGTTGCTATTCAAGTTTATATCGATCATATCTCTTTGTCAGTGAATGATTATCTTTTTCTGATAAGAAAATTATTTAATATTATGAGCAATTTAATTTTGTGGTTCCAACTTGCTGACGTATCTTCATTTACAGTTTACCAAGAAATAGTTTTATGGCTTTGAGAATATGACATTATTGGCTGCTATTGAAACCTGTCCCTGAGCAGAACATTGGATACGAGGAATTTAAAGTCTTCACATAACTTTGCAATACAAGACGGATGGGAGCCATACCAGAATAGGAGAACCTGAAATCAGACACCTAGATGTAATATGATAGATGATAAATGTATTTTAAACATTTACAAGAAAGAATAACAAGTAAAAAAAAAAAAAAAACCACAGTTCTGTACAGACAAAAGATATTATAAAACCAGAGATAAGATTAATTAATTAATCAAATCACTATCTTCCAGGTATTAATAAGTCAGTGTTCTCATGCATTATGGCTTTCATTTTTTTCTGTTAAAATTAACTGCATGTTTCTGTTTATTGGTGTTTCTCAGATTTCAAGGTGACAAACGTGAGAGGAAAAAAGAATTTTCACAATTTTCCAAAAATTTTTCCTTTCAGAGACAGTGCCTTCTGGGTATTTAGAGCAGTACAGATCAGAACCAAATGAATAACTATAAGTATTTGCTTTGTCATTGGTTTGTTTAAAGTGCATTTACTTCCAGGTATTATTTGTTCTCCTGTGTTATCTTTAGAGCCTACCAGTTTTGTTTAAAATCTGACAATACAGAGTATAAAACATACACAATTGTGCCTTTGATGCATATAGTTGACCTACCACAGGTTTTTGAAGGATCATTGAAAATTTGCATTTAACTTCTAACAGAGTTGTTAATTATTGTCATTATATTGTAAGTCTTGCAACTTTAAAAAAAAAAGTCTTAGTTTCTGAAATCATGATCTGAGGAGGGAGAAGAAAACAGACTGGACATTTTAGGAAACATGTTCCAAGCTCTTCAAACACAGAAAAACCTACACATAAAAAGAAAAAAATACAGAAAACCAGAGTTTTTATATAAAATAAATCCAATATTTCATTATTTGCTTTAAAGTGTTGTAATTCAGGACCAGGCTCAGAACTAAGGAAACAAGCCTATCTCAGTATATTTTCAGTATTTTATTGTGAGGTTTTTTAATCTTCAATGAGGGAAATACCTTGAATTAGGCAAATACAGCAATTTTTCTTTTAATCTATCAATTAGCTAAAACAATTAGCATATTTTCAATGCCTCAGTCAAAATCATACTCGGCTCTATTGTTATTCCATATCATTAAAGGTCCTGACACAAAGGATTGTTTGAAACAAGTGACATTATGGCCCAGATTTGGAGGTAGCTGTGGTAGAAAGCAGAAGTCCTCTTGACTACTTCATCACGATGTTCCTCATAGTACAGGGGATCTCATTTTAAAAATTATACCAGTATACTGAAGCTGTAAACTGGGGCTGTGATTCTTGACCTTTGGGTAATGCAAACGAAGTCTCCTGAGTGCTGTTGGCTCTGCCTGCTCCCCCTGCTATCGCATTCCACTGCAACAGGCAGGACATACCGTTATTTATTAGTTCTCACTTAACCACCAACTGCTTTAACAGCATGCAGCTGTGTTATTGTTAGTAGAGGTAGACCCCTAACTTTGCTTGTCTTTAACCGAGTGAAAGTCCCGTGGCCAGTCTTTGAGAGGAGCGCTGCTCTGTGAAGTTACTTGCGTGAGCCCGGCTGACATTCGGTGTCAAGAAGTGAGTGATGGGAATTGCCAGGAGACCAGGTGGTATTTACACTGTCATGTGGGTATTTCCATGGCTCACGACTGGGCTTCAATTGCCAGTGAAGTTAGAGCTGAGATTCCCAAGGCTCTTTTGAGGGTAGTCTTGATCAAAAACTTCAGAAACATGTTAGATTAAGTTACATGGCTACCTCATTTTTAAACCACTCTTCAGACATCTGCCTTGTTTCTTACATTATTTAAGAGTAATTAATGGGCCATGATTCAGATGCAAATTCTTTGCAAGAAGGAGATGAGGACAGAGGAGTGGGATCTTGAGGACTATACCCCATGGGCATTATTTAAAACCACCCATCATTTGATTCGCAGTACGGGAGCAAGCTTATGCTTTCCTCTTGGATACAAGGATACCTAATTGCTGGTAGCAGCACCCAAACTGGAATGAACTGTTCTGGGAGGGGTTCACAGGTATAGCAACGCAATTTTGTTGTCAGTTTGATGTGCTAATTGTGTGGCTTCCTCATGCTCTTCTTAAGCACACAGACAGGTATGCTTAGTAATTCAGTGGGTGATTTAGTGATTTAAAGTATAGATCAGTCTATTAACAGAGATTTGGAGGGAAAAATAGACTCCCCGCACCCTTTTCTTGACTGAACCAAGCCAAGTCAACTTCCCTCACAAGTGGCATCAGCCATTTGAGCACAGAAAATCTGAGGAGGTGCTGAATTTTCAAGAGTGGATTTTGATTTGTGAAAATGCATGACTGGTTGGTTTGAGACGTTTTGCTTCTCAGGCAGGTAAACTGTTTCTAGCTCTCACTGGACCGGCCCTTTCTAGCTCATTCCCTACATCACTAGTCACTGCTGACTTAATCCAGTGTTGTATATCTCAGGAGATGGTTAGGAGTGGGATTTGACTGAACCATAACAAATTCAGTATTATTTAACAGCCCCAAAATGCAACCTTAGCTTTTCTAGCTCTTTTCTTAAAATAAAGAGAAAGGAGAAGCACATGTTTACGTTTGAAGACTGTTATGGTACTCACATCACTTGACTGGGTATGGTAATTTGGGGGCTACTGCAGTCACCTTTTTTAGTCTGTGCAGCCTGGTAAGGTTTGCGGCAGAGGCCAATGGATCTGTCCCTCATGGCTTAACAGGTTTTCCAATATAATAACAATACCAGAAACTTAAGTCAGACGTAAGTAATCTATTTTTACACTTTTCTTAGCCAGATGATTGCCAATAAATATTTTTGCCTAAATTGCTGTGCTATATCAATGTTGGTCTTTATTTCTCTCTTGGTATTTCTCTTCACATAGTGATTTAGGAAAGAAAGAGAAAGTGACTGGGAGACTTTGAATGGTAGGAGAGTGGTAATAAAGATAAAAGACTTCTTGTCATACACTTTGAAACTCCCTGGGAATTGCATGAGAAGCATTTCAGTGAGTGGAATCCACAGGCAAAGGCTGGCACCAGGCAATGCACTGAGCCAAATACCTACTCTCAAGCTCTCTTTTAAGGGCTCTCCTATTTTGTGAGTTGAATAATAAAAAGGGCAAGGTTTAGCCAAACCCCAGGGCTACAATTTGGCAACCAACTGAGGAAAAATCCTTAGCAGGAAATATATCTGCTGTGTGTACATTAAAAGTACAATAAAAATAGTTGGATGTAGAAAGAACATTTCTCATTGTCCTTGTTTTGGAGGTGCTGGTTATGAGCCTTCAAGGCACTTTCTCATGAGATTCACGGTGAAGATACTTGAGGGAGGCCTCGCGCTGTGATGAACGCTTACTGCAGCTCCTGTCCCCTCCGCCTCTGTTATCAGTTCCCCCCACGTTTCTCTCTCATGAAGCATAGAGTCTTTTGGCTCCGTGTGCAGCTCCTCCCTGCTGGTGCTTCTTGTGAGTCCTGCTTGTGCTGTGTTGTGCAGGTGAGAGTGGATCCACACAGAGGAGGGCAAGGCTGACTACTGCTGCTGGTGATTGCCTGAGCTTGGCACCGGGAGCAGAGTTCATGCTGCCCACCACCAAAGGTCTTTCAAGAGTGTCATGGGAAGAGTCAGGTACCCAGAGCAGGGGTCCACAACTGGCCAGCTGAGGAGGTAAAAGGGAGGAAGACCTTCTTCTGTTGATTATTAATGGGAATTTTTGATTCTGAGCTGGTTACTAGGAATAATATTTAATAGTAAATAAAGTAGGTTAAAAATACAGAAGAACTTCTAAGGGAAGATTTGATTTCTATGACTGAACTTATTCGGTCATAGAATCTATTAAATTTGATAATACCAGCTACTTCACGCAGAAAAAATTATCTGAGGTGGGGCCTGTATTTCAGTACAAGCTTTCAAAATTGCTAGTTACTTTTACATTTTTCCCTTGCAAAAGAAAAATGCATTAACAGTTCTCAGTCTCTCTCTTAGATGTCCTTCCATGTCCTCAAGCTCCTATGAGCCCTAAACATCTCATGCTATTTATGTCTTCACGTCCTGTTCCATTACGTTGTTTTCACAGAGACTGTCTGATAAAGTAGTGATAAAGTAACATTTTTTCTTCTTCAGGCTTTCTTCTGTTCCTAAGGTCTCAGAAGATATCTGGTTTTCCTCTCTCTGTTGTGTGGAAGATGTTAAAATGGTCTTCTATTCTTTTCGTAAGTCTGCCTTGGTTGGTGATCACCTTAGAGAAGGAAGGAGCAGTTCCAAGAGAGAGTTTCTTGTGCATTCCTGTTTTGCCAGCGCAGCTGCCACTATGAATGATTCCTTGCTTCTTGTTTGATTTCACACATGAGCCTCCCCACGCCTCCAGTCTTTGAAAAGAAGTGTGGTCAGATAGCATGGGCTGTGCTCAGTATGGGGCACTTTCAAGGGTGCTCCTCTCCAATTTAGCAGTACCAGATTAGGTTTCCTTTAAGTTCTTCAGCATTTTAAAGCGCTCCTCAAGCTGAATTGGTCCAAACACACATCCCTGGCTTGCCAGGAGAGAGCTCAGTCACCCAAGAGGTTGGGAGGAGGGAATGACTCTTCACATCCCTCACCTCCTGGCAAAGCTGTAACCTGAAACACCCAGTGTTCAAGAGGCAAGGGAGGAGCAAAGAACAACCCCAAAAATCTCTACCATAGGAGAACACTTGCACTGTGAAGAGCCATTCGGGGTTTTCACCCTATGTTCAATGTCGTTTATGCATTTTATCCAATCAGTCATCAATGTAGGGTCCTCAAGACAGAATTTTGTCTGCAAGCACTTGCTGTGCCTTCCATTAGCCTGAATGAGTGGGCACGACCAAAAGCAACTTGGGTCACAGCAACTAAGTCAGTGCCAGACTGAGTTAGCAGACTGCAGAAGGCATTGACATGACCTGTATGCTGTAAAGGACATACCGACTGCTAAGTTACTCTCTGGATCTCCAAGGATATCTGTTAGGCATGATTGTAGCTCCTATATACGACAACACAAAGAAAACAGTGAGAACTGCTTCCCTTATCTACTGCTGGAAAGTTCAAGGGAATCCTGCAACACTGGGAAAGTAGCATATAATAAGAACTCTTTGTTCCATTGTCTACTATGGAAAAACTAAACTTGCATTAAGGAATACAAACACCAGGAACACCCTTCTGTCCACTGTTTTGGGGGGACGATGACACAGTATTCTATTATCCTTACAGAAATTCTACAGTTTATTTTAAAAGCAATTCTTGGTGATTCTGGAAGTTTAGTGATTTGTTTAGCATGTTCAGATATGTGTATCAGAAGCTTATTCAGTATTTCTGAGTATAATTTTATCTAATCTTCAGTAAATAATTACACTGAGCTGTTGCACCTTCCATGTGCTATTGCCTCTAGTTTGGCATGATTCCTTGACTTTTATTAAAAATAGACCAGCGACTAAGGTCCAGCTGTGAAACAGCACTTTTAGGAAATCTCAGTATTAGATACAGATCAAAATGGTGTAGTTCTCTTATTTAAACAGTATTATTTTTTTTCTACGTACAAACAACACTGAATGTCTCACTTCATGCATATTTAATGTTTTAGTACAGAAAGCAGTTCAAATTAGGGAAATCTGAAAGGGTCAGATTCTGATATCTATCACTGTTGATTAAGGTTTGTTGTATGGGGACTCCCAACGATACCAGTGAGCATACTGGCAAGATAACTGATTATTATCTGATATAATGAAGGGTTGTGGCCCATCAGAAGATGAAAAAAACTTGTATTTTAATTGAACGAAACAGTACAGACAGCATAGACAACTATGGACAAGCCCATGTTATTAGAACTAGAGGATATGGACAAGTGTTGACAAACCACAGGATGCAGGGCACAGAATGGAATTCACCACCCTGAAAGGTTCATGGCAGCCCAGGCTAGATACGCAGAGCTAAATGATGGCAGTGATGAATGCACATATCACATGCTAACAGAAGGGTAGATAAACATTGCATAATCATCCAAATAAATCTGAATATATGATCAATGTTTTCTTGAGTGCTGGATGGATTTTCCCTGTTGAGGACATGGTACATCTTATTATATCAGTTTTAGGAAAGTGCTCTTCCAGTTCATTTGGAAACCGTTAACTTTAAAGTGTTTGAGAATAACAACGGCAACAGTTTTAAAAGTACCTTAGTGACACTGAAAATCAGAGGAGCATCAATGTATCACAATTCATTTTTGGAGATAACTTTAGAGGTTACATGAGTTAGCTTCTGCCCACTCCATTCTAACAAAAACTTAATTTGTCTGTCTTCACTGTCATGAATAATCTTGAGCATTTGCCATAGTACAGTCAAATACATGCATAACTCTAGGAGGACTTTAATCTTTCATCAAAATTAAGCTCTTGATCCAAGGTTGCTCAGGTACTTCTGTAGTGAGAATGCAGTGGCTTCACTTGGACAGAATTTGTAAGAAGCATGTGAAGCTTTGGAGCAAGAGCAGGCACACTTCTCTGCCAAATGCACCCCTGTTTTTGCTTTGGGAGATTTGCATTCTCTGTGACTCAAGGACAGAAGAAGCAGCAAGGGTCCTTGTGCCTGTTTTTACTTTAACCATGACACCAGGGGTTGCAGAAGAAATAATGACAGAATTAAGACACCAACGTTGATCCAGAGCTCTCTTACTGGACAAAACCAGTCAAAAATGTTCTTCCATTAGAGTGGTGTGGGTAACTTCTGTGTAGGCATGGAGCTATGACCTCCCTCTCTTTCCACACTGGTGTTGCCTACTTATTCTCATGCTCGATATGTTTCCAGTACAGATTAGCTCTTCTCTAAACTTACCTGCCTTCTGAACAAGGGGATTTTCATAGCCTAGTCAGGACTAGTTCATATAATTGCATGGTTGCAGTATGTCTCAAGTCTTAGAGAGACTTACTAAGAGAGAGTGACTTACTGTCACTTTCAACGCTTCTCATAGTTTTCTGTTTTCTTGCTGAGATTCCAGATGGCAAAAGAATTCACAGGTTAAATTTCTTTTTACAACACTATCTATCTGTCCTATATTTATGTTATTAGACCATTACAGCATCTCGAAATAATAGATAATCCCTACTCAGTGTGACTGTCTTTAAAAAAAGATGCTGACCTCCAAGCCAACATAAATAGATCATTTATGGAAATAAACAAATTACTGTTGGAATCAGGCTTGTCGCAAATTCTTCTGTGAGTGGTGAGCTGGACATAATTGAAAGATCAAGAGTCATGAGGTTAATGAGGTCATACTGCCAGGGTCCAGTTTGGGTTTACTATAACATGAAAGACTCAGCTCTGATCCTGACTGGCATGTTCACTTAGCAGCAATACCAACCCAGCACCAATCTATTCAGAAACCTGAAACCACCTTCCGTGAGCCGTCATGTTGCTGCATGACACTGTCAGAAGACATATGTTCCTCTGCACATGAAACCACTTAGACCATCTCCCTCCGTGTCTTTTGTAAACATATTTGTTAAGGAGAAAGATTCACTAATGGAACTTCCCCTTTTTTAAATGATAAAAGGATTATCAGAATTGTAGCAAATTATGTTTGAAATCCCTTCTTAACTTTCCACTTAGCTGTCAGTCATCTCTATTTCAACTATGTAAAATGACATATTTTACATTGGACATTAGAAAGAACGTTGCCACGAATATTTTTTTATTGATGATGTTTTCCAGATAGTGTGTGATAACAAACCTCGGATAACAAAAATGAAGTATAATGGCTTGTTACAAAACACTTTCTGTCCTGTGCGCTGAATGAGGAGAGGTTTCTGCGGAAGGTGGACAGAGTTCTTGGGTTGAGACAGACACCTGGGGCAGAGGGGGAGCAGAGCTGCAGAAGCATAGGCTCTTTTACTTTTGTGAAGTAGTACTCCTAGTACTGTGCTTGACTATGCAACTTCAACAAAAGCAGCTTTTTGCATGCCACAAGGCATTTTTTAAAGTTTACTAGAAAATTTTATATGGAACACTTTCTCTATTGGAATATGAAGTTATACAAAAAGTAAATGTTTCTTGAAAATAGTTCAGTTTCAACAAAATTCTGACAGAACATCAGGAATTTTCAAAACTGCATCTTTTGCTGCCGCGTAAGAAAGACCCTGCCCTTCACCTGCCCCCCTGAAGCCCAAAGATTTTGTAAGGAAAAACTGAAAACAGATTGTAAAAATTCAAAACTTTTCCCTTTCAGAGCTTGAAAATGAAAAATATTGCATTTCATTTTTCTGTGTTTTATTTCAGAATTTACTATATGTAATATTAAATGTGACCTCACACTGTAAGCCTTACTTCTGCAATGAAACAAAAATCAAACCTTTAAAAAAAAAAAAAATTAAATACTTCTGCTTCCTCCATTGATTTTTCATTTTGGAAGCAAAGCAGAAGACTTTTTTTTTTTTTTTTTTTTTTTTTTTTTTTTTTTTTTTTTTTTTTTTTGCTACATCTAGAAAGAGAAATCACTTATTTTCTCCCTGTATCTCCCAATGTCTCACACACGTGTACTTTGTGAGCACTGCCAGCTGCTGAACTAAGTGACTGCAGTCCTTGTCAGACTCGCTGCCCTCCCCTTGACTGTCATTGCCACACTGACCAGACTTTGTCTTTCCAGAATAAAACTGATGAGAATAGCAGTACCTTCAGTCAGCAGTTGTCAGGCCCTTTGAGACCTCAGCAGTTCTGTAGTCTCCCAGAAATTCTGGAAATAGCCTATTCATATGTTTTTATAATGACACGTAGTGGAACTTCATTTCCACACACATCTCTGGCCTTTTTCATCTTGACTTGGGCTAATAGAGCTCTGTGAACTCAAATGTTTGTTACACTGAAATTAGGCTGCTCAGTAATTCTGTGGACTAAGTTTTCTTTTGTCTTTTTCTTGTCTCATTGGCTGCACAGGGTGGTTTTTCACCAGACCTGAATAAGTCTTAGGGTAATTTAAACTTAATAACGCAGTGTGTGTTAGTGCTGTGATAGTTAATTTAGATTTTACAAAGTGCTATGGTCATGCTTTATGTTGATTTTTAATTGTTTTATTGCACCTTGCTGGCTCCTTCTTTGTTGTTCATTGGCATTTCCATTTGATATAGTGTTTCTCTGGGCTGTTCTGCAGTAATCCTTTGAAAAAAGCTGATAGCCTAAAAAGTTTATAAACAGAATCAGCATCAAAGATGAGGGAGTTTTACTTTTGTTTTGTTTAAATAGAGCCTTGGGCTTAAAATTTCCAATCAAATGCTTCAAACTAGATTGCAAATGTTAGGCATTAACACATTTCTTAATTGCATTTTAGTCCAAAAAGAAACTGGTCCTGAAGTCTTTCAAATGCACAAAACATTTTAAAAAAAGAAACACCGTGTGTGATGTGATGTGATGAAAGACTATCTTAATGGCATCTTGACCCAAACCTTGTGACTCTGTTCCATGATCTTTTAATGAATGTGAGAATCACGGAGAACTGCTGCCACATCTGATTAAAATAAGCACCACATCATTCAGGGAGAACTTTCCTATTCCTGTTGCTAATACATCATAGAGGGGCCAACTCTGAGGAAATGCCACCTAGTACTGCTATGGAGTATCAAACCTTCCATTCCCCAGCAATCACAAAGAAAATGCTAAGATCGTTACAAGTTTCTCTAATTGAAGGTAACACTTTAGATCAGTCGCAACATGGATTCAGGTCATGACAAGGAATGGAAATAATTTTAGAGTCAGTGATGGATGGTCCCCTGTTGGTAATAGATGCTGGGCAGGAACTGATCCTCAGTTCTTAGACCTCTCTGCAGACCGCAGAAAAACAGTAAGACCTTGAGAAGTGTACTAAAATCTGATAGATTCTTCTTGGGGGTCCCCAAAAGGTTAAGAAAGGAATGTCTGCCACTAGACCTTGTCTTCTTCCTACTGCCATATTCTGTAAATCTCTTTTTTTCACCACAAGTCTATCAAAACTTGTATGAAGCTGCGAGGGGGATAGATGAAGGCTGTGGCTGGATGTCAGCTGCTTGAAGGCTGTCATGTTATTGTTCCCTCTCTCCTCCCATAGCTGTTTATCACCATTTACTGGGAAAGGCAACACATGAAAGCTCCTTAAACAATGCATGTCCTCTCTCAGCCTTAATAAAATAAGTTTTCTACTGCTTGTCTTCCAACCTGATGGATAAGAATTGTCCTCAGTTAAGCTTATATGCTTATTTAGGAGCCAGATGACATTAATGGACATAGAGAAAGCATATCTAGGAAGCTTTAGCCCACAGAAAGCACTGCTGCACAGATTACTACCACCACATGTTTTTACAAGCACCTCAAATCTCTCCTGTTTTTCCACAGCATCTTTCCACAGAAAAGAAGTCAGATTGGAGATCTTGTTCCTATCTTGAAAACAGTAAAACATTTTTTTAAATGATTGCATAAAGCTCTAGGATGAAGTTCATCACTGAAAAAAATAATTTCCCTGGTACAACAAAACCTTCTATTGTAATAATGATGTGTAGGAGGCAGAGGACTTTCCTGGGGCTGTTCTGTCTGTGAAATAAATTTACACAAGAGCAAAGGATAAGCCTTGTCACCTTCCTCCGCAAATAACTTTTCATGTATTGCTGTTCCACATACAACTCCTGCTTACCTAAACTGCTTCTCTAAGCAACTCAGAGCAGCCTTTAAGGTTTAAAAGGCACAGGTCAAGGAAGAATGATCAGTTTGGTAGAACAGTCTCAGTCAATATTGATTTGCAACTAAGGGCAGAACTTGCAACTAGCAATCACCCACGGCTGTTAAAAACAAAAGTGGAAAGCTCCTCCATCTGCATACTAGAAAAGGCATCAATGGTTGTTTTGCTGGAGGCAGAGGATGACTTCAGAATCATATTAAGGCTACAGAATTGAGGACCGAGGGATGCTGTTCACACCAACAGCAAGGTCAAATCCTAGCTGATATCACCTGAATGGCTTCTCAGCCACAGACTGATCCTTAGGACTGCTCTTTTTATTTCTTTTAAAGACTTTTTTCCATTAGTTTCATTTTTTCCCCATACCTAGGGCTCTGATCTTTCTTTTCAGGGATCAGATTTGATCTCCTTCCTCTAATTTTTACGGAGGGAGGGCACGTGCAGAAACAGCAACTTGTCTTGAAAGAAGCTTCAAACTATGATCAATGAGAATCTTGCACCTTGTGCAACCCTCATGTCTTCCTACTGGCTCCTGCAAAACATAATCAAAAAGAACTTGACAATAAAGTGTCACAGCCATAGACAATCGCACAGGAGGTATTAGCTGCCCTCCCTCCAGCATCATCAATAACATGAAAATACATAAAGCCACTTGTTCCTTGCTGTGGCAGTTTTCATTCTGCTTTCCTGCATTTTATCAACTGGCAGTGGCTAGCAGTTGCAGAGGAGGAATTTCACCAGAAATCTGACAGTTGATGTGGTCAGCCTTCAAGCAGACTACTGGATGATGCCCTATGGACAAAGAGAGACTCCCGTGGCCGAGGGGGATGGCTGACACTGAGTGTAATCTAGTTCGCATTAAGTACGTTCACAGTTCCCTGAGGAAAGGGGCAGTAAATATGCCAGATCACCCTAAAATCACTCTTAATGTGAAATGAGGCTAGAAAAGAAGTTTAATTTACAAAAGATGGAGAGGAGTTCCTAAATCAATCTAGAGATGAACAAGCTGGAAACACAATAAATGTCTCAATAAATAGCTGGTATCTTGTTGCAATTTCAGATTTGTTTTGTTTTGTTTTGTTCGGCTAGCGGAGCTGAGCACTGAGGTGGATGGACACGAATCACCTTGGATGCCACAGCTGGTGTCTGATTCTTAAACAATTCACATTCTCCCAACAATGTCCTTCCAGGTAATTATTAGTGGTATATGGAGGATGTGTAGGTGTTGTACCACTGCTCTGCAGTAATATTCTCCTTTTGGTACGGTTCAGATGGTAGGGGAAGGTCTAGTGGTTTATCCAATATAAAAAATGTGATTCTGTGTAGAAAGAACTTGGTCCTATCATTTGAGCAGGGGGTAGAATCATAGAATCATAGAATCATTAAGGTTGGAAAAGACCTCTAAGATCATTGAGTCCAACCATCAATCCAACACCACCATGTCCACTAAACCATGTCCCTAAGCGCCTCATCTACATGTCTTTTAAATACTTCCAGGGATGGTGACTCAACCACTTCCCTGGGCAGCCTGGTCCAATGTTTAACCACTCTTTCAGTGAAGACATTTTTCCTCACGTCCAATCTAAACCTCCCCTGGCACAACTTGAGGCCATTTCCTCTCGTCCTATCGCTTGTTACTTGGGAGAAGAGACCGACACCCACCTCGCTACAACCTCCTTTGAGGTAGTTGTAGAGAGCGATGAGGTCTCCCCTCAGCCTCCTCTTCTCCAGGCTAAACAACCCCAGTTCCCTCAGCTGCTCCTCATAAGACTTGTTCTCCAGACCCCTCACCAGCTTCATTGCCCTTCTCTGGACATGCTCCAGCACCTCAACGTCCTTCTTGTAGTGAGGGGCCCAAAACTGAACACAGTATTCGAGGTGCGGCCGCACCAGTGCTGAGTACAGGGGCACGATCACTTCCCTACTCCTGCTGGCCACACTATTTCTGATACAGGCCAGGATGCCATTGGCCTTCTTGGCCGCCTGGGCACACTGCCGGCTCATGTTCAGCCGGCTGTCGACCAATACCCCCAGGTCCTTTTCCGCCAGGCAGCTTTCCAGCCACTCTTCCCCAAGCCTGTAGCGCTGCATGGGGTTGTTGTGGCCGAAGTGCAGGACCCGGCACTTGGCCTTGTTGAATCTCATACAGTTGGCCTCGGCCCATCAATCCAGCCTGTCCAGGTCCCTCTGCAGAGCCTTCCTACCCTCGAGCAGATCAACACTGCCGCCCAACTTGGTGTCATCTGCAAACTGACTGAAGGTGCACTCGATCCCCTCATCCAGATCATTGATAAAGATATTAAACAGAACTGGCCCCAAAACTGAGCCCTGGGGAACACCGCTCATGACTGGCCGCCAACTGGATCTAACTCCATTCACCACAACTCTCTGGGCCCAACCGTCCAGCCAGTTTTTGACCCAGCACAGAGTGCACCTGTCTAAGCCATGAGCCGCCAGCTTCTCTAGGAGAATGCTGTGGGAGGCGGGGTCAAAGGCCTTACTGAAGTCCCGGTAGACCACATCCACAGCCTTTCCCTCGTCCACTAGGCAGTTCACCTGGTCATAGAGGGAGATCAGGTTGGTCAAGCAGGACCTGCCTTTCATGAACCCATGAAAGTTCATGGTAGTTTGGGTTCTGCCCATTTTCTTCAGAGATTGTTCACTCTCGGAAAGTACAGAATACTTTTTGAAAGCTCTTAATCAGTTGATGTTCTGTGACTTTCCAGAAATATTTCATCTAGGGAACTATGCCAGTCCTTTGATGGGAATTCAGGTAAAGGGGGAGATTAATAAATTTGGGGCTATATTTAATAGGAATGAAAAACTGAAAAAGGCCACACTGCAAACAGTGCCAGTCTGTGCAAATTGTGCTGCCAAGTTTTTATCTGGCTGTGGGGTGCTTGGCAGTAGCTTTGTTGGGATATTGCCTGTGAAGTGTTCTGCGATCGCAAAGAGAGCTGTTGTTCAGGTGCTGTGGCTCGTGCTGGCTGGACGGTCCATTGCACGCAGGTCTCTCTGCAGCACAAGGTGGGTGTGCAGAAGGCCACGCTAAGGCACAGGGTGGGACCCTAAAGACCCTCACCATGTTATCTGATCATTAGCTTCAGAGTCCCAAAAATGGCTGTCCAGGCTATTTCATCCCTGCACATAGATTTAGGTGCAGGGATGCACCCACATAGATCTAGGTGCAGGGATGCACCTTTTAAAAAAAGGCACCAGTGGGTGCTTCTGAAGATGGTTACCTAGCACAGCTTGTGCAATGCTGCCTTGGCCAGCAGTGTTTAAAGAGGAAAGCATGCAGTGTTCAGCCTCTTTTGTCTCTTAGAAGCAGCCAAAACAGTTTTTAGCATGTATCACTAACTGCAGCAAACAAATCAACTGGATGATAAAAACAACAGCAGCAACTACCAGCTTTAGCCTTTTATTTCCTGCATAAGTTAGAAGGAAGAAATATTTGATCTTTGAGGTTATTGATGTGTGACTGCTTACCCATTCTTGTTTTGCCTTCTCTCTGCAAATCCTTTTAACTAACTTTCGGGAGTAATTTTCCATTCCCATTTATTTTCTTTCCTAAACATGTTGCACAGTTTAATGTCCTCAGGTGTTGCCAGGGAAACAGAATTTTGAACCTGGCTTGTCAAGCAAATGAAGGAGCAATTATTTTTGAAGTATTTCTATAAGCTTGGATCAAAGATGATCACATATTTTTTTAAGGTAGTGTTGGTAGCACTTTTTTGTAAGATTACTCAACACTTCCAGTGGCAACCCCCTGTATTGTAACTCCCGCTGTTCAGCATGACATTTCCTTTGGGTGCCTTATTCAGAAGGTCCCAGCAAACCTGACCCAGCTGTTTCCAAGCAGAGAGAGGACAACATGTTTTAGATGTTTTAAACTAATTCTTACAGCTGTCTCCTCTGTGTGTAGAGCTGCCACTCTGGTGCAGCAAGGTGAAATTTTCCAGGGAAGAAGCACCCTGGTGGTAGAGGCTTGGAGGGAGGGGAGCTACAATTTTGTCTCCTGGAGTCTGGGCCTGTATTTGGGCTAGTACCTTTCCCAGGTGAACCATCCCTTTAGGTGGTTCCTTCCCTTCTGCTGCTCATTAGAAGGGAGCGTGGAAGTGAGGGCAGGCATCAGGCTCCATTGGTGCTGGGCTACAGGTGTGCACTGGGAGATACGTTGTGTGGACAGCCCTGAGTCCTCTCCTCTGAAGCTCAGATGAGCACACAGCTTCTCTCTGCTTAGTGTGGTGACAGGCCACATCACCTTAGAGTTCAGGAAGACTCAAATGTGGTAGATGTAGGAGGGAAATGGAGGGGTGGGCATGTTAAGCTGCCACCAAGGTCAGCTGCAGCCCATGTGGTGTCTCAGGGTTGTTCCTGAGACTCTCTTCTGGAACGTGCAACTCCCCCTGAGGTGAGCGGGCATTTTCAGTTCGTGGCTGAGTGCCTGCTCTTTGCCATACTGACTGCATGACCTTGTCCAGAAGTAGCAGGCTGTGTTTCCAGTTTGTAATGTTGCCATCTACAGAGCCTTCAACTCTAGCATTAAAAGAAAAAATTAAAATCAGTATTACTTTACACTTCATATAGCTATCTCAGGGAAAGGATCCTAACACACCCTGAGACAGACCTTTAAATGAAAACAGCCTGCACCATTTTCTACAAGAACCTTCTTGTACTTTATGGTATTTTTATTAACTCCACGAGGATTTTTTTTCATCAGGACACTGTCTGTCAATGAAAGTCATTATGCTCTCAGCACTTCATCCCACTAATGGAGTTACTAAATTGTATAAGTATTGGATTTTTACTATTTGGCAATGAAAAATGTTTCTGTAAAACTGAGAATAAGAGTAAAAAATATACAGGCATAAATTGTCAATAACTTATGGGTTGGTGTAAGGCAGCTAATGTAAGGAAACATTTTTCCTTTTCCAATGCAATTACATGAGTTGTGGGACAGTTTTCACTGCGCCCTGGTTACAGGATACACATGGAGCCTGACTGGCTCATCAACATCCTGGAAAGCCTAAAAAAAAGTGATGTTACTCCACTTGTACTCTACCCCTACTTCCAGTAGAGCTGCTGGAAAACCTTATTATACCTACCCTCTCCTAACACAAAAAGTTATCTGAAAATGTCAGATAAAAATATTTCAAGAAAAAAAAATTATTTGTGTTCATAACCTGAGATTTTTTGTTACTGAAATGGTTTTGTTGTTCTTTTGTTTTCCTCACCTTTTCCTCAAGATGTAACATTAGACCTACTTACAACCTTAAAGTAACATATTTTAAGCATTTCAGATCCAAGTTAGTAGTAAATTTCATGTTTTTATTTAAAGTGGTTATACTGCTGCCTTGCTGTATTTCTGTATAGAAACAAGAAAAAAAAAAAAGGGAAAGCAAATCAAAACTCATGAAGAATCAAAAGGCCTGACTCATCTAGTTTGGAATAAGCATTTCGGGAAATAATACGATGGATTTTTCACCTGTCTGGTGCACTGCTAATATGCTGTAGTTGCTGGTGTGTAGTTTGGAACAGAAGAGATTCCTTTTGCTACTTGTCGTTAGTTGTTTCTACACTCAAAATTTTGCCTATGTAAAGCATTGTGTTTAGGAAGTCCAGACTGCATGTCTTTTCTTGAAAATCTCAGAAAAGATGTTCTTTCTGTTTCTTCTCAATTACAGACCATATCTACTTGGCCATTTCTAGTAATTGGTAGTCAAATACTCCAAATGAGAAATTTGCTTGTTATAAAAGGCTCTTTCTGCTCCTGCTGTGAGAATTAATTTTGAAGTAGCCTCAGTGTTGATTTTGTTCCGAAGTATTCTTTACCTTTGGCGTTTACAGAAGTGAGAGCTGCAGCGCAGGACCCATGCAGAGGGCTGATGATTGAGAGTTAACCTAGAAGTGCAGTAACTGTTAAGTCTTTCTAGCCAGACTTGTCAGGGTTTTCTTTTGGAAGACAAAGATTTAAATAAAGGCTTTGATATACAAACAAGCTATCAAAGGACAAGTTACCACGTTAGCTTCTCTATGGTAACTGTCTGTGTGTTTTTCAGCTCTCAGGCACTCTTCAGGAGATGAAAAATAAATTAATTTCCACCTTAATTGAGAAGTAAGTCACTTTCAATTAATTGGCTCACATTTGCCATGAGGTACACAGGCATGGATTGACTGGGGAGATAAAGAGAAGACTTACTGCAGTTTTTACAGCATTCAGTAGAGCAGCCCGAGCATCCGTCTCCCCTTGCTGCAGCAGCCGCTGCCCTGTTCCCTTCCTGGCACCTTCATCACTTACAGCGTGGCTGAGTCTGGCCGTGGGTTAAAGGCATGCTCACAGGCAGTCCTCAAACCCACAGCACTCAGTTGGGCTGTCAAAACCCTACAGCTTCCCGGTAAACTCCCCAGCGTAAAGCTGGGGCTGCCTGGACAAGCTCGTGTGCCAGCAGGGGGCAAGGGGGCCCCGTGGTGCGGCAATGCCCTGCCTGCAGCTCCGGCTGCCTTTGCTCCACTGCTTTCTGAAGTCGGCCGGAGGAAAGGGCTCGTTAATTCTTTTAAGCGAACCACCCACTTAAAAAGCCGTTTTTTTAATCAGTAAGCAAGTCGTTTTTTCCATCGGTGAGCAGATTCTGCCTCTCCTGGAGTCCTGGGGGCTGTGAGTGTCCGTCCCGTTCCCAGGCTCTTGCTGACACCTGCTGGCCTCCTGCTCGCACGAAACTCAGGGTGCGGGGGGGAATTTGGATGGGGAAAGTGGGCTAGCCCTGTCGTCTTCCTGCTGCCGCTGCCTTTTAGTCTCTGCGTTGTCGGTTGTTGAACCTTTAGAGGAGATTAAGATCTTTGGAACAAGTATTTATTGGGCCAAGCTTCATTACTTCATACACATGGCGTAAGAGTGCAGGATATCTCTCCTCAGCACCTGGGAGGACGGTAAGTATGAGCCTTAGGTGCTTCAGCATTTCTTCTAGGCTCTTCTTAAAGAGGTACAGGCCATGCTGGTGATGATGGAGCAGAGATCCACACCCTCAGCACCAGCCAGTGGGCTGGCTCGCTGCAGGGTGAGGCGTCCCACAACCTGCCCAAGGAGCCAAGAGCTTCAACAGAGCAGAAGCTGTACAATTTAAATTCATTCATCATTTGTTTCAAAATGAAACAGTTAGTAGTGCTGGCAATTTGATATCATTTATGGCAGGGAATTATGAACCATTAATTGTTAGATCCACTTCAGAGTTTCTGACTTTACAGAGGCACTTAGTGCAATGCTGGGGTCAAACAGACAATAGGCTTGATAAAATTCAGTATTTGTTTTCTAGCAAGCCTGAGTTATGCAAAGACCTAATTCTCTGTTGCCTTGCCAGAAATACACTCACTTATTTAGTGTGTAAAACAAATGTGAAATGCAAATAACTTTGCACTTCTCTAAATGACAGCCAGAGCAGTAGGAGACATGGTGGAAAAGTTTGAGCATAGGGTTACATGTCCTTATTTGCATGTGAATATCCTGCAATTTGAATTGAAAGAAGAGTGTTTGTTTTTTCCTTTTATGTGGCAGTTTCAAACCTCAAAAACTGTGACATGCAGTACAAACCAGTTACTGTTACTTGCTGCAATTAGACAAATGGAGTATTCAGTGAAACAGTGCTACTCCTCGCAAACCATGCCGTACCGTGTGACATGGTGTTTGGGGAGTGAATAATGACTAGAGTCACAGGGCTGGTCCCTAGTTCGGTTATTCCTGTGTTGTGGTAGCACCTGCAGCGTCAGGGTGAAAGGGAAATGCTTTTCATGTGCTGAGGAAGAACTGAGCAGAAGGAAAGAAGAGCTGCCATCTTGTGTGGGGAACTGAGACTGCACTAAAGGAGGCTAAAATTATGAGACATTTAAAAAAATATTTTACTTTTGGAAACTCCTTAAGTAAAGATAATTTCCTTTGTAGTGACTAGTTCCATACTTTCTTTTTGTTTTTAACTAATACAAATGAATAATTTTGTCCATAAGCTCTGTTTTTCTGGCTTCAGCAGTACTGCAAACTCATTGAGAGGATGCTGAGGCAGTGGGAGCAGTGGCCCATTCTTTGTCTGCAGCAGCTGGCAGAGCTGACTGGCCACGGAGCAGGACATCTTGCAGCCAGGAACATCAGCCCTGTACACAGAAAATATCTGTGTGTATTTTTGTGTACAAAATATGGTAACCACAAACAAGTTTATGGTGTGTTACATGGTGTTGATGAATCAGATGGTAGCAGGCATCTTTCTCCAAGCCTCTTGGTAGGTTCTTTGTAGGATCTGGATTCATTGTTTTTTTTTTCTTGCTGGATGTGGATGCTTAGCACAACCAGGCAAAGAGGTGTACTTGCCAATACTGGAAGCACAGAGATGTTTTTCCAGTTTCTGTTTTCCCATCCCCTCCTAATTCCTAAGAGCACAATTGAATACAGGAGCTATAGTAGCAGATTATGAGTAGACCTAGATGGACAAGACTGTATGCAAAACCCTCACCTGCTCTCCCTCCAGTTGCCCTGGGCAAGGAAAGTGGGATGCTCTGTTTCTGGAGTCCTGCTACAGGCAGGCTGGCACTGTCCATCATTGTGTCATCCACAAAGTAATTGATCTTTTTTGCACTAGCAATGGCTGCATTCCCTGCCTCCACCAGGGAACAAATGTAGAGTGAGATGTACCGTGACACCTGAAGAAGGCTATCCCAGAAGTGCTGTTGAGAATTTATTACATCCATACAGATCTCAGATGAGAGACGATAATCAGCATTGCCTTTGATGAGCAAGAGAAAGGGAAAAAAAAAGCTTAAGCAAAATTTTTCCCTTTTGTTTAGCCAAGGATCTTCCACTACTACATTACACAGGAATGAAGCTGGAGTCTTCTCCAGCCACTGAGGCAGCAGTGGGAAGTATAACAACATCCTTACTTTAGTCTTTGCCTTTTGAGAGTTACCAGTCGTAACCAAACTCAAGGACACGAAGACCTTGTGATAAAACTGAATGTGTGTAACATCTAGGCAGAAGAAAACAGTTCCCCGTGAGTGTATGGGTGTATGGTAATGGAGTCTCTGATCATGGTAAGTGGAGAGACAGAGGATGGTAAGACTACCAAAAAAGTTGGATTCTTAACCCAGAAATCTGGATAAAAATAAGGGAGAGTGTATGTCAAGTTCTGTACTTTTTCCCAGATAGAAGACATTGCCTTGCAAAGCAAAATAACACCTTAGCCAGGACACAGAGCATGTCTTCATGTTGGAAAGGTAGGCTTTGTGTCTGAGGTAGTCTTGTGAGAAAACCCCTGTTGGCATTTGGGAGTAAGCCCACTGGTATTATCATGACCTCAAGGAAGCCCAGGATCCTGAGGTGACAACCCTGCAGCTGTTAATCAGGAGACAGACCAAAAACTGATGTCCTCACCTACTTCTGCTTGTCAAGCACCCAAAGGACACTGAACGGTTTAGTCTGTTCTGTCAAGCTTACTTTCCTCTAAATGTCTTTGCCAGTAATATTAGTTCTGTTCCCTGCTATAAAGTTCACATTGAGAACTAGACAGTGCAGGTCTCCTGGAGAAGAGTTTGTCCGATTTCTGCTACATCCTATTAGCAGTAGAATTAGCAGAGACAGGGTATCCTTGAGGTCTGTGAGCACCAGAAAACTAACAGATAAACCATAAAAACTTTATTCCTGTAGGTGGGCTACATAGAGAGATCCTGAGAGAGCAGGTCAGCTTCATGGTGACAACTGTATGGAAAGTCTACAGAGCTTTAGCAATAATCTAACAGCAGATGTTAGTAGATGAGCTGGTAGATGCTGAATTTTGAAAAACTGTGTTGACAAGGGTTATCTCTGTGCGCTTACTGCTAAGGAGATTGAGTGAGAAGCCTTCTTACTTCAATTGCTGGTTCAATTCAAACTGCTGTTAAAGTGGTACTGGGAAGGAAACCCAGCTGAGTTAGGAACTTAAGGTGTCTCAGCACCAAACTTGCTTATTTCTTGTTAAAGTTGACCTTTCTGAAGGCCTTACCCTGAATAATTAGGGGCATGCTAGAGCTTACTCAGTTGTCTCACCTCACAACAAGCTGTTCGAGTGTTTCTTCAAAGACCACTGAGAAAGACCAGAGAGGAGCCACTGACACTCTTCATCTGGTCTTACTTCTGTCAGTGACAGTTTGGCTTTTCTGCCCTTGCTTTCTAGTAACTGATAAGCAGAAGAGAGACTCTAACTTCCAGCCTCTGCCTTTTCCTGTAATCTTCTTAAGACCCATCACTGTTTCACTACAAACAGATAACTATCTTCAGTAAACCCTACATGTATTAGTGAGAATAATGGACATCATCTACCTTTCCCCTGTAAAACATGATCTACTATGATGACTTGTTACAAGGAAACTTTGTTGTCCTAGGTAGACAACAGTTCATTGGAAAAGGACTCAGACTCTGTGCCTTACAAAGGCTCTACGCAAGCTTAGCAAAGTCATTCTTTCTATTCAGGGCTTGCAGGCATTCAAACCTCCTGTCAGACACAGCTGCCCCAAGATCTCCCTTCACATCTCGTCAGTACCTTATGAAATGATATTGACACACTCTCGGAGATAATTGCCTATCTACTTTGTAGGTTCACATTTAGATTATAATATTTGAGGACACTTAGCCATTTTGTGATTGCCTAACAGTGTCTTACTGCCTCTCATTTCCCACTATGAGACTGTCCCAATTTATACCTGAAATTCTTACTAGTATTTTTGTACATGGGCATGCACCTGGACTTTCATCCTGTTCCCAGTACTGTTCCTTATGTCCGTCTAATGCCAGTGATCACCAGTTCTTCTTGTATGCTATTTTGATCTCCCTCTGGTGTTGCTTTCCAACTATGTGTCATCAACAAGTCTTACAAGCATGCTACTTTTTGTGCCAAAATCTTTAATGAAACTCCTCCCTAAACCAAGCCTTGCAGGGCTGCACTGTAGCTCCTTTTCTTCTCCCAGCCTGATACTTCACCTTTCAACACTACCCACAACTGTTTTCAGCCTTTCATAATTCTTTTATTGTTTCTATTTTTTTATTGTTTATTTATTAATGTCTCATGCAATAGTCTATCAAATTCATTGAAGTCCAGATAGATCAGATTGCCAAGAAAACCAGCAAAGAAAGACACGGGCTCGATTTGGCACTGTCTGTCCTTGATCAACTCATACACCTTAACACCTTTACCGGGCACCTCTATTTCTTTTAATATTCAGCCTATCAAATGGGATTTCTTTTTTGGGTAAGAGAGTACATTCAGAGACAAATGTGGGGGGAGGGAAATTAGATCTGTAGTTGTGTTTACTGTTTTCTCCTTTTTAAATGTACATTTAAATGTACTTGCTCTTCTGTACCATCATTTGATAAATATATTAAAAATCCTTGCTAGACTGAGATTCCATGTTCCCATTCCTTCAGTGTTGCGTAACTGAAGCTCATGTCTCAGTTTCCTAATTTGAACATAAAGACTATATTACCCTGAGTGTGGGTGTTAAAGAAATATTTCAGGATAGAACTAAAAGTAGTATCTACTGTGTCATTAGGAAATTTTCATTGCCACGCTCAGTCTGACCTGTTCTTAAAACCATAGAGAAGCTCTCAGCACACAGGCAAACACAAATCTGAATTACATCTGTGCATTATCCGATTTGCTAATATGCTAATATGCATGAATCAAGGAACATTCTAATTGCAATCCTAACCACATACCAGAAACATCTATGCTTTTAAATGTACAGTGTGTGTAATCAAGTTTCAGCTATTTAAATTCAGTTCTAGAAGCAGATGTAGCCAGTCTATTTTAGTTTATGGAAGGCCATTAACCAGTCAAGATCATTTGCATGTCTTGAAGAGAAAGGAAATTTACTTTGACTCACCTAAATGTTTGTGTCTTTTTGTGAAGTTCCCTCCATGGATCAGAGAAGCTTAGACAGCAGGAGCAACCTACGGTTATAAACTTCATCCTGAACTTCAGGTTGCTGTTATGTGTGACAAGTTTTGAACTGCTTTGTTTTCAGATGATGTGCTATTTGGAAAAAAGAAGATAGGATAAAAAACCACCAAAGTTTGCTCTACTGCAGAAACCATTATGAACAGAAATACATATAAACAGGAAATCTTATCAAAACATGACTGAATAAAAGTTACTATGTAACAGTTAAAGTAGCAAATACTAAAATAAAGTGAGAGAAGGTAGAAGGATCTAGCAATATTGCTAGTACAGTGACAATATCTGGGGTTGTAATTTTTTGGCCAAATTTTTCAAAGTGATGATAACCTTGCAATTTAATTTTTTTTCCCCAGAATTAAGCCCTGAATGTGCTTTAAAACATACTTGCTTTTTAAAACTGGTAGTTGGGAAAAGGGGCAGGTAGCTCAGCAGGACAATTTTACCACTGTTAAAAATCATCCAAGTTCCTGATCATAAAAGAACACATCCATGGACCTGTTGGAGAGGGTCCTAAGCCTGGGTTTTGGATGCGTGTCCTTGGCAGCAAAAAGTTCTGTTCTTAGGCTACAGAGCTGGCTCTTTGTAAGCATAGTTTTGAAAATGTAAATGCAGTGGACCATATTTCCCATGGAATTAAAATAACGTGCAATCCTAATTTATTGCATTCAGTGATTAAACAAATAAATTCTTCCTTACGTATTCAAATTGCCATCCATCAGCCCTTTCAAGACTGAATCTATAGTACCCTTCTAGATAGCTGGAGAAAAGTCTTTCATTAATTATCACACACAGTGTTATTACTGCCTGTACGCTGCTGGCTGCAAAAATAATTCTTTGCGTTTCTTTGTTGCAACTTATTGTTTCTATCTTGGCAGCAAATGTACTCACTCGAGGCTCATGAGCCTAACCAGCATTGCTACCATGCACAGAGCTCTGTACACACCTCAAACCTGTATGGAGAAGATAGCAACCCTTTGAGTGGAGCATTTATCTCATTTAGCGAGAGGAGCAAGGGCCGTACTCAGGAGGTAGACTAAGGAATGTTTCCTCCCAGACTTGAGGCTGCTGTGCAAATTGCTCTGGGGTGCTGGAGAACTCAGATCATAGAACCATAGAATCACAGAATGGTTTGGGTTGGAAAGGACCTTTAAAGGTCATCTAGTCCAACCCCCCTGCTGTGGGCAGGGACATCTTTCACTAGATCAGGTTGCTCAAAGCCCTGTCCAACCTGACCTTGAACACTTCCAATGATAGAGCATCCACAACTTCCCTGGGAAACCTGTTCCAGTGTCTCACCACCCTCAGCGTAAAACATTTCTTCCTTATATCCAATCTAAACCTACCTTCTTTCAGTTTAAAACCATTGCTCCTTGTCCAGTCACTACAGGCCCTGGTAAAAAGTCTTTCTCCATCCTTCTTAGAAGCCTCCTTTAAGTACTGAAGGTCTCTCTGGAGCCTTCTCTTCTCCAGGCTGAACAACCCCCCTGTCTCAGCTTTTCTTCATAGGAGAGGTGTTCCATCCCTCTGATCATTTTTGTGGCCCTCCTCTGGACCTGCTCTAACAGGTCCATGTCTTTCTTGTACTGGAGAACCCATAGCTGGAGGCAGTACTCCAGGTGGGTTCTCATGAGAGCAGAGAAGAGGGGGAGTATCACCTCCTTTGACCTGCTGGCCATGCTTTTTTTGATTCAGCCCAGGATATGATTGGCTTTCTGGGCTGCACGTACACATTGCAGGCTCATATCAAATTTTTCATCCACCAGTACTCCCAAGTCCTTTTCCACAGGGCTGCTCGCAATCCATTCATCCCCTACTCTGTATTGATACTGGGGACTGCCCTGACTCAGGTGCAGGACCTTGGACTTAGCCTTGTTAAACTTCATGAGGTTTGCATGGGCCCACTCCTCAAGCCTGTCAAGGTCTCTCTGGATGGCATCCCTTCCCTGTAGCGTCAATGTGGTTAAATCCACAACCACAGACGCAGTGGAGAATTGTCCATTTCTTACAACTCTGTTAACTGTATTGTATTCTGTGGCCCCAACTAGGTGTTTACAATAAACATCCTTCCTGCCTGCAGACATTAACTGCCTTGATCCTAGAAAACTGATTTTAAATCCTTTGTTTTGGTAGCCTTCATAATTTTTGTTTACTTTAAAGTTTTTACATTTTGCTGGTAATGAATGCATCCATCCTGCTCCTGCCAGATCCTGTCATTTTCCCAACCAGACATCCAAATTCTTGCATTTAATATGCAGAGATCTTGAACGATTTATTTAACTGGTCTAACTTAAATTTGACATAGCTGAAGCTGGAATATTTTTTGTTCTTCTAATTCATTATGAAATGCTTGCAAAATGTTCAGTGCAAAGCAACATTACATTTCACTACTGTTACAAGTTGCTGTATTATTCTTCTGAGTTACAGACTGTTTCATTACACTTTTTCAGACTCTTCCCTGTGGTTGAGCCTTTTTTCGCCAGTTGGGCTGTACAGGTATGTTGCTGCATATTGAGTAACATCTACTTTTTTCTTTCAGAAACCACTGGAACCTACAGTAGAGCGGGCCATGCCCAGAATAAAGAGAACAAAATTTCATCCTACTTTAAGTTTAGAGCTCAGTGTCTACTACTGCTGTTGGTAGACTTGACTGTCTAGAAAGCTTTACAATCTGGTGCATTTTGTCCAGGTTTTCCTATAACCTTACTTATTTATGATCTTCATTTTTACTCCTTATCTCCATTTCTGGCTGTGCCTTGTTTGGTAAAAAGGCAACGCTAGGATAATTAATCTCTTTAATGATTGTATGGAAATGTTAAAAATCATTCTTAATTATAAGGACTACATAAGGACTACAAAACAAGGAAATGTGTTTTGAAGATATGGTCCACATGGGCGCTCCAGAAGCTTTGATTGCTGGCAGAAGATTGAAATGAGATGGTAATTTGTATCTAAGATCTGCATTTGTGTGTTTTTCATTTTTTCTGCATGACAAGAAAGAGTAGGATAATACAAGGAGCTCAGTGCTGCTCCTCGCTTAAAAATAATAAACAAAAATATGAGAGTTGCATAAGGAAACATTTTGGGACAGAAGGTGCTGATCTTTCAAGAGGGACACCATTTAAGACATGTAGGTTATTAAAAGTAAAAAAAAGAAACAGGGCAGAAGTCTTGGCTTGTCAATAGACTTTTCTGGGATTGCCAGAGGGCTGGAGTTGGCCAAGTTTCTCTGGGCTGCTTGGAGGATGGCAGATGTGGGAGCTTCTGGGAAAGGAAACATGTTTCTTAGGGCCTGAGGCCATTACATAGATTGATAAGTTTATTTTGAAGGAAAGATACACTAAAAGCAGGATTTGAAAAGGAATTCTTCCTTACTTCTTTCTTCAAATCCATATGAGAAAGGAAGTGAAGAGCTTTGAAGCTAGGATTTGGTGACATATACACATCTATCTGGCTTCTCCAAGTGCATCCCTCGGGATAGGCCTTATCCATTTGCCTCCCAGGTTGGAAGCCCATGGTTCTCCTACTCTTACACTAGGGTGAAGGCTATGGTATTTTTGTGTTTGAACTCTGTTCATCCAGAAGATCAACCAGATTACTCTTGTTAATATTTTCCTGTAGGAACTTTTATTGGTTTGGGAGAATGAGGAGTCACTTTAAACAAAGTGCAGTTTACTCTTACCACAACATAAAATGACAAAATGTTTTTTTTAGGTCTAGAATTATAAAGGAGTACCTGAGTGCTTACCTGACTGGAGTTTTTCACTTCTGTGGGCTGGATGCCAGTTTATTACACAGTCATTTCTGTTGCTTACTCTACATCTTCACAGCTAAACAAAGACTTTTATGTTCATGTCTTAGCTGAGGCATATGAACTAGTTTAATAATACTCAGAAAACATAAACTAAAGTAGTGACATTAAATGCATTACTTTGATGCTTTGCTAGGAACCTGCTACCTGGATGTCATCTTTTTCCCCCATTCCATTCCTGCTTGCATTTCCTCCCAGTCTTACTACTGAATTAATGTAGCCTAGGCCTATAGTAAACAGCCTAACAGACAGATCATGGCACTCTGATGCATTGTTATGGGGAAGCTGAAATCTGTCACAGGGGGAGGTGAACTGGAACTGATTTTAGGTTCCCATTCAATTTCTCAAGAATGCAAGAAAAAGAAAAGCAAGGGGAGGTTGGGCGGTAAGGGGAGAAAGACTTTAAATAGTATTCTTGACATTTTGAAATAATGATCATTGGCACTAATGCTGAAAAGCTTATAAACCACTGCCTTATGTGGATTAAAGAAGTAGAAAGGCCAGATCCCTCTTAGGCAGAGTACTTTGTAGTGCTATTTCAGTTTTGGGGATTAAGATGGATTTCAATAGGCTTACATTTCCTAACAAGTCTATGACCACCAGTGCCTCTTATGGCTCTCCCAGTGCACACTCTGACCACCTGCGAGGGAGAGGAAACTCATCTTTCTGTTTGTAAGCCAGATTCAGCACTTGCAGCTAGAAACATTGCTTTTCTTGGACTGTTATCTACTGATATCATTTACCATATGAAGTAATGTGGTTTGTAACAGAAACGGGGAGTAGTGGCAATATGAATCAAGGTTAGTCTGAGCTCTTGGCAATGCAGAGGAACACTGATATGAACAAAATTGCTTCCTTCAGCCCTCTCTGCTCCTTTGCTCCAACCTTCGACACACTCTTTTTTATGCTGTGAAATGCCCCTGCCTTCTGTGATTTTTCAAATAGCTTTCAACAGCTTTTGAATGCTACCATTACGGAGGAATTACATCTTTTCTTGGGATCAAACCATTCTGGCAATTTCAGCCAGGCTGCCTTCCCTCCTAGCAGGCTGACTGTGCAAACACCGGTGGGAGCGTAGACAGCCCCCAGCTTTGCAAGGACAGAAAGCTCTGTCACAACACAGTAGCTTCTCACCATGTGTAGGAGAGCTGTATAGACACAGGAACTGATCCGACAGGGGAGAGACAGACATCTGTAAAGTGAGAAAATAGCTAATCTGTGACAGAAGGTGATATGTCTGTATGAAATTATAAACTCTGTTGGGGATTGGGTTCTGAATTGTCAAAGTTAGTCTCTGAAGAGCCTGGGAGGATGTTTGGCAGGTGGCAGCCCTGACTGGGAAAGCAGCCTGCCATCTTCTTGAAGGACTACTGCGGGGAAGGTAGCGGGTGCTCTGCAGACAGTGGACTGATGGGGCTGTACTCCCCAGGGGTGGCTGCAAACAGGCTTTGTGATGCTGAGGTTTGTGAGACCTGGTGCTGTGAACTCAGGCCCAGGTACAGAGCCCTGTGTCACTCCTGAGCACCTGCTAGTGGAGGGGGGGTAAACCAAGGTAGGAAACACTGCAAAGGATGAGGTTCTGTGGTGGCCTTGGCAGAGACACTGGTTTAAGAAATCCTTTTCTCCTGCTTCCTTGTTCCTATCCTCAGTCACGACTCCCGTTCCGTGCCACAGCTCCCTCTCCCCTTATCTGTGCTGCTAAAATTGCCATTGGATAAGCTGTTAACCTGACCTCTATACCAGGATGTCTCCTTTTTGAAGTTTTCTGGTCAGCTTTTCCGCTGTCTTGCCAAATGCACTCACAGGCTGTTTGCACAAGCGAACTCATTAAAGAAAAAGATCTGATTTACGTTATTTTCATCCTCAGTTCACCCCCAGCTGTTAGTTCTGCACCTGCCTGAACTTCCTGCTCCTCCAGTTATACCTGCTATAAAAACCATTTCATTATCAATCTGGCTTATAAAATGGTCAAACAAATGGTATATCGTGCTGGCATCACAGAAGTGGAATAGCAGAAATGAGCATTACGGAACAGTCTGGAGACTGGAATGATTAAATCTGTACCCAATGCAAAATGGCTCATTGTGGCCACAGTCTGAGAAGTAAGATAGTCCCACCTGAAACTCTCCAGAAATGCAGAAATTTTTTTGGTAAGAGTGTGTAACAGAAGATGATGCAGAAGAAAGCTGGTTGGTCTAGCAGAGACAGCTCTTCACTCTATGAGCAGCAGGAACCAGCAAAAGGGGATATCTGACTCCCAGACCTCCTGCCAGACTCATCTTCTGGCAAATATCCATGCATGAAAATGTCAAACCCACATGCTTTCCTTCACAAGTTAGTTGCTCACTAGTTCTGTCTATGTTGGGATGACAAAACAGCAGTACCCAGAAATGGAGGGAGAAATTGTTTTTAGCGCCATCTGCTTTATGGTGTGAACTTTTCTGTGTAGTTTCACAGTATAAGATTTTCTGAGCTGGATGGTGACTGATGCAGACCTCTTTTCTACTGCTTGATGCTGAGACGTTAGGTGGACCCTGGATTTTGTGCTTCATCCCAATGGAAAATACACTTCATTTTTGTACAGACTCACACAGGCAGGTATGGCTGGGAGAGCTAGGCCTCCCCAGTATGGTAGGAAGCAGAAAGAAAGAGAGGTTTGTGTAAAAGCATAATTATACAAAAGGCTCAGACAAGACAATTTCCCCAATCTGGCATGAAGGGGTGACATCAGACCCAAGGCATCTTGGGACTATTGCTTTCAAATAGCTATAGCTTTCATATGCTTTGAAAGTAAAGTCACTGTGGTTATGAAAGTCCTGTTAAGAAATAAAGAAGAATTCATTTCTTCCCTGCTACGCTGTCTTCCTAAAGTTAAGCAATGAAGTTTCCTATGTTGGGTGCATGTCTGGGAGAGTTTAGAAGCAATTGGCTTGGGTTCAAAGAATAGGACATATGGGAAAGTGGTATCCTTTTCTTTGCAACAAAACCATAAAAAGCTGTGTCTGGAGGAATGGGCATTCTAATGAAATAGTGACAGACACTTGTCAATCTTCTTTTCTATTAAAGATAAATAACACCAGTGAGCTGGTCCACTTGTCAGAACAATTTGCAGTAGAACAGGATTATCCAGTGCAATATCAGGCCACAATATAACAATAATTAATGTTAGAAGAATAAAACTTAATTTCATCTTTTCTGAAGGTGACTTTGAGAAGCTTCTGTTTACTCTTCCCTTTAGGCAATTTTTGAACTAAATTTTCTTCTTTTACAAAGGATTTGAAAATATTATTTTCCCGAAATCTCTTAAAACACTGAGATACCTATCTCAGAAGTAGATCTGAGGAAATTTGATACAAATTATGAAGCTTTCTTTAGGACTTCTGACCTGATGCACTAGAAAACGTTCTGTGCTTAGAGATAATGTTTCCCTGCCATTGCCTCTGTATGGTTTTGGCATGAATCGGCCTTTTGACTTAAGCTGAGCTACTTAATGATATCTTGTGTAATGTCTATGTGGCCATAAATGAGCAAGACCTCTTTGCTAGGAACAACTTATTCCTTGAGGGGAAACAATCCAAGGGTTAAGTGTAGTACCTGTGAGATCACATTCTGTACAACTGAAGTCCAGACCAGCCTTTTAAATGAAAATAATGTTTTCTACTCTTCTACGAAAAACACCTGCAACTGCAGAACGGTTTGCAGAGTAATAGGATTTGTTTTTCTTAGATGTAAGGAAAAAATCACATTTATTTTTCCCTGTTCCACTTCAAATTTGCGATGAAGTTTTTGCTGTGAGGGTTTTAACAGAATTCAATAAGCCTTAATAGAGTGAGGCAGTCAGGAATGGCTGTCAGATGCAGATGAAATTCTTGTGACCTAGGGTTGAAAAAGAACAAATTACCAGAAACAAGTAGACTTCCCTCTCAAGTAAAAGATGGGAAGTCCATCAATCATTTCTTAGTGAATTATGAAATATTTTATTTTCTGACAAGAAATCCATGGTAGATTTAGACCATGTTTGCAATGCATATTTATAGTTTCAGTTATGCTGTGGTTTAAGATTGTGGTGTTCATGTTGGGAAAAACTCAGTCAACTTGTACAGAAGTTATTCACCAACTTGGATGTGTAAAAACTCTTTCTCCTGGAATTTACTGCATTTGTTCTATAAATATTTTAGAGCAGGAAAGTTTGTGGTCATTCTGATGTTTAAAAAAATCAGTAGTTAGGGTGCAAAACCAAGTTTCCTGCAATTGTAAGTTTTTTGGTAGGTGAACGATGAGATGTGACTTCCTTTCATTTACCTGCAGAGCCTTTGATTTATGAAGCATATTCTTTCATCTTTCATTTTTCATGGTGGACCTTTGACTGTTTTGCTTGTGTTACAATATGACTTGAAAAGAAGCACTTGATTTTAAGCAACTTGGTATGTTAAAAATGAAGCTATCTGGAAAAGCTGAGGGAATTGGGAAAATCAGGAGTCTATTGCTTAAAGATGAGCAAGAGCAAACTTACTCAGTTCTGCTTTCCAAAAGGGCTTTCTTAAAAAGATAAATATAGAAGGCCTAAAATAATACCTCAAATAAAGAACATGTTCCTTCTCTTCTTTGAGTTGGCTTTGATCAATATCCGTGTAAAAGAATTGCAGTTTTTTGACTTTCAGGTGTTTGGAAATGTTGCTCACTAACCATGATCATTATTTGATTTTACATATAACTGTTGATAAACCCCATGTTGATAAGCTCTTTTGTGTCACTGATCGTTGTAAATAATTTGAGTTTGGTTTGAGTTTTTTTCTGCAAGTTCAAAAGTTTTTGTAATGTTTTTTGATCCATAGTATATCTATACAATGCAGACAGATAGACTGAGCCTGCAACTCAATAAAGAACCTAGAAAGAAGTCTTCTACCAGCATCTTCTTATACTGTGATTTGTCTCCCATATGCTGGTAATAGCAATGTCTTGATGGACAGCTGGAGAAGTAATATTAGAAGCAACTGTCATGGATACTCCATATCCTGGCTGAGAAAGTGCACCCTGATCATGCTACCCAGGAGGAATCCCTGAGTCCTCAAGGGAAAGTTTGTATATTCAGTGAATATCTCTCAGAATTTAGATACGAAAGCATGATTAAACTGTTATGCTACTCTGAGTATCACTGGAAGTCTCACTTAGCAAGCATCAGCACAACAAACCCCCAAGTATCCTGACCCAAAAGAGCAGTTAGACGTATGCATCTTTTAGACTTGGTGGCTACTGCTTGAGACTTGGAAGTGGACTGGATGCCCTGTGGTGCAGCTTTCACAAGGAAGAAACAACTGTCTCTTTTCTCCTGACACTGGGTTAGTGGATGAGTTCAGCTGAGGAGGTTGGGCAATCACCCAAATCAGAGCAAAGATATAAATATTAGCACAGCATTCTCATGGGAGGTCCACAGAATTTAAAATTGGCTTCCTTGATTGATCTCAGAGCCTGACAGAGCTTGGCAGACCCATATATTTTCTCAGGCATTAAATGAGCATGGCTTGGATTATCTCCTTAAATGTTTTCTTTCTTTTTGGTGAAGTATAGAAATTGTGGAATGACTTTAAAAAAAAAAAAGAAAATGGAAAGTTTGTACCCTGAATCCATATTTATCATAGAAGAAAGGGCTAGGAATGATCTCAAAAGGTCACCTAGTCCATTTTCCTATCCCAAGGCAGGATTAATGATACATGAAGTAGAGTTCCCACGCTGTGGTGCACTGGTGATGCATGAACCCCTTAAAAGTGAATGTAGCAGTGCTGCATAGAGTTACAGCATTCTGGGGCAAATCTTCAGTGCACAGGAAATACTATTTTCCGGAGATCATTTGGGATAGGCTTGCTGAGCCTGCAGCAAAGGGAGGGAGGCCTAACAGAGATTGAGGCTGTTCAGCCTTGGAGGACAGCGAGAGCAGCTGAGAGTGCCGGATGCAGCAGGATGCATCCCTGTCTCCTGTTGTTCAGCTGGGCTTTCTGCCCATGGCAGATTTCCTGGCTTACTTCTCTTAGCTAGTGCTGTAACTGCAGTCCATGGGTTTCTCAGCCACTCCAGCTAAATGTGTCCATGTCCGTTCTCTAGCACTGAAAGTGCCTGGTGTGGAGCAGCCATTGTTCTCATTATTATACTCTGCCACCCCTCAAAACAAGGTGGCTAGTTGCAGGACAACTGCCTGTTGGGTGTGACACGTGCCCATTTGGACTCCAGAAACATGCACAGGGGAGAGAAAAGCAGATTATTTGGGAGGCCAAAACATGTCCAGGGACCATTTTAATAATTTAATAGAAAAGGTAACTGAGTCCTTATGCTTGGGTACATTCCCTATTGCAACTGAGTTTACTCCAATAGATGTAGCACCAGCCCTGTAGGAGCAGCCCCTCCCTGTACCTCCTTGCAGACTTACTTTATGCATGATCTCTCTGTATGAAGTCATCTTGTCATCCTGGCAAAACGACATCCCTATCTGCTCGGGGCTTTTTACTTGAGGAGTAGATTTTTCTCTAGCAGTTTTCTACATATTCTGGTCTTTGGCTTCTTCTTGTGTTCAGTTTACCCCAAGGCTCAGATGACCTGTGCTACAAAGAGATGCATACAAGCAGTTACTGCAGATGGTGTTACTGAGTGCTGGTCACTTGAATGCTGATAACTTGCTGCTGTTGATCTTTAACCTGTTCTACTCATAGTGCCTGCTTTGGGGACCCCCCTAGTCCTATGATCCACATTTCTCTCAGGGATGCTGGGGCAGGGACAATACAGGTGAAATAAAAGAGCACAGGTTTTGGGACACAGGGGTTGCCTTTGCTAGTCAAGTTAAGAGGACACAGTAGGAGGTTGAGAAATACAGGTTTTGTGGGAGGAGGATGTGGCATGAGGTCTCCATCTGACAAAAGGATGTAGGAGGTGATAGGGTAATGGAAAGTCTAGGGCTAGACACCGATTTATATCACCCACTGACAAGGACGGTCAGGAAAGCAGTCTGTGCAGTGTTTGAGATAACATATAGAGCTGCTAGATCATCAGGGTGCTAATGGCCAGTGCTGATGCAGGAGTGTAACCTTGACTTTTGGGTAGAAGAGGCAGGCTGTGTTATCAGACTGCACAGGATGGCACTACAACAGATCCTATACCATTGTAGCCACATATCCCATACTAAAATAAAGGAGCTGACCAAAAAAGACCTTTTGAAAAGGAGGTCTGCCGTGCCTGCAAACCTTACCTCTTCTCAGAAAGGTAAGTATCTAATGGAGGTTCAACCTTTTTGTATCTGCTGAAGGAGGCAGATGAGGGACAGAGGCACTCCTAAGACCATGTCTTGGACTGACAGAGGCAAATGTTTCTTTTCGAAAAAAACTGAAAGCTGATAGCTTTCACCCCTGTGAAGAGAACATCCTCATGAAATCAATTTAGAAAGGCATACTATACCATGCTGGCACCTTAGTATGACTTTGAGATTGAAGATGTAGATTTATAATCTTAGCTTTTGATAGTGACTATTTTAGCGAGTATTTTGTGAAGACATACAAGGTAGCCAGGCCCATGACTATTGTCATGGCTTTATTTCCACAGTGCAGTGCTGGGCTTCCATCTCTGTTGCAGGAGGGGAAAGAACTGTGCCAAGAGATGTTGTTGCTTGACGGCCTGTTAGATACTTTTCCTGTGAGGTGCAAAACTAACAGAAGCAGAGCTGACTTTGGCTAGCACTTGACTGACCCTACAATGCTGTCCTTCTGTCTGACAAGGACTTTTTTTGACTTGCCCTTTCCATAGTTGCATATTGTGATTTGACAGAGCATTTTGGCAACCTGGTCTCCCATCAAGTTTAACATTGTGTTGTTCAGAAGACAAGTGATCCTCTGAGAACTGCAGTGTGTGTGCTATTAGGAAACACTGTAATTAATGGCTGCTGAAATGTTAACATTGAAATGTAATATACAATATTTCCCTGTTCTGAATTTCTGAACCACAGCAGATTGCATCATGTTTTATGATGTCCTCAAGGTAGTAAAGTATTTACGGGCATATAAAAAAGAAATTCTTTCCTAAAGCTCATATCAGAAGATTTAGAGAAAGAAATCTACCTTTAAAATTATTTGATTTTTGAATGTAAAGGTAGAGCATCTCCCAGCTTGTGTATGGTCCTTCTGACACTGTCACCAATTGCCAGGGAATCCAGCTGCTCAGAAATGGCATCACAGTTCTCATATTGGCACTCTTCCTGCTTTGCTTCTCTTATATTGCTATATGACTTGCAGAGAGCTGTCACTTTCTAGATTCCCAGCCAAATAAATAATGAATATGGCTTCATTTAGCAATTGAGATCTTTATGTCTGTAAGTTAGCTATTTTTCAGTAACTTCAGAAGAATTGTGTGCTGACTGAAAACCTTGAAAGTGAGGAATAGCTTTATTATATATGTGGCTGTAATTTGAGCATATAGCACAGCTAAATATTTTTAACATAGAAAGTATTGCTATATTAAAAACTGACCCACACTTTAATGATGGTATTGTAATCTGTCTAGCACAGGTTGCTGTTAGGGAAGAATACCTAGATGTATGAGTTAAATTTCATTACTAAAACAGCTTTTCTGAAGTTTAGTCTGAGGCTGTGAATTATGTTTTTGGAGTAACTAAGAATATCACCAACACACCACTGAACTCACCTTTCACTCCAGACACAAGGAAAATGTTTTTGATCTTTTTCTCTTTCACATATATTGGTTGTATTTCAGCAAGAACAGTTAGGAAATCTCTTAAGTATTCCAGAGAGGAAAGTGAATAATTACATGAAGAAAGTGAATAGACAACTAATTTATGGTTGGAAACCTCCACGATGAACTTCACATCAAATAACAGTACCACTTTACCTTTTTAAAAAAATGTTCTGTAGTGTTTATGGGAAAATAGCAAAATACAGCACCTTAAACTAGTTGACTAGAGTCTTTAACTACAAACTGAAAATTAGTTGGTACTTCTTTGTATTTTTCTTCCAGGTCTAAGATAGATTCAAATGGGAATACCATATTGTCTTTTTAACAGAGCCCAAAGAAACCGTGACGTGGTTCACAAACCTTCTGTTCCAGAAGTCTTAATAGACTATCAGAGTCTACTAAGGGCTTCTCCCCAAAACTTCCTCTCCCCTCCTCCACTAGTTATCAGCTCTGTGTCCCTTTGGTCACCTTGCAGCAGAGTTCAGTCTTTGTAGAAATAGGACAAAGGGAAATGACCCTGGCATTAGTCAGTGACTTAAACAAATACAGTCACAGGAAAGAGAAGTCTGTATCCCACAAAGGGCTCCCAGCCTAAAACCCACATCCTTCAGCCTCATGTGGGAAAACAGTTTCACCTGCATGGAACCACTTGAATGCATTGGGACATGTGAAGAAAAAGAAATCAGTGGTCTGGAAAATATTATCTATGCTGGAAAATGTGTAATGAGATGCTGCCAATAGCTCAGCTGCATAAGCACTAGGAGCAGTCATGAACATCCGTTGAAAGCACACAAACCTTGTCTGTGCTAGTTGCTTGGCACTCATGCAGCTGAGCTGCTGTTGAAAACTGGGTACAAGCTGTCAGAGGAGAGAATAGGACTGATCTACTTGGTGCTATGAATGCAACCTCGCCTCCTGGTTACAAGTCTTCAGGATAATATTAGGTTTGGATTCCTCCTGTCCACTGAAAATGCAACAAACTAGGCTTTTAGTAAAAATTTCACTATGAGACAACCTTTACCTCTATAAACATGTTCTTGGCTGTTAAGTGTAAACTAGAGTTAAGCAGACAATACCAGGAGCCACAGTTCAAATATAGTTTTTGTGCAAGTGGATGTTGTTTCATTTACTCCTGTTTTATTTAGGACTGAGGCTCATTAGATGCTCAACTACTAGGAAGGTAGGGCTGAGGATCTTGAATTAGGAAATTGCCTTGTCCACTCTCCCAACTGAGGGAGCCCTCAACAGTGATGGCTGAAGTGAAGTGTGACCAAACAGTTTGGGAACTGGAGAATATGTAAGCTAAACAATTTGTAATGACAGCTGTACACTCCTTCCAGCAAAGTTATGCTATAGATGAGGCAGACTATACTGGTGGATAGGTGGTTACTGCCATTGAGGATACATGGAAGCCACAGGACTTTTCCAGGTGAAAATCTTCCAAGCTTGTCTATAACTCTGCATCACACAAAATCTTTTCATGCAAACATTAAATATGATACACTGTATACACTTCAATATGCATCTTCTTAAAGGCTAATTATGCCTACTCTTTTTCTCAGCGTCTCTGGTTCACTAGGAGATGGATGCCTGCATTCCTTTGAAGATCTGATTCTCACTGCCTTAATGACATCCTCATAGGATAAGAAGAAATATACTCATTTTATGTATGGGAAATTGAAATTTTTACCTACAGTCTTGCCCTTTTAAGCAGACCTTCCTTTCTTTCACTAGTTTGTTTTTTTGAAGCCAGTAGAAAGGAAAAAAAAAAAGCTGTAACAACTGTCTCATAAAAAACCTACCTATTGCTTACCTCACAGCTATGATATTGGAGCACTGTATATAAAACATATTGCTTTGGAGGTGAGAGTATTTAATTTGTTTTTTTTTTTTTTTCTTTGTGAAATGACATTGAAATGATCAAAAATCTTCAGACATAAGAGCTGTAGTATTACATCATATAATTATTTAAAAAATGTTTAGTGCTCTGAGATCAAATAATTGCCTTCCAGCTATTTCGATAGTAATAAGCAGTTTCTGGTAATTGCATATATGTCATGTGGAATTGAGGTTTTATTGTTTTTATTTTTGAAGTGAGGATATAATTTTTCAAGATTGAGTGATTAAAAGAAAAAAGGAAGATAACCTAGGTGTGACTGAGATGTCCTTGATTTGCCTAGCAGTACATCTCCATTAACCTTCTGTGGCAGGAATCAGCCTGTAGATGTCCCCCAACACATGTCATGCTATGTCCAGTAGTTCAGCTCTGTGGAAAGCGGCTATCATATTTATAAATTACCAACAGCCCAAGTTAAAAAGAGACAGAGAGATGAAAAGCTGCTCAGGAATGGCTATTCTGTGGGAGGACAGTGGAGGTAATGACAGAGTGAAGAGCATCTCAGACCAAGAGAAACATGAACTAAACAAGAGCTGATAAGAGAAATAAGAATAAGAGTCTTACAGAAGGCTGAAGACATCAGAAAAAGGGAGCAAAAAATGGCACACTTCACCATGACTCTTAGATATGGAAATGATAGATTTTCTTCTGGCTTAGTGAACCAGAACTGACCTTAGCATTGTAATACATGATGAAAAGAATGCTGCAGTTCCATGAAGTGATAGGTTTGTAAGTGCATAATGTCTTCGACAAAACCAGCAGGTTAGTGGGAGAAAATATAGCTTATCCCGTAATCATCCTAATGAGATGATGAATTTTGGTGACCTTTACTTATGTTTAGCTAATGTAATTAAGTGCTGAATAGTGCCTGCATCAGTGGTGGACCTGGCCCTGCCTGCATATCCTACGGTGGAGCTGGCTGAACCTTGAATACGGTTTATAAGCATGGGTGGAATTCTAAACAGTTGTTTGCTTCATCCTATTTGCAACCTATTATCTTCCAATAAACAGCTGGTTTCTTTTCACACAAGACTTTGATAAATGGTTTCTATTTGTATCAATACCCATATCCACATGCAAACAAGTACATTTG
>NW_008824676.1:6466745-6467264 GCF_000699105.1 Pygoscelis adeliae
CACAATGTATTATTTTCACTTTTATTTGTCATTTTGATCATTATTCTTCTGCTTTCAAAACTATCCATGGAGGACCTGAAAGAATACAGAGTAACCTTTCCCTCAACACAGCTAATGAAGAGTCAAAGCAAACAGTAATGAGTGACCTTGAGATGGGGAATTCTAATTCCATACACAACTTAGCATTTCATAGCACTTATATTCTACCCTACTGCTTTTCTACCACAGATCACAGCACAGTAAAGAATAGAAAGTCAGCAGCATTCATCTTGCAGGTGAGTAATACAGAACCACAGAATTTGGACCAAATGTATTCCACCATGGTAGATTCATTAAATCATAGAATCATAGAATTATTTAGGTTGGAAAAGACCTCTAAGATCATCAAGTTCAACCGCAGTCCAACTGCCAAGTCCACCACTAAACCATGTCCCTAAGCACCACTTCTACACATCTTTTAAATACCTCCAGGGATGGTGACTCAACCACTCCCCTGGGCAGCCTGTTCCAATGCTTGAT
>NW_008824676.1:6467711-6468080 GCF_000699105.1 Pygoscelis adeliae
GACCAACACCCCCAGGTCCTTTTCCGCCAGGCAGCTTTCCAGCCACTCTTCCCCAAGCCTGTAGTGCTGCATGGGGTTGTTGTGACCCAAGTGCAGGACCCAACAGCCTTGTCTACCTGTGTCCCTTCTGACAGATACTTCTATAACCAGCCCTTAAAGTCTCCAGTAATGGACCCTCCCAAGCCTCTCTCCAGGCAAGCTACTCTGATATTTCATTATCGTAAACACTAGGAAAAGCTTTTTGAATAACTTTCTTGATTTTCTTTGCCTTTCCTGTCCATTGTGGACATAGCTAATGGCAGAATCTCCAATGAAATAATTATTTCTCTTGTAACAATGATCTGCATACTGGAAGACTACTATGTTCCA
>NW_008824676.1:6468115-6471999 GCF_000699105.1 Pygoscelis adeliae
ATCCTATTTCTTTCAGCCCTTCCTCAGTGAAGACTTTTTCAAGATTCTGATCTTTGTCACTTTCTTCTGGAATCTCTCCAGCTGTTATACATTTTTCTGGAAGGAACAATGTGATGTTATCTTGTCATGTTCAGCTTGTTGTTCACCATAACATACATAATTGTTTCCGAAGAACTGTCAGATAATATTTTGGTTTGTTTTCTCCATTATTTCTGCCTAAATTGAAATGTTTTGATGATAAATCATAATTACCTATACGCTAAATACAATTTTCAATATTTTTCCACACACCTTTCAGTAGTTTCCTGCAAATATCTCTCACTCAACCTCTGAGATTGTTGAATCAATGTACTTTCTCTCTATAATGGTGGAAAATATCCTTAGAGATGAAGAAAATAAGTCAACAGAAATATATCTTTATTTCAGTAGGATTTTGGACACTTGGTGAGGAATCTTAGTTGACTGTTACTCAACTGTTACTCATCTGTTACTAATCAGAATGACTTTCCTGAAGTCACACAGCAAGCATTTTGATGTAACTAATGCAGTACAGAAACTGAGATCGCATTCTGACCAGTTCATAAACCAACAAAGAAAAATAATTAAATCCTGGAATAACTAAAATACTCACTCAAGAACCATTTAAAATGCGATATACTAAAGTATTTCTAAAAATCAGGTTTTCATGGATAAACCACAATAAGTGTTTTCTTTGTGTGTGTGAAAGGCAATTTCTTAATGTATATAAGACAAGTTTACAAAAATTATTTCTAGTAGTTTCTAAAGGAATTTGCAAAAAACTTCACTGAAGGAAGTGTGTATCAGACAACATAGCTGCCCTGTATGCCAATGTTTTGTTGCACAGTTCTGCAGTAAGCTTTTTCTCGTTCCACGGATGAGCTAAAGTGAACAAATTTCTGCAGGCCTATTGCTTCTGACCTGTAAGAAGGTGTGTAAATGAGCTCTTTCACTTATAGTGAGCCCCAGTCTAAAGGAATGTAAAAAATTGCATCTGAGCTTTCAAGAAACAAGTTGCACACAGGGGAATTGCTGTGAAGGACCTGTTGAAATGTAAGGTGCTAAGACTTTTATAACAAGGTAACCACATACATTGAGCCTTCAGTATGATTGATTGTGTTTTCAGTAGGGTTTTTGTGTTTTTTCTTTTTTTTTTTTCTTTGCAGTCGTGATGTATTGTGTTTTGCTTTGTTTTCTGAGACAAAACTGTAGCTGGTTTGTAGGAGGCAGGAAAGAGAAAACTTGAACTGCTGACTGTTTCAGTGAGACTGAGGGTGAAAGGAACATCTAATATTTCATCTTCCCTCCAGAGATCAACTAGAGAGATTGAGCAAGTGAGAATCAGGTCTGGGTGAGCAGTACCATTAGTCAGTGAAAATTATGAGTCAAGTACTAACCAATTTTTTTCTGGATAGCTACCCCATCAAATCATTCTCTCAAAGCCAGAGCAGGTGTATGAGAGTTGCATTTGATAAAGATTGATTCTACACGTGTTAATCAAGGGCACTGAGAAAAGTTTCACATCAGGTTGATGTACCCTAGCAAGCCAGCTTAGTTGGCTGCAATGCAGTCAGAAAAGCTGTGAAAATTTCCTGAATTTCAGCTTTCCACTGAACCTGGTGTGGTTTCCTGGTGCCCTTTTGCTACGCACCCATAGAATAGTTCTTCCCAGTGGCATAGTCAAGGTTACATCCCTAAATTAATCCACTTTTGTTGGCACTGTAGAGTTTAGACATTTCTTTCTCCTAAGAAGGTGGACCAAAAAAGGTAACTTTATCCTTTTTTTTTTTTTTTTTTTTTTTTTTTTACTTCTCACTATATCAGTCAGCTACTCCCTGCTTCTACTGGTTCTTGTCTTTTGCGGGGCAAGGAGAAGTTGACCTCAGTACTGGATATTTTCTCTCCAGTTGTGTCAGGACACAGAAGAAGATAATTTCTTTCTCTGACCCCAGCCATACACAGAAATAACAGAAGTCTCGGTAAGCTGAGATCAGACACTAAGGGGAGCTGGGGGAGACAGACATGTCACATCAACAGCACTTTCCTTCTTCTGACTTAATCTCAGTACAGGGTTGTTTTCTATCCTTCTTCTTCCTAATTTAATCCAATGATATTGAACTAGTTCTCCTGATATCAAGTCTAATTCTTAGCGGTTATATAGGGACTAATCCAGAAAATCACAGGTATACATATTTTTACATAGGAAATTTCTCTGAGGAAACATCATCTACTTTATTCAGAAAATGAAACTCTCTCTGTAGAATAAAGTGGCGCCAAAATATCTCCTTTAGACGGATGCATTTAAACAGCATATTTCAAAACATGTAAAATTGTTATGGAAACAAACTCTGTGGTATTAATTTTGATAGAGTAAATGGACCCAGGGTCACAAAGGTGTTAACCTGATCATGTCATTGTAAAACAGTCACAAGTAGCTCAGTTATTTGAGTACAGAGACCTCGGATTTCTAATTCCCATGGTAAATAGACTGGAATATTCATGCAAAACAGTAAAAAAAAGTTGATTAGACTGTGGAGGAGGAAAAAAACCAACAAACCAAAACCAACCAAAGTACAAAACATACGGGGTTTTGAAGCTAAAAGGTTAGGAAGCTGCCTGATTGTGCAAAGCAAACCTATTTGGGAGTCTCCTGAGTCTTTTTTGTCAGATATGTTGGTTGGGGGCTCTTGATCTGGGAAGCATCCTTATTAGTAGAGAAGAATAAGCTGTTTCTGCTGGTGATTTGTATTAATCACTCTGAAGCAGAAGGTTGTTTTTAGTCTTTTTCTCTCTTTGATACAAAGGACAGAAGAGAGAATGGAGGAGAGGTTAGGCAGTAGCAGGCGAGGTAATCAGGGCTTACTCCTGGTCCTAGGAGCCGAAGAAGCTGTTTGGTCATGATGGATGGTCAGAGCTGCTGGGACAACCACAGCTGCTGGCTTTGTGGCTCTGGCTGCTTTCCACAGCTGAGGTTGCAACCTGATGTGTCCAGCTGGGCTCCCACTGCCTCTCCTGGAGTGGGCTTCTGGGGCTGCTCCATGGAGTGAGTGCAGAGTCAAGGGAGAAAAAATAGAATGCGGGAAAGAAAAAGGCCGGGGTGGCAGTGGTGTGTGAAGGGGGCAGGAGGAAGATAGTGCCAATGCAGTGGCATGTTCTAGGAGAGAAGAAGAGACTGGAGTATGATTCCCAGTCCCTCCCAAGGTGAATGTTTCTGTGGTGCTGTGGTCCTATACATGGTCATGCATCTGGGATTGCTGTCCCTACCATTTCCAGGGATAGGAGATTAGCTGTGCACACTGTCTGGAGGACTTAACTATGACACTAGTGTAGCCATGACATTAACAGTGTAGCCATGGAAGATTTTGATCATCACATAAATTGAGAAGTAGGACTGAGGACTTTTCTTAGAAGCGTATATTTCCCTCATCTTGGGTGGGTTTTGCTCTTTAAAGCTGCTTTGAGGGACCAGTTGAATATATATTTTCTAAATCATAGTTGAGAAGAGTATTCTGAAGTATTAATTAATGTTGGAAAGCATGTTACCTGCACGCTCCATTGTTCTAGGCTGATTCAGATGCATGAAGAAGCTCGACTGCACCCAGAGAACATATCGTGTCCTTGCAGAGCGGGAGGCTGTGGTTCACATCTCACTCCCCAGTTCTGGTTGTTTTGTTACCAGAATCCCCTTCATTCTCACTCAACTCCAAGATGAGATCTGTGTGGTTATCATCTTCCTATGTACATTAGTTTCCTTTCAAAGACAACCTGGGAATGTGGACAGGGAGGAATCTGTGGTGTGCTCCCAGCCAGAGTATTCAAGGCACCAGGGGTGTGGGGTTCACCCATCCTGGATCACTGCCATAGCC
>NW_008824676.1:6472067-6478711 GCF_000699105.1 Pygoscelis adeliae
CAGCTGCCTGTGGAGGGCAAGAAGCGGCAGAGCAAAACATTACATTTCCTCACTGCGGGAGAGGAGCGCTGTGTGGCTTTGGAGTATGCCTCTCTCATTACTGCTACCACAGTGAACGCTGCGTCCTTCCTGGACACCTTTCTTTTGCCCATAAAGCAGAATTCTTCCTAAGGGACTATATTATGTCCTCACTGCATCCTTTTTAGCAAGCATAAGGCTGATAAGGCCTGGAAAGTAGCCTTGCTTCAAGTGAATGGTTAAGCAAGGTCTTAGCTAATATAAATGCAATATATGTTGATTTCAAACTTAATGACTTATCAAACCTGGGATTTCTATTGTGTTATAGGAAGTATCTATAAAAAAAGAGAGAACCTGAAAGAAGTCCACAACCTGTAAGTATACAAGACCTCCTTTATCTCCATTTTTCACAATAGTGATAGAGAGAAAGTTGTAATAATTAATTATAATGGTATTGTTCATTATAATCAAATTATACAACTTTGCTGGCTGCTTTCCATAAACATTACACTACAGATCCTGAGGGGAAGCTGAAATGTAAACAGTGCTTTTTTACATAAACACTCACCAAGAGTCTTGCTCTTTTTTCCTAAAGACTCTACACCAGCACTTGATTGAGAACCTAAATTAAATTGTTTGAAGACTGGGTTTAACGTTTTTCAGTACAGATAAAGAACATACTTCAAAGTAAACACTGCTACATGACATGTGCAACCTTAGGAATATACCATTTTAATCATTACTGCTGACACTGCTTGTTTATCCTTGGTATAACATCATTAATTGAAGTGAAATTACCTTTGATTTTATGGATGTAAATGAGCAAATTAAAATTCTTAATTTCTAATATTTAAACAACTAAGTTTCATGTGGCTCTTATGAAGACAGGAGGTTTTATTAAATGCCAGTACTGGCTTCATGTCTGGTTCATGAACAAAACAAAAACGGGGGTGTTTTATGTGCGAGGTGAGAAGGTCGTTTGGGGCTTGCTCTCTCTTTGAAATGTTTCATTTCTTCTTGTGTGTGTTGCTTAAGTCCCTTGTACCTACAGGTTTCTATGGCTGCTTGCTTTCTACAACCATGTTATAACCTCAATTCTCCAACAATATGGACAGTGAGACCTCAGTCTGTCCTGGGCAATCTTCTTGTATGCCCAGTTCAAAGCCAATTTGTTGCTGCTATTTAGTGCGAAGCCTGAGATGAGGCACCCATGTTCTCGCTCATGAAATATTTCTCAGTTTAGTTCTTGCCTTAATCTAAGCTAAGGTTCTTCTGACTGAAAAGATATCTGTGTATTCTTCATGCCTATAAGAGTGCACCACTCTAATAATGTAAATGACTGTCACTGGTATATCTGGAAGAAATGATATCACAACACATTGTGTCTTGTGCCTCTGTCCTCCCACTCTACTCTCCTAAAGTGTCTTTTTATGACAAGTGTTGCAAAACAGAAGCCAGTGTGAAACATGCTTCTGAGCAAAGTAACTCTGTGAAGCAGAAAGTTAGAACCAGAGAACAAAAGGTTAGTCTTCTTGTAGAAAAGATAGCAGCTTGAACCTCTCTCCCTCTTCTTTCCCCACATTAGAAAAGGGTGCGCTAGTGAGGTTAGGTCAGCACACACATGTTTTAAATCAGCGGTTTCTAAACAAGGAAGTGACAATTATTTGTTATGATTATTTGTCAAATAATCACATCTGTACTTAATTACCATGTATGTGCCAGTGTTTGCATTTCTCAGTAGGCTAAATTCAGTGAGAATCGCTTTAGATGGTAAATTGTGAGTCCACATTTTAATGGGCACAAAAAAATTAACACTGTATACATTGTGTTAAAAGTTATAAATAAAAATGCCATATAGCCCTAACCAGTCTCACTCCTTATCTTTCATTTGCAATGTTTACAAAACACAGCAATGAATCTTACATAGTCTCTGTGATGTGGGTTTCTCTCATTCTCAAAGTCTTTTTATGAGATAAATTTTGATCTTATTGTTTTATTACCAAATAGTGTTCTCTCTTAGTTAATACATACATAGCCTCACTGTACCATGGTCAGGCTAACATTTTCAGTGTTCATCTTATTTATTTAGGTTTGTTGTTTCTGTCATTGCATGTAGTCCATTCCTTTAGAAACACAGGTTTTCACCAATGGTTTAATTTCCAAGCCCAGCTGCAGTCTTACTTTATTCAAACTCAGCTTTTGAATACCAAAGAAAAGATCTTTCAACACTCATTTTAATAAAAATAGAGATTTTTCTTTGACATTGTTCTCCTTTAGAAATTCTTATCTCAGATTCCATCCAAAAGTATATTTGGGGAAAGGGAAATTGTAAGTATGCCTTTACATGAGTGTTTGTTTGCCCCAGAGGTGTTTGTGCTGTCATCTCCTAAAGTGCTCGAGTTTAGGAGTCACTCAGGGTCTAGGAAAACATGACACACGCTTGAATTATTCCAAGGCTTTGGACTGAATCCTTGGAGTATGTGCAATATTGTCTTCCTTGCTCTGAAAGAACACTTTCCCAGCTGTGTCGGTGGTTTTAACACCCCGTTATGTCATTCCTACATGTCTTGCAGGGAGCGGAGGGAGATGTGTATCACTGTCCTGTTCGTGGTCATAGAGCATGTCTGTGACAAATACAGATGGGGAGACTCGGTCGGAGTCCCTGGCTGGAGGAATGCCTCCATGTTTTGGGCTTGTCTTACAGTGCCGTGTTTCTGTGTGGGGTTACACTGTGGCAGAGTCAAAGTCCACCTTACATGGTGGGAAGTTTGGGGTTGCTGTTCAGCCCCATCCACGTATCTTTGCCTTCTTTTGGTATCTTTAAATGAACTCATTCAGGGGAGAGCAATTTGGCCTCTCTGTCTCAGACCCCACAGACTAAACCCTTTCCAGCCCAGAGCTGTGATACAGCAGCTGTGCTACCCATCAGGCCCACATGCACGTGGCTTCTGCATGATTTCCCTTTGGGAGCAGTGATCAGACAGAGGCTTCAAAATAAAATATTGGGTAAGGTAGCAATGGGAATAGCTGCAGGAGAAAAAAAAGTTTTAGCATAATTCGTTGTGTATCTGTGGAATTAGCAACCAACCATAGAGAGCTGTGATGTTTGTCACCTATAACAGCATAACCCCACATTCGTCACATATTTCCCCACTCCTTTTTAGGTAAGCTGAAGCACCAGGGATGATCCCACATGCTCTCCTGTGCTGATCTTACTCCAGTGTCCAAGGGAACAAAATTAGCATTGATCCTTGATCAGCAGAGTCAAGATCAAGTTGGAAAATTTCTAACCTGGCAGTTGTTACCTTGCTGTTCAGCGAAGTGAATTCAAACCACCTAAGGCTGAAGTGAACCTAAAATCCTGTTTTCCAATCTTCTGAGCATGTGCTTTCATGAGCAGGTCATTGCTCCTAGGAAAACACCTCTCTTTGTGCTCCTCTGTGCACGCTTTGCAATTAAAGAGGGTGAGCTTTGCATTAGACTCAATTCTGTCCAAGGGAGCTAGGAGTTTAAGCATACTTATTGGACTGTTTTCCTGTGGGAATTTAGATTTCCATCAAGTATCTTTTACTAGGGCTTAGACATGCTCCCCAGTGCAAAGCACTTCATGATCCTGTTTAAGAAACTCCATGATATGGCCCCAAAAGGTGTTACTGAATAATTTTAGATGCATGAGAACAGGTGATCTGAATCCCTACTTGTATGCCTGAATTTACTCTCGGTTTGAGCTTTGATGGAAATTATGTGGTCTGCACCCATTCACAGCTCAGCAGAAACAGCATCTCCCTTTCCAGAGGGAACAAATTGATGCATAAGGCAGAAAACTGTTGCACTAAGAGCAAAAGGGAAGGCTGAAATTTGTCTTGTAGTGTTAATCAGATCTCTTCAGAAGAGCCTCTTCAGTCTTTGCATGACTGAAATATTAAAAATCACGAGCTCTAATCTGGTAGGGGAAAAGGAAAGATACATTGTCTACTTTCATTTCAGCTCAGGATGACTATTTCAACAGATGCCACAGAATATGGTCACTTAGGTGGCAGCTAGTGCTGATTAATAAATCAGCAAATTATACCTGAATGCAAAACTACAGACTGAAGGTAAAAGTACATTACCATGGTGGAATTCAATCTGAGCAGTTGCTTGTGCTGTCTTGTTGACTATATTTAAACGTCACAATTTTTGGAAATGATAGATGACTTTTATTAAATGAATGAGTTGCAGTAAATATGGGAAATTCTATTACTTCTCATATTGTCAGATAGGAAAGAATTAATCCCAAAGTCAAAATTTGGTGGATACTCAGATTATAAAGATTGTGAATGAATTAAAACAAATGACCTCATATAAATAAATATGTAATGCCTTAAGGGACTTTAATTTCTCAAAGCTGAAATTGATTATGAGTCAAATTATCCAAAATAAAATTTAAACAGAAAAATATGATTCATATCTGAAAATGTAAAAAAAAAATTTACTGGATTCCTCAGAAACCACAATCTGGAAAAAAAAGTCTAGGCTGATTAAAAAATCCAACTCATAAGCATAACAACCTGGTGTAGAGAGGAAATGGAATTATCTGATTTGAATTTGATAGCAATGGCTATAAATAAAGAGTCAGGAATTGGAGACAATGATTCTTCTTTTGTGGAGCATATACCTGGAAAGAAACATAAAGGATACTTTTGAAATGAAAAAATGAAAGGAAACATATTAGCCAAGAAAAGTAAAGTAGAACTCAAAGGAATTTTCATACAGTATGTTAGAAACAAAGAAAATTAGAATACTAATATTAGAGTCAATAATAATGCAGAAAATTTGAAAGTGTTAATTCAATTATTATTTAATCTTTAGGATAAAAGAATGGCATCGTATCACATTATGGTACACATGTACTTTCTTTTCTACTAGAATCTTAGCAGGATGTCATAAGGTAATTACTAAATTTAAAGTATTTTCAAATTACTGGTCCAATTAAACTGTGTCCAAGAGATTTAAAAGATATGGCTTGGGAGCTGTCTCATTTATTCATATTTATTTTCAGTAAACCAGGGAACACTGAGAAAAATCCAAACTAAGCTAATGTCAGGCCAAAACTGGGATATGGAAAAAACTGAATAATTTATAGACCTGTCATCATAACTTTGATAAATGATGGTATGGTAATCAATTAATAAAGAATTAAGGGGGGGAAGTAAAATTAACAAAAGTCAGCATGGGCTTGTAGATCTATTCATATTAACATCGTATAATCACTTTGGTCAATAGACAGAATATTAATGACATAGTATATTGAATGTTCTATAAAATATTTGAATTATTACACCACTGTGGTTTCATTTAGGAAACTAGAGTATTACAAATGATATATTTTAAATGGATTAAACCCTGACTAAATGTGTATGTAAATTGGGATTTACTACTGGCATAGAAGGAGAGCTTGTGTTAAAATGCATTTTGTTGGTCCCAGGCTTTTAAAAATTATCATAAATGACTTGCAAGAAACATAAAATCATCACTGATTTTAGTTACATATGATTCCAGGCTTAGGTGAGAGATAAAGTAATTGACTGGAGTGATGTGGATCACCTTGTAGATGAGAGCTAACCTATGGTATGCAACTCTGTTTCATGGCCAAAGGATAAATGCATACTCACGGGAACTGAAAAAGTAGGTCATGGTTACAGTATTGAGGACTTTTTGGAGGAGCAAAGACTAAATTGACTTGGTCATGGTGGATAAGCACACTCAGTTCGCAGTAAAGTCTTGAAGCTTTTCTCTGACTGAAGCTGTTAATGCAATCTTCATCTTTTATACACAAAGCTAAATATTGAGGAGTAGGTACATGATGTACAGCTTAGTATTTCATGCTTTTGCACTCCTCATAGATATTCATATTTAGTATACACAATTTAAGAAAGATATTGAAATATTGCATGAGGTTCCAAAAACAATTCAGAGTGTAATTAATTGTTTGAAAAGTTATAACTTGTAGTGAGAGATTGAAAAATAGACTGTTTATCAAGGAGAAAATTACATGGTGATGGATCATTTTTTTAAAGTATTCTATAAGAAGAGCTCTATTTCACTAGTGGATGGCTGTAGTGTAACAGAAAAAGATATTATAAAATCAAATGGATAGAAGTCAATAGTAGGCAAATTCACTTTAAAATAAAATGTTAATCTTTATGAGTGAGTAATATGAAAATTTGAATATTGTGTCAGAGCAATATGATAATGTAATATGTGATATAGAGAAGTAATATGATAGTTGGATATGATAACAGAAAAGTTAAGCAGTAATGAGAAATTCTGAAAGCTTATAAAAAATCTCTACCTCTGGACACTTTAAAATCATACTTGTTCATCAGCAAGTTTCAGTCACAATACACTTTCATGAAGTCATATTGCCAAGATTGTGTAGTAGGCCATTCTTCAGTCATAGTAGTCTATGTTTGCATCTATGACTTGGTGAAAGCAAGGCCTTAGTTAAGCTAACCAAATCAGAAAAGCAGTTGTCTTTTCATGACAAAACTAGGCTTTCTGATTGAATGTTACTAATACTCACTAATAAAGCTATGGGTCTTTTCAGTAGTAACACAAAACTCCAAAATGCCTGCTGGCATTCC
>NW_008824676.1:6478722-6483901 GCF_000699105.1 Pygoscelis adeliae
ATTATAATTCTTTATATGATTTGAACTTCAACTGCAACTTCTCTAAGGTGAAAACTTGCAATTTCTAACTGTATTATAATTTTAATTATAAACAGTCTAGAAGTATAAATCCTTAAAACTGAAATTGTATATTATGCAGTCTTGTTTTCTTCATGTTTATGCAACCTCGCCCAGTGACTGTGGTCTGAGCATAATTACCCTAATCACACAGTTTCTGATGTGTCCTGGTTTTTCCTCTGTGTGCCATATATTTGTTCTGATGACACAAAGGGCATCAGATTTAGTTTGTGAAAGACCTCTTGAGTGTTTTAAAGCTTTTACATTGGTACAGTCGTTGTCATTACAAAATGGTACCTAATATATCACTCCCTCCCTATACTTCCAACAGAAAATAACTGTATATTTGTTGGCAGATGTTGACTTCTTAATTGCTCCCAATAGCATTTCCTTCATGTCATGCAATTTTAGGGGCAAAATTTGCCCTTAGATGAACTTGTCTTCAGTGGGTTTGAGCATGCAGTTGGCTTCTAACACTAGCAGACTCAAAGATAAATGTTATGCCTGTATTTGGAGCTCTCTTTTATTCTTGGCAGATAAAGAGGTATGCTCTGTCTTGGTACATGTGTACACCAGTCACTGGCCTGGTGCACCAGCAGACAGCATCAACTAGTACACTAAAGAAGATGAAATGCCTTTACAGGCTTTTGGGGAAGCATGGTCAGAAACAACCCCTTCACCCTTTTTACAGATGTAGTACTGGTTCCTGAAGTACTTCTTGGAAAGACATTGGTGGAAATGTTTCTAAGTAAGGTAGACAGCTTTCTGCTGTGTCAGTGTCATCCCCGGTTCTAGCTAGATGTGGAGGGTCACTGGATACTGCTGACTCTGCAGGAATGTGTCAGCCCTGTCAATCAAGCCAGGGTGCCCTCAGCTCTTGTTCTCCCAGAGAAGTAGCTTCTCAGGCCACTTGCCTATGCCATTTTCCCAGAAGGCAGGCAGCCTAGGACTGGAGGCATCATGACACTGAAGAGGCACAGCTCCAGAGGGCAGCAGCCTGTTCAGTTGTAGAAGGAGAGGAAAAAAGCTCAAATACGTAGAAAGTAAAAGTAAAAAAAGAAATATTAATTTTAGATGTCCCAGGAGGGACTTTATCAGAATTGTCTCTTCTTTCCAGTTTACTCTTCCATAGTTTGAATAAAAGCAAGCATGCAAGCAAGAAAAACCCCTGGAAATCTCAATTACACAGCCAGTTTCACTTATGCCTCCACTTGCTCCCAATGAGTGTACACGCATGATGAGTTACATCAGTGTATGGCACACTATTTTTACAGGATTTCTCCTTGAATCTGGCTATATTCTGAGGGGGATTTTTCTGAAGGGTGTGGATGCTTTTTAAGGGTTCAAAATCTCCCTGGAGGAAGTTTTCATGTCAACTAAACAATCTATAGAAGTGTACAAGTGTTCTGCATTAGAGTTTCTACATAGGTTTATGCATGCACAACCATGATTGCTACATTTACTTTCTCAGTTATTTTTTTTTCCTTTGGATTTCAGGCTCTAAAATATTTTTGCTAGCAGAACTTTGCAAATACTTCCAAGTTTGAATCTTTCAGACTATTGCTCTTCCCAAAAAAGACACTACCAGTGCCAACACAGTTCATGGATGACTGGATGTTATTAAAGTTGGAATTTATCTTTTTTTTTATTATGATACTGACAGCTCAATATCAAGAAATGAAAAATAATCTTTTAATTTTTCTATTTTTTAGCTACCTGTTTGAACTTTGACAAGTTCAATCGGTTTGATTGCTGCTGGATGTATCTTTCTCTACTTAAATCTTTGTTGAAAAGAAAGGAGAATTTATTCCTTGTTCTGTGTAAAACACTGCCTGGTTATTACCTCGGCAATTGTTATTGCAAGTTTACAGTATTCTCTGAATTCTGAAAAGTGATTACATGAAGAGAATATTTGCATGGCACATTATGTGTTAGACCAAATCTCAGTTTTTGCTTCTTTCATTTCCATCTTCCAGTACACCAGGTCTTTGATTTGAACCTGCATGTTACAATTGCCGTTTTAAGTTTCCGTAACGGAGATCTCCATATTGCAGCAGGCTTCATTCAAACCAGGATACTAATGTGACTTCTGTTAACTAACTGCAAACACCTCTGACAGCTTCTTGGTTTGTTGCCAGCCATATTGCTGTGGGAGATTCCTTCTTATAAGTCATGCCAGTGTTCTGCACTCTACCACCTGCTAGTGATGGCTCCTCGCACGCCTGGGTCCATTGTCCCTTATGCCATGCTCTGGAGGTGGCAGGGCTGAGCATGATGATATAGTGCCAACTGTTCAGTGTTTTGCTTGCTGTGATAATACTGTTCCATAAAGCAGTGTCTTTTGGTATTAAGTCTCCTCAATTTAACAACAGCAAAGAAACAAGGCAGCTCCCTCACTAGAAACAAAATGGAACTGAGAAAAGCATATTTGGCTAAGTTACAGTGCTGCTACTAACCTTAGCACTGAATATATTGCTTCAGACCTCCTGTCTTCAGTTCGTTAGCCAAAACTCTTCTGACACAAGCATGGTTTTGGTATGTTTCTATCTTGCAGCCCTTGTTTCTGTCAGTTTTGATGTTGTTGCTATGTATAAAATGAAACTGAGTCTTGTTTTACAATCCCAGTGTTGTCTGTGGAATCTGAGCAGTGCAAGAGCTCCATTAGCAATGTTATTCTTCTCTATGGTCACTGTCACACTCAATTTAGCTCCAGTTTTATTTTTTGCCATAAAACAGCATTCATGGTCACAGTCATTCTGTTACCACAATGATCTAAGAGCCAGTAAAGGACATTAATGAATTAATAAAGAAGTACGTGGCTTAGTTTACAGTCCCCAGAAGGCGCTTCACCTGAGGTGGTACGACTGCAGGCTGTATCGGTAAGTGTCCAGCCCTGGGGCTAACCACAACTCAGTGGGCTGTCTGAGAGCGGTCTGCTTTGATTGGGCATCGACTCAGAGGCTGTCAGGGGTTGGGAGTCCTGAAGTGACAGCAGGACAGAAAAGTCTGTTTGTTCAGAGGGCTCTGGGAAGGAATTGCAGACTGGGCTTTGCTGGTAAGGAGAGCTCTATCGAGAAGAGGAGCTTTAGGATAAAGCAGTTCCCCAATCCCCAGTAAAACACACTTTCCAAATGTCATAAAACACATGGATTGAAAACACATGTCGTGGCCATCTGTCTGTCCCTCTAGTAATAGCTGAACACTGTTCTGCATGAGAGTCCAGCATTTTGTTATACCTCTATGAGATTATCATCTTACTGGCAACCATCCTGTCCCCTTAGCTGTCTGTGGGTGCCTCCTAGCTCTTGGGCGCTCTGTTGCTTTGAATCCCGTGTTGCTTGCAGTAGAAGGGGAAGGGTGAGAATGGCTTGGCATTTGACCAAGGCTCTGCCTGAAATTAATGATGGCTCAGAGACTGATATGGTAGAAAACTCCTTTTTATTGCTTGTCTTCACCAGGGAGAATAAAGAGAAGTTGGTACAATGATATGACAGGAAGGTTTTGTAAAAAGTGTCAGGTTATAAATGACTTCTATGAACTGTTACTATATTGCTGGGCCTAGGAATAACACCCACATTAGTATATGGTCAGTTGGTCTTCCTATGGGATCAGTAATGACTCAGGCATAGATAAAAGACAAATGAAAACCGAAGCCCCTACTTTCCTATTTTCATATATATTTAAAATGCATGTAATTTAAAAACAACCTGAAATAATGCATTAGAGGATACAGTATCAATGAGGCAAACTCACAGTCAAGGTGTTATTGTGCTGTTCACTGTACAAGCAGAGAACAAGAAATCAATTCCTGCTTCAAAAGCGCAAGGCAAGCAATCATTACAGCATACCTCCAGCCTACTTGTTCTTAAAGGCTTCCATAAGAGGGAATTGTGGGCCAACAGGTGAAAATACTTGATATGTCTAGTAAGTTAAAAAGTAACATTTTACATGTTCTTCCTGATCCTTTCCTTGTTAGGCCCATGAGCTTTATAAAGGTGAGCAATAAAAGTTGGAACTCTTCTATTTCACTCTACCACAACGTCCTGGCTTTCATTCCAACATTTTGCCCTCCCTCTGAAATATTGTAAACGTGACTACTGAGCAGTCACTTCCCGCAAGAATCCAACATTCTAGTCTCTTCCACAGATTTTGGATCAGGAGAACTGGGAATAAAGCCACATGTTAAGAGCCTGACACATGGGATATGATGGCACAGTGTTGGTTTCTCCAGATGTGAGGAGATAGAACTGGCAGTTGTGTATTGAACTGACAAAGAGAAGCCCTGCAGAAAAGCTGAAGAGATTGCAGTGATGAATGCAAAAACCTGAATTTGCAAATTGAGAGTCAACTCCAACTCTTGCTCTAGATATCCTTTGAAGCTTTGGTTAACTCACTGATCAGTCCCTCTCTGTTCCTCAGTTGTCAACCTGTAAAGTCATCCACTCACATTGTTCTTTTGGTCTTTAGGGTCTTCAAGGAGAAAAGTTATCTTATGCGATTGTCATAAGATGACAGGAGATGTTTTAGGTGACAGAGTGATATTATCTCCTCCCTTCTGTTCCCCAAGCACCAACAAAAAAACCAACAACAAAATCAAACCCCGAAACATAATTTTTTCAGAATCTAGAAATCATAGCGTTAATGTTCCTGTATGTATATACATTATGATATTGTTTTTAATCATGTAATCTTTCCTTTATAGGTCTTTGTAAGGGACGAGGCCCACATGGCTGTGCTGTAAGCACAGACAATGCCCCAGGGAAAGCTCCAGAAGCCAGCCACGGGGAGGGGCCGGGTGTCACTCTCCTTGACTGACTAATGTCTCAACCACTCCTGGAGCTGGGGTAAAAGAAGACTCTAGAAACCTTGGGCTGGAGCCAATAAATAGGGGCGCACGTGAGCCCCCAGGGGGACACTCTCCACAGCGACACCCCCTGTTGGCAGGTCCAACGCTGGATCCAGGACTGGTGATTTCTTTATCTCTCTCTCTCTACCTCTCTCCTGCCTCCCAGTTCTCCCTTTCTCTTTCTCTCTTCTCCTCCTCCCCCTTCTCGCTCTCTGTTTTGATGTTGTTAAGCAATACAAGGCCTACCTCAACTCCTCACAAAGCCGCTTAGCTTGT
>NW_008824676.1:6490516-6500823 GCF_000699105.1 Pygoscelis adeliae
AGAAGACTCTAGAAACCTTGGGCTGGAGGCAATAAATAGGGACGCACGTGAGCTGCCTTAGGGCACTCTCCACACTGACCCCCGATTCCCCCCCACCCCATTGGCAGGTCCGACACTGGATCCAGGATTGGTGATGTCTCTCTACCTCTCTCCTGCTTCCCAGTTCCCTCTTTCTTTCTCTCTCTCTCCCCATCCTCCTTCTTGCTCTCTGCTTTTGATGCTGCTAAGTAACACAAGGCCTACCTCAACTCCTCACAAAGCTGCTTAGCTTGTATTATATATTAAGACATAGAGGGTTGATGTTTATAGAAGTGTTAGTGCCATTAAAGTTGGAGTTTGTTTTTGGACCTTGAGTGTTATTTCACCTTAATCCACGCCGAGGGGATTTGCGGATCTTAGTCACTCTCCCCTTCTCCTAGGTGGGACGTGACAGTCTTCACCATTATTAAATACAATGGAAGTCAGTGTCTGAAAATGAAGTTCTGTTAAGGAGCTGTATGTGGTCTCATCAGTTGTAAAAGTGGGAAAATACATAAAGAGTTGGAGAAATGAAGCACTTCCTTTTATGGACAGAGATCTGAAGCACAAGGAAAGGGTCTAAAGGCCATCAAAGTTAGATTTTTGCAGCATATAGATGGATAGACGTAGACATACTTCCACAAGCTGATTCACCTCTTCCCGCTTAAACATGAACCTTAAGGTGAATTGTTTGGTGGATGTGTTTGTGCCTTAGTATTGACTACAGAAGAAACCTAGAGGACTAGGTTTTTATTAGACACGTAACTTTGAGATGGCACAAGTTGTTTAAGTTAAACCTTATCCTAAATGACAAAGTGACCTTAGATAGTAGAATGTGAACATTTGTTTTACAGAAACTATTTTATAGAGAAGACCATTCTTCAAATCCTATGCTCCCTATACCAGGAATTCTCTTTAATTTAATCTATGGAGCTCTCAGCACCTTGTAGGCATTATATTGATGAATGAATAACAACAAAACAATGCTTCTTTTTCCTCTGAGTTATTATTAGCATAAAGTAGTAATATTTCATGGTAAGTAAATTATTCTTTCTGCTGTACAATCATCCAGTGCAGAAACTTGACAAAGAGAAACACTGAGAGGTGCATGTTTCAGAACTTCATTCAAAACCAAGCTATAATTAAGAAGGTTTTTGTTTTTTAAAGATTTTTTTTTCTGTTGTTCTGCAGAATATGAATAAAATTACTTAGTGGAGGAATTCTTAACAGATGGTTACCACTTCAGCATCAGATGGCAGAAAGCCCTAGAACCAAGCAATTACAGAGTTCTTTGATGCAGAACCAGCTGAACAGATTTTAATAATTTCTTCCAAATTGGAGACACCTGCCCCCCCAGAAAGTGCTGCAAGCTGGGTGATGGAGGTGTGCAATAGAAATGTATTCTTGATGTCACCAGCAAGTTTTTGGTGACAAAATCATGAAGACCAATAAGAAATAATTTAAAAATTACCTTTTTTGTATTCTACTATTAATGCAATGAAACATTGCAAATGGCCCAGTAAAATAATTTTAAAAATACTCTGAGGCAAGATTGTATTGTTTTGATTTTCCATTACTGCAAATGTTTTACCTCCCTTCAAAGAATGCTGTACAGAATATGGATGCTCAATACCACCAGCTTTTACTGCTCACCTTTCTAAAGCTCATGGGCCTAACCCAGAAAGGATCAGGAAGCACGTGTAAAATGTTACTTTGCCTTACTTTTTCTATTTTCTTGGTGTAGCTCCTGCCTTTGGAAGATTTAAAAATATTCCCCTAGATGCAATATGTGCCTAAGAGAAGCCATTAGGCCAAAACCACTAGTATGACACTTCTGTGGCAGCTATCCTGCATGGAGAGAAAAGGAAGGGGGCAGCCTAAGTTATTGCTGAGATTTAGCTTCATCTGAGTCACCACCAAATTATTCCATTCTTTTCTCATTCATTCAACTCTCTCTCTGCTATCATAAGTTTACGTCCATCTCATGCAGAGCAAAGCCCTGTCACAATCCTGTCCATGTCTCTAGTACAAGTGAGCTGAAGCAAGCTACTTGCATGGCTCTGGCATGTGATATTAGTACTACGTGTCGTACGAGTACTCTGCAGGGCATGTGGTAAATCAGCCCTCTCTGCTGGCTAACAGCTCTGGTTTAATGACCAGAGCTGTTGAGAAATTATAAAGGAATTTTATAACGTGGTTGCTGAACTTCATAATCCAGGAATTCCCCCCTAGTCCCGTGGTCCAATTTTCCTTAAAACTTTTCTGTTTCTTGGTATAATGCATTAAATAAGGTAATTGTGCCTGTGTTTGTAGAATATCAGGTACTGTCTGGAGTTTGAAGTGTGAGTGTAGGAGCATAAGAGGGAGTGTACAAAATGCTAAATATTCCAAGTGAATATACACAAACTCAGCACAGACATCACACATCCTTCTGGTTTTCCTTGTCTAAATTGTATTTGACTGATTTATGTTATGTTATCATATACAATAGCTTTTTACAATGTATATCTGGCAATGTTATCCATAAAATTGAATACAGTAAATATTATAATGCAATAATTCAGTTTTGGTTTGAGATTTGGGAATTCCATTTAAGTGGACTGCTTTTCACAATACGATCCATTCAATTGCATGTTTTTCCAATTCATCGGAACAACCTCAGTAACACAGTAGATTTGTGCTCAGTACATTGTAACTTAATTTGATCTTTTTGTTTCATACAAAAGAAATCAGTAGAATCAAATGTATTTGTGACCATTTTTACTGTCAGAATGAAGCGAGGCTGGAGGGCAAGAAAGCACCTCATTTCATTCCAATGTCTTGTAGGATACTTTCACATAACAGGCAAAATATATAAAAATATTTAAGCACAGTCACACTGCAGTCTGTTTTCAGACCATTTTTCACCTTCACTGTAAAGAGACAAAAAAAACATCAGGAAAACTGACTGGAGAAACAGTTTGTCTCTAGTCCGGAACCCTTAAAACTCTTCCTCAGCATTTGTTACTTTATTGTTTAATGCTTTTCTTTCACCCCTGTAATTTCTGTTAGTAAGTTAGAGTGTTTTGTTTCTGTTCCCAGGATTGGACATTTTAAGATTGCGGGATGGCAAGACCCAGATGATGTCAGCCATTTTGGGATCTGATTAAGTGCCATGATGCTGCAAAAGCAGGGAGTTAAAGGTGAATGCCTGCACTTCCTGATGCAGAAGATAGTGCTGTTGAAAGAAAAGCATTTGGAAATGTCCATTAAGAGAGAAAGGATTATGAAGCAATTAGTGATTTCTTCTGTGAATGAGCTGCAGTTAATGGTGCATATAAGTGGAAAGAATGTGCAGTCCTTAGTTTTCTGCTTGAAGCACAGCTTCACTCAAAAAAGGAGTGAAGGAGGGAGGGGTTGAAAAAGAAACGTCTTTGTGCCTTTGCAGCACCTCAGATTGGTAAAGATAATTGGGAAATGGTAGTTCTAGACAGGTGCCAGGCATGGAGGGGGAGGAGGAAGATTTATGGCTTAATTAGGAAATACAGTTGCAGTTGCTGTTGTGTAGTGAAAGGCAGTTGCTATGAAAATAAGAGCAGCTACTGGCTGTGAAATCTGACAATGTTATGACTTCAAACTAGAGCAAAAAGATAAGTAAAAAATATGTAAAGTTGAAGATACTTGCATTTTTTTGTTATGGTACTTTTTAACAGACACTGACTGGCAAATATAATGAATTCTGATTTCATTTGAAAGAACTAAACTAATTACTAAAGAACCTCTGTTAGATCACATTATAATATGGACAAATCAATGGTATGTTTAATTCTAGGGTAGCACTTATATAAGATCAGAGTATGAGCTATTAGACTGAACAGTTCTTGGCTTGATTAATTTCACCCATCTGTTACCATATTGATTCCTATTTTCCATCAGTGATGCCATCATTATCACTACACTTTGTACACTTCATTAAAACAATTTGACATGGATTCATGCCATGTAAATGTTGAAATTTGACTGAAGTGACTCAGTTAGTACATAATCACCTAGGACTCTCTTGAAGACAGGGAATATACCTTCCAACCCTTCACATTTTCAGGGTGGGCATAGCCATGGCCTGTTTCCAGATTCTGCACAGCTGTGTTGATATCGATGTGTGGTTGTCGTGGAAAGATCTCTGTATGACTTCAGGAGTTCATCCACCTTACACAACTAACTAGGCTGGGACCTTGGTAGTGATCATTAGTACCAATATAGTGAGATACAATCTTTGACTGTGCTTAATACAAGTGAAATTAAAACTATGGTGTCCTCTAGGAACTTGGTAGGGAGTGCATATTCACCCATACAGTAAGCATGAAATGAAACACTACTGGTCAAGCAAAGTTTTGTTTTTTATTGTGGTATTTTTATCAGTATGGTTATGGTGATTCACAAATTCTTTTCTCAATCTCTATTCATCTTCTGCTTCTCATATAAAACCATCCTGAAATGGCTGTTTAAATTGTTTAGTCTTTTGTTTTCCTAGTCAGCTTTTCTGAGTTACAGTGCTGTTTCAGTTGTTGTCATTATCAATAAGGGAAGTCAATCTTCTGTGGCAGAATGGTTACATTAAAGTCTCTTTCAAGATCATACAGACCCTGATCCTGACTACAAGAATGACTGATTATAGACTGAGGTGAAGATCAAATCCTATCTTAGTTTCAGGTGCTCTTTTTTTTGGGGGGTCTTAGCATTTATATGTGTAGGTCTCCTGCCTTCTGTGTGGTTATGATATGTGATTGAGAAATACTTTCCTACCATGTGGTTTTGGTTCTCTTTGTTTTCTATGTACTTTGTTGGAACTGGTCCTCTTTTTTCATTATTTTTCTTGATTCTTAGTTGCTAAGCACTGCTTGATTTCTCTGCTGTCACCATGTCTTTGCTCAGAGTCAAAGAAAAGAGAGGATGATATGCTAAGACCAGACAGCTCATTGACTCCACCTCCACCAACTCCATCTCCTTTACTAGGGCCAAAACCAGATGTCTCAGAAGGAATTTCAGAACAGAGAAAACATAGAGTGATATATTCAGTCAGTGATTTAGTAATTCCAAAATATTCTTCCAACCTCCAATATTTTGTGGCTCAAGAACTTCCTGAGCTTGCAGCTGTGTGTCTAAGTACAATGATCATTGAAAGAAGAGGAAAAATACATTATTAATTCTTGCCTAGTAACATTACAATAAAACTGCACTACCAAAGTGAAATGTATGCATTTCACACATGCTCTTAACAAGGGCTTAAGTAGATGAATCTAGCCATGGAAGTAAAGGTGGTGGCAGGTTACTGCTATGTGCTCTGATCGTCTGCTGTATATTACTGACACCGTAGCATGGGCAGCAGAAGAGAAGATATTCAACACAACTCTGAAACTCTGCTAGCACCATTTCTGAAGCTGCCTTTTGTGCTTTGATGTAATTGTAAGCTGTGATGGCTGAAGAGGGGGCTGACTGAGTTTTCAGACATATCTGAAATGATGACATATCTCCATGATGATTTTCAGCACAGGATCAGTTAGGACAGGTGAGTGTGATGATAGCTTGACACTGCTGCCTAATCCAAGGAAGCCCTAACTTCCAAAGTAGGAGACTCAGACTCAAAAGCACTCTTGATGTGGGCTCCTGCATCCAACTTGAGCTAAGCTGGATGGAAGAACAAACATCTGGATCCTCACTCCTATGAGCTGATGCATCTCGGAGACCTCTAGACACCTTATGAAATTTTTGGCAGCCCAAACAGTGGTGATAAACTTCAGTAAAAACATATCTGTTACTTATTGGCATTTAAAACAACTAGGGAGCATTATTTGGCAGTAAATCTACTGTGTTTCAACAGTAAACATGCTTTAGTAAGTAACACATGCTTGTAAAACATCTGTGTATTACACAAATTTAAAGGCTAAAGGAGTTATTAAATATAGGCATGGACTTAATAAAAACCATTTTATGTTCAAATCCCTAATTAAACTGCTGTAGCCAATTTAGCATAACTTCAAACCCTTCCTGCCGTGCCTTCTTTTACAACTGTGTCACATTCCACCATAAAAGGAAGATCTCTGTTGATAGTGTTTGCTATTCTTTAGCCTACTGGAGCCAAGCATAACTAAAATATATTTTCATTGTATTTCATATTCTGCTTACTAATATTTGTACTATGTGACTAAGTTTCACTAGAAAAACAGTCGGTGTACCCAGCAACAGAAGCAGAATGGTAAGGAGAGTAAATTAAAAAGCTTGTTTCAATAGTGTAATTTATATAGACTAAAACAATGTAAATCTTAGACTGCCACGCTCATCCTGGTTTCTCAGAAGAGCACCTACGGTTGTCCACTGCAGCACAAAATGATAGCAATTGTATAGGTTTCTTCAACTCTGGCCTTAGCTATAAATATTTCAATAAATTTTCATTTAAAATAGATTTATAGCTTCCATGTCTTGTTTCCATGACCTTCCCAATTCGGTCACACTTTTGTTTCCTCTTTATATAAATGCCTTGGGTAATTTGCTTATTTTAATCTGCATAGAATAATTTTATCTCAGCCTATTCAGATAAAGCTGAACTTCTTAAGAAAAGTGATCTATAAATCCCATGTGGAAGCAACAGGGAGGTACCAGTTCGTACAAAAAAATTCTGCCTACTTCTGTTACCAGATGGTACTTTGAAACCCCAATATTGTTTAGGCATTTATTCCTTGGAATTTTTAAAGAGAGGTGATAATATTTAGGTTTTTAATGTGGTCATTTCAGTTGGACAGGCTAAATATAAGACACGCTTGGCAGTTATTCAGATGGGATTATAACCTGAACAAGCATTTGTTGGTACAGACAAAGATATTTTAGTTCTTGTTCTGATACTGTCACTGATTTGCTATCTTGCTCTGAAAAGCTCATGTTGTCTCTTTATTGGTTCCTTTTTGTCTGCCTTGGCTTTTTTTTTTAATTTTTTTTTTTTTTTTTAAACCTCATCAGGGTTGGGACTGTCACATTCTAGCAGATTGTGAAGTACCTGGCATAACCCTGTCCCAGTCCCCATACAGGATCAGCACTGTTCCTGCAATACCATATGTAAACATCTGGAAATTCTCAAAATTAAAGTTCAGGGATCCAAAAGTATTAAAAATCGTTTTTCGAGTCAGTCACTCTGAAGTAGTTTTTTCTTGGGAATTTTCAAAAGATATTTGTTATATTAGAGCACAGTATCCAGTTATCATGACACCCACAAACTGTCAGTAATTAAAAAAAAAACGTCCCTTCTTCATGACAGAGTTCTCAACAGAAGGGTCTCTGAGGCTTCTGCTGGGCAAGGGAAAGAACCAACAAAGAACACACACATATACATGGTACTAAATTCTGGACATGGGATAATTCATCATACTAAGCTGGTTACACTTGCTTACAGAATTGCCTGGGTCAACATTTTAGGAAAAGACAGTACTTCAGATGGAAAACAACTGTAGCATTCTGATATCCAAACTGATGATTCAAATGTCAACTGAAATAAAAATACACATCCCCAATGTTTGTCAAGAAGATCGTGCTGTTCCAAGCGTCATACTGAATGGGTGACAGATGTACGGAAGACAGGAAAGATCATGAGATTTCCCTGGTTTTAATGACATTTTTAGAGAACCCTACAAAAAAAGTTTTCTGGTGTAAAATGAGTTCCCAGCCGAGCACAACTTTAAAGTTGTTTAAAGTTACAGAGTGTGTGTGTCAGTAGATTTAAGGACAGCCTACCACATGTTATGCTTGGACTGAAAAAATCAGCTAGAATCATAGAATCATAGAATCATTAAGGTTGGAAGAGACCTCCAAGATCATTGAGTCCAACCGTCAACCCAACATCACCATGTCCACTAAACCATGTCCCTAAGCGCCTCATCTACTCGTCTTTTAAATACTTCCAAGGATGGTGACTCAACCACTTCCCTGGGCAGCCTGTTCCAATGTTTAACCACTCTTTCAGTAAAGAAATTTTTCCTCACATCCAATCTAAACCTCCCCTGGCGCAACTTGAGGCCATTTCCTCTCGTCCTATTGCCAGTTACTTGGGAGAAGAGACCGACACCCACCACTTTATTAAGCTAGCTTAATAAAGAAATTGTGCTCCTCAGAAATAATGATTAGACTAAATTCAGATTTATTTTCCCCTCTGAACTGCCCTGTAGAACTCCCTCTCCCTTAAATTTTCCAGAAGACAGGTGAGGTGGCTCTGACACCAAATATGTGACTTTCATCAAAATGAGTCGTTATAGACGGAGCAAGGAGAAAACTCTTCACTGATCCTACCAGTAATCTCATTAACCAATTGCTCCCCTGAAAATGAGATACTTAGCTAAATTCAGTCGAACAGAATGGCTTATGCCCAAGAGAATGCAATAACCTATAGAGCTATTTTCATGCTCTTAACTAACTTAATGTCATTGTTTTATCCTAAAAAAGCAATTTCAGATAGCAGGATTCTGAGATGTCCGTCATGAAACATGACGGACACTGTAGCCTCTCATTTTGCAAGATGGTTTCAAAAACGTAGAAGAAGGCACCACATTCAAACGTGGGTATCCTGCTTGTCGATATGAAGTCTCAACTCATTTGCACTCCTGGGCACCAGCACCCTTGGTAGATATTTGATTGTTTGGGTAGCTGTGTTGGAAGCAACTTCGGTGTGTAGGAAATGCGAGTGCTTCCCAGCACATCAGCAGCGGAGGCATGTGGTTTTGCATGATTTAAACCTTGGATTCAAATGCCTCGCCTTAGCTCCAGCCCTTGTGTGCTCTACTACAGGAAACACTTTAGCAGCAGAGGGAGGGACCAGTTTGACATCTCTCCAGAAATCCCTGTGCTAATAATATTTTATTAGATTTTAGAGAACTCACAGCAAGGTTCCTGGTACATAACTGCCCAGGACAGGTGGACACCAGACTGCAATGATGCACTACTATAAATTTTTTAGTAAATTGGATCCTATATGATGGCTATTACATTTTAATTACTATGATTATTTTATAGGTATTTCAAACATAAATTGTGTCATCACAACTGCGTTACTTATTGCTTCATTGAAATAAAAATGCCTTACTTATTTTTCTATCTTGGAAGAAAATCCTCCCCCATGCCCCCCTAAAATTTACACAACATTTATATGGAAATTACTACTCACAGTGGAATTGTAGCTTAAAAGATTGGCCAGCTGGCTATGACCGAGCTCTTGTCTCTGTAAGAGAAAAAGCAGTCAGTGACTCAAATGCAAACACATTGCTATTATAGACTAGATTAAAAATTTCTCTTTTACCTTTCATTTACCACTGTACAAAGAAAAAAATGCATATCATAGGGCATTATGACATTCAGATAATAATAAAATGGATTTTTCCAAGCACATACTCTCTTTATTAATAGTTCTGGGTAAAATGTTATTATTTGTTTACCAATATGCCATATTTAGTATTACCACAATTCATTAGCGATTGAAGGAAAGAATAATGTATAAAAAACTTAAACTAGCTAGCATAACTCTGATTAGATGCTTACATGGTTTACTGTCCAAACTGGTGACATTATTTTTTCATATATACTTATTTCATGTTCTAAAATAACAAGAGTCATAACCTGTTTTGGCAACCATGGTTCACTAGACAAGAACAAGAAAAGTTAAGTACAACAGATCCAGTATCTCAAGGGGATGTAGGCAAAGAATATTTTATGGCATTTCATACTGAAACATAGCATGTGAGTTGCTTTTATGCATGTTTGGAAGAGATCGTGGTCTGGGTTAGTAAGTATCACAGCAAGTCTACTGATAGCTGTGATATGGCTGCTAATGTGTGCATGGCCTTTGCGCAAAGGGTTTGCATTGTAAAGAAATGCTTGAGTAAGTGTTTGAATGCTTCTCCTGGTTTCAGCAGGGATAGAGTTAATTTCCTTCCTAGTAGCTGGTACAGTGCTGTGTTTTGGATTTAGGATGAGAACAAAGTTGATAACGCACCGATGTTTTAGTTGTTGCTAGGTAATGCTTACACTAGCCAAGGACTTTCCAGCTTCCCATGCTCTACCAACTGAGAAGGCTGGAGGTGCACAAGAAGCTGGGAGGGGGCACAGCCAAACTGGCCAAAGAAACATTGCATACCATGTGACATCATGCTCAGTACATAAACTGGGGGAAGCTGGCTTGGGGGGGCCGCTGCTCAGGGACTGGCTGGGCATTGGTCGGCGGGTGGTGAGCAATTGTACTGTGCATCACTTGCTTTGTGTATTATTATTATTATCAT
>NW_008824676.1:6503991-6504911 GCF_000699105.1 Pygoscelis adeliae
AATGTACTGGAAAATATGAGACTTGAGCATGATGCAGATGGTATAGAATAAGGGGTGGATATTGTCCTGGTTTTGGCAGGGATAGAGTTAATTTCCTTCCTAGTGGCTGGTACAGTGCTGTGGTTTGGATTTAGGATGAGCACAAAGTTGATAACACACCGATGTTTTAGTTGTTGCTAGGCAATGCTTACACTAGCCAAGGACTTTTCAGTTTTTCATGCTCTACCAACTGAGAAGGCTGGAGGTGCACAAGAAGCTGGGAGGGGGCACAGCCAAACTGGCCAAAGGGACATTCCATACCATGTGACATCATGCTCAGTACATAAACTGGGGGAAGCTGGCCCGGGGGGGCCACTGCTCAGGGACTGGCTGGGCATTGGTCAGTGGGTGGTGGGCAATTGTACTGTGCATCACTTGCTTTGTGTAGTATTATTATTATCATCATATTATTATTATTATTATCATTTTATTTCAATTATTAAACTGTTTTTATCTCAACCCACGAGTTTTTCTCACTTGTGCTCTTCCAATTCTCTCCCCCATCCCACCGGGGGGTGGGGGAGTGAGTGAGCGGCTGCGTGGTGCTTAGCTGCTGGCTGAGGTTAAACCACGACAATGATGTTCCTTAGCATTTGTTTATTAGTATTACAAATACAAACCCACCTCTTATTCATGTAATTTATGGGTTTTCTTTGTAGTGCCTAGTGGCAGAACTGTATTTTTACAGGATAGAATGGAAAACATAAAAATATCAAAACCAAAAGGGTTAAAGCATTTATCCAGTGCTGTATAGACAGCTATGACTCTAAATATTTACCTCCAGTTACACTGCTTATAAAATGAAGCATTGTTCTTCTCACATCCTTGAGGTTTTCAAGCTACTGTCATATACTACTGCAAAGCTGAAGAAATAAATCCTT
>NW_008824676.1:6504942-6508938 GCF_000699105.1 Pygoscelis adeliae
GAGAAACTCAGATGTATTATTAAACATTCATTCTTCTCCTTGTGTCAATTTTGTAAAAAATTTATTTCCATGTTCTTGGATTAAGATTTTTTTAATTGCATAAGTAGATAGTTAGACATATAATTAAGCTTAGACTCTGAAAGTTTGTATCTACAGTAGAAACATGCTATTATATTGCTTTTGGTTTTGGGCATGTGTTGCTGTTCTTGAATCACTGCTATATATACTTGGGAGTTTCAGACAGATAACCTTAGCTGTAAGGTATCAGAGCTGCACCAGCAATATGTTGACTATATGGCCAGAATTCACATAAGCAGCAACAGTGAAGACAGTTTTTTCATGTATTTAAAGTTGAGTGTGATTATAAAAGGATTGTTGCATCGGGGACCTAATGTTACCACCAATTGTATTTCAAAAAATTATTGCTAAACTTTTCTAATCTTTATCTCTTTTATTAGAGGAACCTAATTCTTAGAAAGGCTTCCTAGATGGAGATTTGGCTAAAGTTTTACATTGTTACATACAAAAAGCTTTATTTTTGGTAGCTATTGAATGACTTTGTCTAGTGATCAAACCTGAGATTTGGCTCCCTTATTTTTGTTAATCTAAACAAGTTAATGTAGTTTCATATACCTAGATCACAAGGGGGATTTTTTGCATGCTGCGTATCTTACAAGAAAAGTAGAGTGGCAAGATTTAAAATGTTGATGAAGTGTTCTTTATCTTAAACATAGTGAAGCAAATTTCTGTTCATGAGTATGTGCATTTATGATTTAATAGCAGGTGAATTTTCAACTCTAAAGAGAAAGAAAAATCCCTTTTTTGCTACTTATGTCAATAGTTCTGGATATTTGTAAAGCACTGGACCAGCTATGCTTTATTCCTCTGTTAGAGACACCACCTCAAAGACAAAGCAACAATCATAGTCTGTGTAGACTACCCTTTCTCCCTGTTTGCAATGTATACACCGATCTGGACTTAAATGACGGAAGATTTTGTCGTTGAGATACAATCTCTCTGGTTTTCCTCCAGAAGACCAGAATACCACAAGCAGCTGCTGACAGAACTTCACCATATCTTCTCACTGTCAGTGCTGCACAGCCCCAGCTCCACCCTGAAATACAATCTGGGTCTTGTCAGAATTTAGTTGATCATATTTGCATTTACACATGCACATGAATTTAATAACATAAATAGACTATTGCTGCCTATGTGGACAAATAGCTGTTCATTGGTCTCCCAAGTATATCTTTCCTTAAGAAAAGTGTTTTTTAAATTCTTTTTTCATGTAAAGGATTTTTTGCACTCATATCCAGATGAGTATAATTGAAAAATAAAACCCAACAATGACAGTATAACTTGTTATGAGCTTACAAGAAGAGGAAACAGCTAAATGAAAGTTAATACTATGTTAAGTTTGAAAAATTAGATGCGTATGTGTCAGGAGATTCTAAAAGTTGAATATCAAATCTTGTTTTTACAATTGATGCGTCTTAATTAATGGATAGGTTTGATTGTATTTTAAGTTATCTGAACATGGTTTTGTTTTTCTTAGTTCTGTTACTACTGCTACTAATTTGGGCAGAGGCTGAACCTGTGATGCACTATACAGGAATGAAGGCACGGTACTCTGCCAAGAAGAGCCTTTCTTAATTAAAAGATGTCTACATCAGTTTTCTGAAACTGACACAAAACAATAAAAATGCTAGACAAAATTGGCACCAGCTATGTGCCAATATTTTTAAAGAAAACTAGGAGTAGAAAAAGGTGGAAATAATATGGAAACATCTCCTCAAGACAAATACTGCAACTACCAAATTGTTGACCCTTGAGCAATATTAGGTTCAACAATAAGTAGAACGATTTAACGTATTAGGGGCCTGACCTTATTGAAATCAATAGAAAGAATTTCAAAGAATTTTGAGAGCTTTGGATATGATCCAAAAAGTAAACTGATACTCCTGGGAGACAATTTTTGCATACCTCTTTTGGATTGTCATTTACACTGCTGTTGAAAATGTCATTTACCTTAGTATTGATGTAAAGAACGAGTAGGGATCATTCAGCAACAAGCAATTATATTTAATTCTAACAATTATTACAGAAGTACTATGCTTTTCATAAGACTTTAGATGTTTCTTCCCTATAAATATTTAATGACATCTAATCTTACAACACATAATAGATTAAATGGCTTTTGTCAAATACATCTAGAAAGTAACTATAGCTTTTTCCGTAGAGGTATTTGCCTTTAAAATGACTTTTTAATTGTTTGTTGTTTTAGGCTTAAAGTCTACAAATAGAATAGAATATAATCTGAGCTTCTGGTCTTTCATCTGTACTGATGGGGATCACACTGAAGACTGTTTTATTACTGAACTTGTAGTCTTGTTTACTAAAGATTTTTATCAACCGTAATGTTACACTCGAGTCAATAAGGGAAGAGCTTCGCTGACTGGAGGTCTCAGATTTGTTTTCTTCAAACCAAGAATGTCCTTGAAAACATTTTAATGTTAACATTCTGCTCACTGTAAATCACCAGCCTGCAGTTTTAAAGTTTAAAAGCTGACAAGCTGGGACTTTGAAGCTGTCACCAAACTGTTTCTCCACTGCCCCTTTACTCATGATGGTTCACAGTGCTAGTCTCTGTGCAGGAGTGGTCAAGCTTTCCGTGCTGATGAACATTACATTACTCCATGAAAATTGAGGTACTGACCTGCTCTGCTTCCCTAGCATTAAGCCCATGCACTCACCAGACTGAGTGCTTTCCAGCAGACAGAAACCTCTAGTAGACCACAGGCAGGTGATGCAAATCAGAACAGGCATTTTTCTGCTCTGTACTCAACTAGAGCAGTCATCAGAGGAACTAATATTTACTGTTGGGTCTTGATTTCTCTGCTCCCTCTCTGCTGGGTTTCCAGCTGTATGGAAGAAAGGAATCACACTTCTTTCACCCTGTGGGAGGTACCTGGGTGATCTAGTGGGAAGGGTTTAAGGCATGTCTCCAGAAGCTCTGGGTCCCAATCAGCACAGGAGCTTGTTCTGGAAGACATCCAGAAAAATTGGGTAATTGGGATGTTGGTGTCCCTATTTCTTCCCTGTCGTACCAGAACATATTCAATAACTTTGATTTCAGAGCTGCACTATAAAGTATGAGGGATTTATTTTCAGAGCCATAACTGAGTGCACGTTTTCTTCCTGAAACACTCCCCCTCAAGGACAGCGATGTTGGCAATCTTGCCCTGTGACTGACACTGTGGCAATTGTTCCATTAGTAAGCTAGACATAAAACCTAGCTATCAAACCCAGCTCTTTAACATTAGCATTGTTTTTAGGTTTTGGTAAGATTTGAAGACAGATGTTACATAAAGAAATCCTTTATTTTCTGAACCACTAGGAGAGATCAAAATCTCTGGTTAATATTCAAAGGAGTCATTTGAAATAGAAATGCATAGATAAGTGATTGTTGTTTCCTTGGAAAACAGGTTAGAGTTGCATTTTCAGTTCACTTACAATCAAGTCTAGCAACTAAAATTTATCTATAGCTTTAATTTGTGTGCTGTATTTAATGAGTCTGTTTCACACATTACAAAACCAAAATAGTTGCAGAATATTAAATCTTTAACTTTCTTGTTTTCTTTTCTAGTTTCGTTTTTTTAATGATAAGAGATGGCTTTTTATGCTTAAATGAAATGTTTGCATATAAAGCTTGTGTTTTGTATGTCTTGGAACAGAGCTGGGAATATTGAAATGCTTACTGAAATATCTTGAAAACCCAATTTGTTTTTTAAAAAATATATTTTAGTGCACAAAGACTAAAATGCCACATACATTCAGATTTTTTTATTTACAAAATATTCATTAAATAAAAAAATAAGAACACATTTAGTTTTAATTATAAAAGGCAAAATTAAAAAAAGTCAAAAAAGTCTAAATCAGTTTAAAGTGTGATTGACATATTTGCATAGCTCTATAAATATCTGCATATTTGTAGAC
>NW_008824676.1:6509539-6517917 GCF_000699105.1 Pygoscelis adeliae
TTTTCTCCTCCCTGTTATCTGTATATTTATCAATATACCTGAGCATGTTTGTTACACAGTGTGGATGGCTAAATAAGATTGATATTCAGATGTGGTATTACCTGAATTTATGTTCTGATGTTTGTTTTGTTGTTCAAATATGTTAAATATCAGAAGAAATGTTACAGACAAATGGGTGAGAGATTTGAAAACAGATGTTCCTATGCAACTCTTTAATCAATAGACATTGGCATAAACTTGAAAGAAAAACTTGACTGAAATCAGTCTCAGCTGGTGGATAAAAAAATGAGGCTTTCAGGAAGCCATGGAAATATTTAACATGGAGGAGAGTCCCAGAAATGATTTTAAAATGAAGTGCATGAAGTGCTATTCTGAGTAGAGAAAGACTTTTTCCTGGCTGGTGCAGCACTGATGTCAGTCATGAGACTGACGGTGCAACTGCTCTCCTTGTGATTAACCAGCACTGAACATACACTTGACACATCCGAGATTTGTATCTGCTCTGGGGAGGATGGGAGTAATGTGAGCCTTATGTTCTCACTCTGACTGTGGCCGGCTATTGGCAAGCGCTGATCCTTACATGATCTCAAGTTGACACGCTCCAATACTATTAATCTGATTCATCTGTGTTTGCCTTTCATATACACTCAAATGCATCCTGAGGAAGAAGGACATGTTTTTTAAAAAAGCAGAATATACTAGCCTGAGGGATGATCTATTTTGATAGCGGTCCGTCTATTTGCTGTACCAAAGAGGAAAATGATTTACTGTTTCAGGCCAAAAATACTTTGCATTTCCAGCCTTTCCCAGTAAAATATTATGTTTAATGCTCTCACTACTTTTGAAGGCATGGTCAATAAAGCTGCTGCTTGACAGGTTCTTGACTCTTAAAGCTGTTTTTCTTTGGCCAGGATCTGCAAAATAATATCATAAATGTGTTAACAATAAAGTCCTGATGTATAATTCTTGAAATAAATGTAAGTAGTTCAAATGGTCTGAAGCAAATCAATTAACACTAATTTCTAATAGTGATCGGGCACTTAGATACCAAATTCCATTGGTTTCTTATTGAAATTCAGATACAAGAACCAGTCTCTTCTGGTTCCTAAGTCACTCAGTTCCTGCTAGGCATAGAGCAGTGCAGAATCTGAGGTACCTGAAAGAGCTGATCCCAAAAGGATGGGGTGAGGGAGATGAAGAGGTCCCTAAGGAAGCAACATTCAAAAACAGTTAGGTGGAAATCAGGGGGACAGATGCTGCCTTGTGCTGTGACCATGAAAAATCATGAGCGTATCCTGTTTTCCAGTTGAAGGGTTTAATCATAAGATTACAGGCTGTTCTGGATTAGGATGCTGTCAGTCTTTCCTCACAGAGTTGTTCTACTTGGTGTAATTAACTAAATGTTTACTGGGCCAGAGATACCGTGATTGACTTGTGACTCTTCTCTGAAATGCAGAGTTCCTGAATAAATTTGGAATTCACTGTCATGGGGCCTGATCTTTTACAGATATTTGAAATTCTGGTGTATTATAACTAGCTGAACAGTCCTAGTTAACTCAATAACTAAAGTTAAACAAGCGTGTCAACTTCTGTAGGGCTGGAGCCTGAAAGAATGAGAACAATGTTTGTTGAAATAGATAATTCTCCTTTGTTATGTACCTCAGTGTTCATAATCTAGCCAGAGCTAGTTAATTAAGTTTTTCTCAGGCTTCCTTGGAAATGTTACTTAGAAGTCTGCTTAGCAAAATTTGATGTAATACAATAGGATGTTTCTACTGTAGGTTCAAGTTCTCAGTGTCTAAGAAAGCTTGACTATGTGCCTGATCATCTCCTTATGTAATAACAAAATCTACAGCCAAAAAGTCACGTATCTCCTTCTTTGCCTCCAGGCATTGGTGAGATCGGAGCCAAATTTTGCTCATAAGCAGGATCCAGATTTGGCGGTATGGCCTGTTGGTCCTAATGGCAGCACGGCCTGTCCCTAGCAGTGCCACCCAGCTCCCAGCCAGTGGATGGGCTGTGACTGTGCAGCTGCTGGATCATCTTTCACAGCACTGTTTCCTTTCTTTTAAACTGATATCCATGAGACATAGTAACCAGGCAGACACCTTATCATAAATGGGAGATATCCTTGGATTAAATTTTTCCTTTTAAAAAAAAATGATTCAAAAAATCATAAAAAACCCACTCCAGTTACTTTGCTCATTGCTTCAGTCAGACATACTGAATACAATTGAGTTGCCTTACCTTTCCTAAACATGATGACTGTATTCAGCTCAGCTTTAAAACCTACTTCTTTGCAGCAAAAAGTCCCAAGCTTATGATTTGGGGCTGCTTAGCTTTCCCCATCCCCATCAGCTCCTCCTGGTCTCTGCCAGAGGTGTTGTTGATCCCACAGGAGATGCCCTTTGCTCTTTCACAGATGTGCCTTTCCTCCACCCAGATCCTCTCCCTTAGACCACAGGCCATCCGGTAAGAGGAAGTTATAGAAAACTTTCATTTACTGGATCTATTATGCTAAAATGGATTTTAACACTGAATTTATAGAGATAAAATCCATTAGAATGTTGGACTTAGTCATTAATTTCATGCAGAATATAAAAAAAAACCCTAATGTAAAAGGATGCAATCTAACAGTCAAGCCAAGATCCTGCATCAATCAGCGTAAGAATATCATCCGCTTTGAAAATAAATATTGAAGACAATTTTTTTTTTCTACCTGAATTCCACATCATCATTTCAGGATTACTGATTAATTATTTTATATTTCTCTCACTGCAGGAATAGCATTCTGTAGTACATAACAGATGTGTAGATGTGTAGATGTGAAGAGGAGGTATACTGTCCAGTGTTAGCAGTGAGAATACGCAGTGTCACCATGAAAGTATCCATTGCTTAAAGGGTCATAGAAGTTGTGACCACATCAAAAAACACTTATCAGTAAGTACACTGAGTTCTCTAGATTGTTTGGCAACAGTCCTACAAAAATAGGTTTCCCATGACCAAAGGTGGTGGATTTTGATTCATTCTAAGGAATGAGTACTCATTGCAGTGGCAAATTGAATGAGTCTGTGTCTCAACAAAATTAATTATACAATATATTCTCTGCTCCTGGACTTCTCATAGAGCAGCTGAAGTTGTCTTTCAGCTAGTTGGCATCTTTTTTTCTCATTATTTACTCTCATTGGCAGAATAACAACAAAACCAAAATCAGTGCTGAAGCAGTCCAAGAACTAAAGCCATGTGATCTCAGCTCAGCCTAGAGCATGGGAAATCAAGCATTGCTCGAAGCCAACATCCTGGCGGGTGACAGGATATGGCTGTGGCATGAAAAGCAGATAGTGAATTCATTGGACTGCATCATAATTTACTTTGTCCTTTCACCAGGAATGCTGCCAGTCACCTCAGAGAGCAGTGTATGCTGCACGCATCGAAAGGAGGCTTATTCAGCCTCCCTTTCCAGAAATCATGGCCCACCTAAAGCAATCATGATTTATTTGTCTTCCCAACCCCTTCTATTGGCTTAGCTTCAGTATGAGGTTCAGAAGCATGGTTCCGTTTTACTGCCTTGTTCTGATGCATTTTCAGATAACCCTGCTGACCATACTGCAGCTCCTGTTAAGTTAAAGTTTCACTCTTTGTGTTTGAAGAGCTGCTGCCAGGATGCCTGCACCCAAACCAGAGACAAGGAGCCCCTCACTGCAGTATCCATAGAGAGCCGGTAGCCATTTCATGCCTCAGATGCTCCATCCCTTCCCTTGTAGAATATTTCCAAGATGCATGAAGCAACACACCAGGGCCAAATTTTCCTCACCAGATGTTAGAATTATAGACAGAAGATAACGCAGTTGTCCCCGTCTCCAACACAGACGGAGTCAGAAGAGACCCATGCAGTGCACCAGTCATGTATATAGAAAGACAGCAAAATGATCAGCATGTTATTCCTGTGAAAAGTGGAAAGGCTGTGGGAGAAAATATTAAGCAATCAATATTGTTTCCTTAGCAATTTGTTAGTCTTCAGGATATTAACAGAGATAAACCCATTTCTCTGTATGAAGATATTAACCCTGATCTCAATCACTTGATGATGGAGTGATCTCAATCATTTAGTGAAACACTAAATATGTAAGAATGTATTCACAGAAGACTAAAGAAAAGTAAAACACAGAGATACTAAAGCTGTGTGGTAAAAATGAGGTGTAATTGCCTCAACTATGATAATCTCAGCTTTGAAAATAAAGGCAACTTTTCTGAAGTGATGTATTACTGTAGATTTTAGAAAGAAATGTAATAGAAAAATCAAGTTCATTTTTGTTTTGAGACAGTAATTCTGTGTAACCAAGGGAATTATGTATTCCACCCACTACATTGTAAATATTTTTAGCATATTTTTTTAGCTGAAATTTTGAATAATTTCACAAAATGACTTTTCTCGGGATGACTGAAATATCATTTTTTTTTACACACAGATTATTAATCTTTGAATATTCACAGGCCATTTCTAAGGGACTCACTAAAGATAGTGAAAACATGCATAAGTCTTTTAGGTTTAAATAGGGATATACCAGGATCTAGATTTTTTAAGTATCTGCACGTTGGTATACCTGCTATAGCATATGTACCCCTGCTGTAAGTACAAGCAAAGGCAGGTGTGGGATGTAAGATGCCAGAATTCAAATGGTATGATTGAACTACAAATATGAGAGAATAATTCCAGTTTGATCTGCAGCAACTGTGGTAATGATGGGTTTCTGATTTTACAAGTATGTCCATTTCCTTGTGTTCAAATACAGCTCCCTTTTTCCAGACTCATCCCGGCCGGCTTTAGACACTTAACTAAGGCAGCTAAGATAGGAAATAGTCACCAGCACCTAATCTATGTATCTAGAAATATCAGTCTTCTCCACTGATTGGGTAAAAAGCCCCTATCCTATCACTCTGTTACTGGGCATGAGACTTCTAGTTGGCCAAAGGCAGTACGACATCAATCCTACTGCTTGCTTATTGATTGTAGATAGTTGAAGGAAGAGCAAATATGTTTCTCTTTTCTGTGTCAGCCACTGTAACTCATGAGAGATGGGGTCTGTTTCCTGCTTGTTCCTGAAGTTATTGCATTGCGTCACGCTATCATTCTGACTTTCCAAGCTTTATGAGATTAACTTATTTTATGAGTATTACTTAAAGTAGTGAACATGGTGAGTGTTTATCAGTGAACTGCTTTCTCAGAAGTCCTGTGTGCATGTTTCCAGGTATATTTTATCAGGATCTTTCCACTTGAGATCAACAGTTAAGGTCTTGCTTGATTGATCCCTTTTCCTTTGCAGGAGAAAAGGCTTTTATATTTTGCAAAGAGAAAGCAATATCCGTTGTTTACAGTAAAATGTTTTCATGTGAGTGAAAGTATGTGAATGAAATGCAATTTTTTACATTTATTTGAAATTTTTGTCTTTTTATTGACCTATGTTCCTTGAGTTTATTTCCATGTGTTTCAGTTTCATTTTAATTATTTCTTTTTTACAGCATGCACAGTTCTGGTGATCATATAGCTTCAGACAGCTATCTTTGATATGTTTCACTGGTAGCTTCAATAAAAAATTTATGACTGTAATGTTTCTATTACTGTTGAAATTACTGTTGAAATTAATTTCTATATACTCTGCAGTGTAGTCTGAGATATGTTGTATTTATATGGAAAACTGAAGTTATAGTCCAGGTCTGTAATCCTCACAATTGGTAAACCTGAACAGTGATATTAAAATCATAGAATCATAGAATCATAGAATAGTTTGGGTTGGAAGGGACCTCTAAAGGTCATCTAGTCCAACCCCCCTGCTGTGGGCAGGGACAGCTTCAACTAGATCAGGTTGCTCAGGGCCCCGTCCAACCTGACCTTGAATGTTTCCAGGGATGGGGCATCCACCACCTCTCTGGGCAACCTGTGCCAGTGCTTCACCACCCTCAGCGTAAAAAATTTCTTCCTTATATCTAGTCTAAATCTACCCTCCTTTAGTTTAAAGCCATTCCCCCTTGTCCTGTCGCAACAGGCCCTGCTAAAAAGTTTGCCCCCATCTTTTTTATAAACCCTCTTGAAGTACTGATAGGCTGCAATAAGGTGTCCCCGAAGCCTTCTCTTCTCCAGGCTAAACAACACCAACTCTCTCAGCCTTTCTTCACAGGAGACGTGTTCCATCCCCCTGATCATTTTCATGACCCTCTTCTGGACCTGCTCCAACAGGTCTGTGTCTTTCTTATGCTGAGGGCTCCAGAGCTGGATACAGTACTCCAGGTGGGGTCTCCCCAGAGCAGAGGGGCAGAATCACCTCCCTTGACCTGCTGGCCACGCTTCTTTTGATGCAGCCCAGGATACCATTGGCCTTCTGGGCTGCGAGCGCACATTGCTGGCTCATGTCCAGCTTTTCATCCACCAGTACCCCCAAGGCCTTCTCGGCGGGGCTGCTCTCAATCCCTTCATCCCCCAGCCTGTAGTGATACCGGGGCTTGCCCCGACCCAGGTGCAGGACCTTGCACTTGGCCTTGTTAAACCTCATGAGGTTCACACAGGCCCACTTCTCCAGCTTTTCTGCGTCCCTCTTGATGGCATCCCGTCCCTCTGGCGTGTCGATCACACCACTCAGCTTGGTGTCATCTGCAAATTTCCTGAGGGTGTGCTCAATCCTACTGTCTGTGTCACTGATGAAGATATTAAACAGTACCGGTGCCAATACGGACCCCTGCGGGATGCCACTCATCACCGATCTCCATCTGGACATTGAGCCATTGACCACTACACTCTGGATATTGGCAAACTAACTTCAAACAAATTTTAGCTCAGAGACAGCCAAATGTAGTTAAAATGTGTTCCATGTCTCTTGCCTTTGGACTTTACAATCACAGGTAGATGAGAAGAGCAAGCTGGGCCCTGGGAAAAGGGTTTGCAATAAGAAGGAGATGCAGTTCCTTCTACCTGTGTATGGCTGTGCTTAGATTAAAAAGAGCTCACTGAGATAAAGCATGAATTCTCACCAGTGCAAATGGAAGCAAATTCAGCATCATGGTAATTGTTTTTCATGCTGGAATGTGTTATTTATTTTATATCCATCCTCACTTCTGTGAAAAAGTAGCTTGGTGACAGCCAAAAAGGCTTAGGACAGATTAGATCCAGAATTGTGACACAAAACATTTATTTTCAACTGGAGATTCAAAATGTTCTATTCAGCAGACATTAAAATAACTCAAAATGTTGTTCTGTGTCTTTGATGTATGAAGCCTGGAGAAATGTGGCTGCCAACTTTATCTGATTACTGAATCTTTATGGTCTGATACATTCTAGGATGCAGAGTTCAAAAGATGTTTGCATTAGAGTATATAGGTAACCTAGGAATCGTCAGACTTAATCAGACCAGTTACCCATTATCCTCCTTCCAAGTAAGTAAAGCATTACCTGCTTGAGAGAAAGGTTCCAGAGGTCATCAGTAAGGAAGGAGTTGCATACCGTATGTAACTCATCCTGCAGCCTTGTTGCATATAACTCTCTAGCCATGTCAGTTAGCCACTGAAGAGTTATATTGTATATGAAAAAGTTATTTTTAAATTTTGCTAAGTTCTTTACTTGCACAAATCCCTATGATAAATATTTTTATATTTAAATGACTCATTACAGAAACAAGTTTCATTTTCTCAATGTAGAAGACTTTGCCTATTCATTTTATTGTATGTTCCATTCTTAGCCTTCTTCAACTAACGAGGAGCAGCTGCAGCTTACGGATACTGAGCCTAATAGAGCACTTCGATGACATAGATGCAACTCTTCGTGAACTAAACATGTTATTTTGTTGCTTCTTTACTTTCTTATTCAAGTCCTGTTAATCAATGTGATCAGACTAAAAGGAGGGAAGTCTGGACTTGGAGACTCAAAACAATCTCTATTTTTCTTTCTTCCTACTATATTCCTTCTCTTTCTCTTCTATACATTCGGTACAGTATTCCTCAGGATTCAGATCGTGAGATTTGATGTGGTAAAATGTGCTATAGAGATACCCATATTCAAAGTTAATTGGCTCTGTCTTTTCATTCATTTTTCTTTCCTCATTCATTTTTCCAAAACCTTAAAATAATCTAAAACATTTTCAAAAGGTTTTGACATGCTCAGAGGGTCAAACCAATGTCATTGAAGTTTTTCATTACTTTAGGCATTTCCCCCCCTTATCATGCTTTTTATTACTGGCATGTTTCACCATCCCCAACCCCTTTGTTATCAATCTTTAATATTTCTCTTTTTTCATCATTTCCATGTCTCATTCTCCCCTTTTACCTGAGATTACTTCTCCTTGGTTTTCAATGTTGTAATAAGCATTAAAATACATGTATTTTTTTTTTTA
>NW_008824676.1:6517993-6562125 GCF_000699105.1 Pygoscelis adeliae
TAAAAATATTAAGGAAGGAATAAATTACAAATTGGCCTTTACTTTGTGTTTCTGGTTGACCAGAAAATCTCTTGCTTTTTATTAAAACCTACTGTCATGTGGATCTCTGCCTTGTATGAGCTCAGTAACCTCTTTCCCCATAGCTTCCATGCTCAGTTTTAGGAGTGAGAGCCCTGGAAAAAAATTTTCATAGCTCTCCTGCACAAGAAGTGTTTTCAGGCTTCTTGGCTACACTGGGAATCTGAAAGTCTGAGAAAACAGTCCACCTTTTCCCATCATAGGAACATTCTCTGCCCCAAAAATATTAATTCCCAATGTGGATGACATATTCTGTTTTGGTTCAGTGCTAGACAGCTGAGGCCAGGCAGAAGATGAGTCATCTCTAAAGAGAAGGTAAGACATAATTGCGTTACCAGCTAGTAGAAGTCAGACTTGTTTAACAGCAAATATATTGTTTTTGTTCTTCCCTCCAAAATCATTAGAGGAAAATTTTTGTCTAATTATGGAGAATAAGCTTACAAACATTGTGGACTTTGATTTTCTTAGAACTTTTGAATAAGATACTTCTTATCTTTTAATACAGTTACAGAGTTTACTTCGTTGGTGTCCTTCAGAGATCATCAGAGGAAGTGTCATTAAGTGCTTTGTAAAGGATTAGAAATGGGGTTTCTACTGAATGATCAAGCTCCTAGATGATATTATAGCATAAAGAAACAATGCTACACAATTTGTTTATGACATGCTTTGCCATATAATAAGCCTTTCTGAATAGAAACCAATTTTTTCTTTCACTATTCAAAGCTATTTCAAGCATGATAGGCCAATTGTAAGATTTTTCTGAGTTTTTTTTTTATTAATTGCCTTCCATCCTTTTGAACACTGTTAAAAAAAAGACACATATGTATTAAATTAAAAGAAATTTTTAATATAGCTTAGGACTAAAAAACCCATGCATCTGTTTTCTGCCCTATCAAAAAAATCCCCAACAAAACCCTCAGCATGACTTTCACAGAGAATATAGAGAGAGGGTTGATAAAGGTACAGCTAGATCATTGAAAATGACTTGAAGAATGTCTACCCATCATCTCTCCAAGACTAGACATGCTGTCCATCCCGCATAGTCTGACGACCTCTGAAAACCATTCAGTATACTCAGGTAGTTGCAAAAAAAGCAGGGATCAGGTCCTATGACACTCCAGTTCACAAGCAGATTCAGTTGGGAATGCTGGTGTTAGAAAAGGGAATTGATAAGCATGGCCATTAGTTACATCTTGCAATCATTAACTATATAAATTAGTTTGAGAAACAACACTACACAGAGCTGCTGGTGGTGATAAACTGTGCTTATCAGACACCTTTGTCCACATAACTCATATTCTCCTTTTTACTCTGTCTTAATTGGGACTGTCACTGACATTTCAAACATTCAAGGAGGCAAAAGAGTTGTCACCAAAAAAACAAAACAAAAAAACCCAAATAATTTACCTGAAGTCTCATAGAAAGAATCCCTTTTTTCCCCTGAGTGTCAATGCCTTTTCCCAATCATGAAAATTATGCTATAGGCTGTTGAATCAGTGGCAGGTTTAACAGGACTAGAAATAAGACACTGGTATCATTAGAAAATGAGAATTACTTTTGGATTAAGGGAATATTTTTGTTTAATTCTGACCTTGGAAATTCACTACATAATAGCTTTTGAAACTGTTGTATTTGTGAAGAAAATAAACCTACTTTGGATAAGTTAGCTAATTATTTTTTTTCTTTTGGTGTTTTTTCAGCTCAGAATTTCTTTAATGAACATGCTCTGTTTTTAGAGCAGACAAGTAGAAACTACACCAGTTACACATTATGTGACTCTGTGCCTATAAATATCTGGCAGTCTCAGATTCGATGCCAAAGCTCTATGGACTCCAATCAACAACTGGCACTTAATTCAATTGCCTAGCATAAGTTATTGTAACTAAGCCATCTGAAGGTTCATGTAACCACCCTACATTTATGCAAATTGCAGCTTTATTCCAGGAATAAAAGAAGATCAATCAAATGCCTACTAAAATCTCTGGAAATTGGAACATTCCCGCTACAATTCTGTGTTCATCAGCATCAGTGGACATGTTGCATTGACATCGCTTGGGTGGTGCCAAGAATGCATACAATAAGGAGGAGTTTAAAAGTTCTCCCCAAGCAACAGTAACTGAGTATCTTAAAGTCAAGCTAAAACTTCACAACAATGGCAAAAGGCCCTTCTCTGACTTGGGGGTCCCTTGTATTTCCTCTCTCCTCCACCTAACCTCAAGGTCCTATTTCACTGCATTTGAAATTGGTTTGAGACACTTTCTAACAACTGTTCTCTAGAATATTTTTCTCATGGGCAAGCTAATTTCTCCCTCCTCCCCAATCTTATTTCTCAGGAAAAGCTGAACTGCATTGGCCCGAATCTCCTTGAAAGATTTCAGTTTGAGTGAGCTACCCTGGTGGCTCAAAATGTAAGTGACTGAAAGAAGGACCTTATGATAAGAAGTCTTGGGCAAATTTAATGACTGATAACATTGAAAATCCAGCCTAAAATGGCATATAAACTAATCTAACTTGTCTAACTCAACTGTACTTTAAATAAGATGGGGTTCATTTCCAATTTTTTCCTTCCTTCCTTCCTTTCTTTCTTTCTTTCTTTTTGGTTTTGTTTTGTTTTGTTTTATTTTAATAAATAACTTAAACCTAACTCATATCTATTTAAAGAACTTCCGCTTTTAAGGTATGGGAAGCTGAATCTGATTTTGGCCAAAACCTATGAACATTTTATATGTAACTTTAGTTGTTGAGCATCTGGGATTGATCACACTGAACCTGTGTTAAAAAGAACACATTCGATGAATCCCAGATGTTTTAATATGTCACTGCCTCCCAAACTAACTGGATCAGGATGTGAAACAAATGAAAGGTAAATGCTTTAAAATTAAAGACCTAAGTAGGCTTTAATGTAGGCAACTTGAAGGTGATGGAGATGGTGGCATTGTGTCCGAGTAGGTGTGGGGTCTCTACATTTTCTCCATTTGGTTGCTTTTGAGGGCTGAAATCTCACATGTACATTGAACCGGAGAAAAATGCTTAACCTTGCCAGTGAAGATGGTGTTTGGATCCAGTATCTCTTACTGGTACCTGTGCTTCAGCCCTGTTCCATTCTACAGATGGGCAGGTTAATAGTTTCCTAGCAACCTTTAATGGGAAACTAATATACATCATAACTCCAAGGATAAGAAAAGCAAAGTGGTACTCAGATAATGGGCTGGTAAATTTTTACCAATTTCTATGTAGCATAATACAAGATAGAACAGCTAATTGATAAAAAGGCACATGGTAAGTTTGTTAACTTTTTCCTACAGCTTACGCATGCAAGCATAGTAACGTCTTTGACTGTATCACTTTTCTCTTTTGGGCTATTTTCTCATCCATGATTTTGGCTAAGCTAGGCATTTCAGTGCTTCATAAAATAATCTGGCATTTAATCTTCCCTGCTTTCCTACTTCCAACCCACTTAAAGTGTGAGAGAAATGTTTATACAATAAGAATTTGATGTTACTGCAGCTTGGACAGTTGTCCATGGTTTTTGCTAGTACAATGAACATGTTGAGGGAAAGCGTCTTTTGTTTCACTGTAGTGGCAGATCAGCAAAAGTATAATTGTTACCTTTCCCAAACTGCTTTGTAGGCATAAATAACCAGTACTTATGCTTTGAGGCCTGTGATTAGGCTGAAACCAGGACATTGGCCTAATTGGCAGAATTAAAAAAAAAAAAAAGAAGAAGAAGAAAAGGTAGTAGTATTAACTAAATGTTGCAATTGAGGCCAAATGGGAAAGGAGCCTGAGATGTATTGAAATAAAAGAAAATTTCCCATTGCTTGTACTTAAAAAGTAACAATTTTAGCTGGAATGTGAAGTAGAATTTATCCTCCAGTGTGGGCTGCTAAGTAGAGGTAAAACAGTTTTTCTGTTCCTTTTCACTAGGGGTAGCATGGCTTAAGATGCAGTGTGGAAATCTCTCTGTCAAATTCAGCGATGTATCTTTCCTCAGAGTAACCTATAGCTAATTTTGTATGCTCCATTCTTATGTGGGAATTGCCATCTATTGTTCCAGGGCATTCTGGGCATTATCATCTTGATTGTCCATATCACTTTTATTTTCTTTATTTTCTTTTGTGCTTGGTTGAACCTTTTTTGTTAGTTTTATTTATAGCCACAAATAATACGTATACTGTCCTCTAAGTGTGTGCATGTGTGCATACATTTGCTACCCTACAGAACAGTACTGAAGAGACATTTTTAACATCATGAGTCAGCTTCACTGGAAAAGTACATGCTGCATTATGGAGTAATAAAGTGTTTCATTTTCTTGGATGGGAGTATACTGAAAACCTGTACCTACAGAAAGAAAAGCAAGTGCCTTTTCAGGGCATAGTGTTTTATTCTGAGACAAAGTAATTAATTTTGGAATTTGTGATTAAAAAAGAAAATTACCTTTAAGATGTCTAAAGTATTCAGTTGTATTTTTTCCACCTAAAATTCAGAAGTATATGTAGTCAAGACAACTCCTAAGGTAATTGTTATGATTTAATGATGGATAAAATGATTAAATGATTACATTATTTAAATTGGATTAAAAAGCACTAAAAGAACACATTTCAAACTACATTAAAGACTTGTTCAACATTCCAAGAAATTTAAAACTAATATATTAAAAGCACATAAATCAATAGTGACAACACAAATGCCACATGAAGACAGACTTTATGCAATATAATATTACAAATACTTCTACTTTAGAAGAAACAGTAATGATTTAACCAGAATTGATAAAAGGGAAATAAGTCATAGATAAGGTTCTTACTTTGAACTACTCTTGCCTTTTTTTTTATGTGTCTTGTAATAGTGAATGATGTTTTACTGTTTAGCTTGGGATGTCACAGATGCAATAAAGTACAGTCTGGGAACTTCTTTCTTAGAAAAAGCCCTGTTTGGGCTCTTATCAGCATGGCTGTGGTGGATCAGGCTAAAGGTTCTTGTAGCCCAAGGTCCTGTCTCTTACGCTGCCAGTAGCAGATGTTTCAGAAAAAGGAATAAAAATTAAGTGAGTATAAAGTGATAGTCCCCATGGCATATCCTCCCAGCTGCTGGCAATCTGTGATTTAGGGAAATCCTGAGCCAGAGGTTGCGACCTTTCATCCACATTTAATAACACTCCATGAACTTTCTCATGATTGTACCTAATAGCTTATTGAACCATTTATACTTTTGGCATCCTGTACACCTCATGGCAATGAGCTCCATAGGTGAAGTAGACAGATGTGAACAACTGTGTCTTCCATTTGTTCTTAAACCTGACTCCTGATTACACCACTTCTTTATTCTCCTAATACGAGGGCTAGTAAGTATTCACCACCTTCTTGTTATTCGTGCTTTTATGTTATCTCTAGTCATAGATCTTCTCAGTTGTCTTTTTTGTTGAGTTTTTGAGGTTTTGACTAAATTCTCCTTCCAAAAACGCTATTCTAGATCTCTGTCTCATAAAAATGGGTTAATCCCACTTACCTTTCAGAACTGACCTGAATTGTTTAAGTCAGGATCCTGATCACTTATCATTCCTGAAGAGAACCTCCATACAATGAATAAAGTTAGATGAGATTAAGCTGGGTCTCAAGATCTAAGTTTCAAACTGTATAGAAAGACCAGCTGCTGTACTTCCATAGCTCCTGACAAAGTTGTTGTAGAGTGGACAGGGCACAAGTGTTGTCTTTTCTTTGATATCCAGGAATGAAAACACTGTACATTTGTTATTTTGAGGTAAATGATATTTTTGGCATGTGATTCTTTATCCTGTTGCACCTTGTTCATGGAAAAAAAGACCTCCAGTTTATTTTGAGTGGTGAGTCTGTTCTGACTAGATGAGATCAGTCCCCAAAGAAAATGCACTTGAAATGTAGATATTCTTTAGAGAATGAGTGTTTTTAAGTTTGTTGACTCAGATAACTGGGTGTCACTTTATTGAAATCAGTGGAGCAGTTCTGATTTACAGCAGCTACAAATCTAGCCAGCTTTTACTTTTTCTGTTTATGTAGCTATTATAATGTGATAATGAAGCGTCCAGTTGGCTATGAACTTTTAGTATTCCAATATTCTCTGCTAGGTCAGATATTAGAAAAGATGTCTGTTTTACCAGACCGTTGCAGATCTAGCACATTTAAGAAGTGCCAAGAGGCTGAGGTACAAACACAAGTGTAATATGTCAACAGCAAACACATGGGCTGTTTCAGCAGAAAGTCCTCATCATGTTTTCTTTGAACCACCTGAGATAAAAGTCTAGGCTTTCTATATGGTCGACAGAAAATGATAGGCCTCTTGGGCAGGCAAGTTAGAGCACAGAAATGAGGAGTTCCATTTACTGTCAAGGTAGCTTAGATACTAGGATGAGTAACTAGAGTTAAATGATACCAATATTTCCCCAGTAGATTCAAATATTTGTGCCAAATCTTATAATCAGTTTGAATCTGAAGGGTTAGAATTCCAATTTTTATGTGGCACAGTATGAATAAAAAATTATCTTCTACTAGTACTAGCAGCATATGTTATCTCCAGAAAAGAAAGGCAATTAACTACTTGGTTTTTGTGACATCAGGGAATAAAATCTGAAGCATAGTGCAAAAATCAGCAGTGCTAATGAAAACTTGATGTTGTTGCAAAAAACCCAAGTTTATCATTGGCTGTTAAACACAGTCTGTTGTAATGCCTGGAAAACTAGATAATTCTGGAGTAAATTATCTAAGTGGAAATCACTGTGTATGCAGTATTCAGTTGCATACTGAACAGAATGACTGCTGTTTAGATGCAGCAAAATGGCACCATATGCACTATTTGTTTGCAAAATAAATGACACGAATGAGAGCCACATGGATGGAATATATTGAAATAATTAGGATGAAGGAGATGTGAGATCTGTCATCATTTATAAAAAAAAGTGACAAAAATGCAAAAGCAAGTGCAATTTTTGGGAGTGAGGAGTTAAAGTAATAGGGATAATATATTACCACTATTTTTAAAAAGTTGTTAAGTCATTTTGTCTTCAAGTTAGAATACCAGGTTTTGGCATGATAAAATCAGAAGGAGGAATGTATTCGAGTAGATTTAGGCTGAAACAGGCGTTCAAGTGTCATGGGCTAATCTGGACCCTAACACGTAGATATGGAGCATGAAGCAGAGGCTTTTCCCAGGAAAGCACAGCTGCGGGGCTGTGCTCCACAGTGCAAGGGCCCCTACAAACATTGGGTTGAATCTGATAGAGATATAAATACTAAAACCAAAGCATTTACTTTCTAGATCCCTGTTTTCTAGAGTGAAAATTGCAATCTTGCATTCAAGCATGAAGTCTTGCCATATAATAACTGGGGATAAACAGGAGTAGTAAAAAGATATCAGAAACAGCCCATGTGATCTTGTGGTTCTGTGAAGTCAAGACCCTCATAAGGGTATTTTTGTCAGACACTCAAACTGCCTTTGGTCTAGTTTTAAAACTAAAGATCTGTTCCCACAAATGGTATTTGGATAGTCCAGCTCTGCTATTTAGATAGTCCAGCTGGGAGAAGTGCCTGCATCTGAAGTTTGCCAAAGAAGCCTAAGCTAGGAGCTCACCCCTCTCCATAGGGACTGTGGACCTCATGGTGCATTTTGCATAGTACCTAAGCAGCAAGCTCCTTAAAGCGAGCCTGTATGGCAGTAAGAGGGCTGTGCTGAAGAAGATCTTTCTGCACCCAGGAGGGATTCAGGGTGGCTTCCTTCTTAACTGTTGTTTCAATACTTCCCTAGGAAATGGGACAAAAGAGTTGCAGTTTTCCTCAGCCTGAGGAATTTGGATTCAAGCAGCAGAAAAATACCCTAATAACCAGGTTACAGGGCTTATCTCTACATTTACTGCATTTGCTATTTATTGTCAAATGTGAAATACTTCTTAGACCAGGAATTGAAATGTAGGGCCCATAAAGGAGGTGGCATTCAAAGACTACTATATCTTCATCCCAGCCAGTCTAAGTGAATCCAAGTGTCCCGCTTCTCAGGCAAGTGCTCCAACATCTATATTTAATGTAGTTATATATATGTTTTTATATATATGTTTATATATATAGTATGTTTATATATGTTGTATATAGCGCGCACACACACACGCACACATACATATAAATACAAATAAAAGGGCACAGTTTCATCAGTGTCATCACCTCCCTTGACTTGGTATTTTTAATCTATGTGACTGGGACTCAAATGTGAGCAGGGATTAAAATTAAGCACACCAGTCTTTGCACATTCTTAAAAACGCTTCCGAACCTTGCATTTGTATTTCTTGAGTTCATAAACAATTTCAATATATTGTTATGCTTAGAGTGGGTCCTTAGAATCACATAGGTTTTGCAATGAAAAAATATGCACAGATTAGTTTCTGCAAAGAAAGTTACATTGTTACTGCTAGATCCTGTCAAAATAAAGCCAAACCACTAGAAAGCACAGTGCGCTAATCAGGTTAGTCCAGTGTCAAGGTTTCTATGTAAAACTACACACAAAATCAGAACAATGTGGTGCTAATGTGATAGTACTGCTGTTACAAGGGAACCCATACTGCCAGTGTCATACGAATGCTTTATACAGTGAAGGGCTGCCAATACTGTCATGGCCTTAAAATGTGAAGGTTTCATTAATGTGTTCCTTGAATCTGTAACCTTATCCCTTAGGGATTATCTTTCACTCACTGGAAGACAGTTTTCTATGTATGTCTGATTTCTCTCATTATTTATTTTAATTAGGTTTACCTTGAAAATAAAAATGAGAAAGAATTCCTGCCACGTCCTCCTTAATTGTAAGAAGCGAAACATTTAACTGTAATATAGATTTTGTCACTTTTGCTAAAACTTTAAGTTTACACTGGCCATGTATGTTTTCACCTTAAATGACTAAGTGTCAGGTACTCTATATAGTACTCCTATTTCTGGTCAGCTGATCAGGGAAACTATGAACAGTTGGAGAAGTAAACTTTGCTGAGACTTTCCATATTTCCAGATTAGTCACTATAAAAATGAAATCATACAGGTTTATGGAAACAACTTTGAACTTACATTTCTTGTACTCTAGCAATATTGACACTGGGAAGACTTCACTTGCAAGTTACATTAAGTGCAGAATTTATATTTGCTTTGTAAATTGCTGGAGATATGCATCATCTTGCAGTCTCTATAGCATTCAGCATAATGATGCTCTTATTCTTGCTGGCTCTTATTCTACAAAACAAAAAATCTCTATTGTATTAACTTCCTTAGGGCAACATATATTAGCACATATTAGCAAAACAGTGTTTTGATTGTTTGTCTTCTTTTTGTACTACAGAAGCCCCACAACCAGCCCCAATTTCCAAACAAAGAGTTAAATATTTATTCTTCTTGGTCAGTTTACTAATCCAAAATTTGTTATTTGATTGCACAATGTTTAAAGAACAAGATTGAAGACGCCTGCTAAAATAGCTGTACAAAAATAACCCATCATTGCAATGTTGTGTCCTTCATATTAGTTGCTCCCAACCTGTCCCTCACAAACGACACATAACTCTGATGTTGGAGGTTGCCCTTCATTTTGCTTTCCACTACATGCTTTTCCAAGTGGACTAGGAGAACGGAAGATTTTCTTTTCTTCAATAAATTGCTCTCTGGGAATGATAATGGTCCCTTGGTAGGTGGAAGTTTGCTGAACAGTTATAACAATTGGGTGGAACAGAGAGGAGGATATACCTGGCATCTAGACAGGAAGGCATATTTGGGATCAGAACTTAAATTTTCATTTTTTCAGACTGATGACCTTCCTCTGTATTGCCCTTCAAATGTACTGTCATGCAATCACTACAGGGTGGAAAATCTTTAAATAAATAGTTCAAAGGATTCTCTAGATTTACATTTAACAGTCTGCTATATTAATAGCGTGATTTACTTTGACTCAAGTGGGCTAAATGATATCATTATTGTACTGTGGGAGAAAGAAGTAGGTTTAAGTTGGAAATAATGTTGTTCAGCATCTTATCAGCCATATTTATGAAAGTATTAATATTACATCAGGGAAAAAAATTGAGCTGAAATCCTGAAGAATGTGTTTTATATTATAAACTTCCATAAAACATTGACACTGAGCAGCTTTAGCATTTGGCACAACTGTTTTCTCTCTGAAATCCTGTCTATGGCAAAAGAACAAAAAAATCATGTACCATATTTCCTTCTTGTTCTCAGATTTCTTTAGTATTGACTGATATATTTATGGCATATGACTGCATATATGTGCAGATGAATGTGTAAATAACTACAGAGAAATTGAGTTAATTTTAATCTTAATTTTAATCTTTAATTTTAATCTTCAGCTAGATCTGTTGATGTCTGAGAAAAACAATCCAGACATTTTGAAAGTACGAAAGTTGTTGTACTTGTCTTTTATTTAGTCTTTTTGGAAACAGAAAGAAAATTGAAAGAAAAGAGAAATATTTTTAGCAGTAACCTGCCTACTGAAACATGTGCACTTTTTTTTTTCTTTGAGAATGAGTAATATAGTATGTCTAATTATTGAGACAGTAATGGCATAGTTATATATGTTGATGAAATATAGAAAAAAATAATTTACTTTTCAATACCAAATTTTTCAACTATATCTGATATTAGAGATAGGTTTATGAATAATAATAATATATTATTATATATTCATATATAATATATTATATTATTTGTACTTGCGACCTTTCTATATATACCTATATATAGGTGTGTATGTGTGTATATATATCATATACTCTATACCTTAGGGTATTTCATTGTATTTTGGTCATATCTCTAATATGGAGGTGTATTTAAAATGCTGAAAATAGTGGTATTACTGTTCTCTTATGAACAGAAATCAAGATTTTATAATAAGTTTGGAAAAAAAATAGACCTTCAATAGTGAAAAAGTAGAAAAATACTCTTTTCAGGGCAAATCTTGGAGAACAGCTATAAAATCATTTTAAATTGGAACAGTATAATACAGAGGATCAAAAATAACTCAGCTGAAAAAACAACTGTAGTGATATCTCTCTAGTGCTCTACACTTTGAAATTACTTAAATGATACATCTATTATTATAGAAAGCACTTTGAAGGTTGAGAGTGGAGGGGTAATAATATAATTTAAGTAAACATAATTTTATACTAAAATAATTTTGCTATTCTTTTTGACTTAAAATCTTCCTCATTATTTTGCTAAAATCCATTGCCCTTATTTTACCAGGTTTTCTATATCAAGCCTTAGCAAAAAAGGCAAAACTAACAGAAAATATGGAAAGAAAACCTAATTTATGGAACATATTCCTTTTTTTTGTAGACATCTTCAAATCAGCCAGATGTAACATCCTGATAATTAACAAAGGGGTTAGCTAGAAATGCAAAATTAGGTGATTTGATGGCAATTGTTGGACCTGAAAATGAAATCCTCCTCCCCATTCCAGACACATATGAATACACACTAAGTATATATATGCATTCTGTGACAATCATAGAATCATAGAAAGGTTTGGGTTGGAAGGAATTTTAGAGATCATCTAGTTCCAACCCCCTGCCATGGGCAGGGACACCTTCCACTAGACCAGGTTGCTCAAAGACCCGTCCAACCTGGCCTTGAACACTTCCAGGGATGGGGCATCCACAACTTCTCTGGGCAACCTGTTCCAGTGCCTCACCACCCTCATAGTGAAGAATTTCTTCCTTATATCTAACCTAAATCTATCCTCTTTCATTTTAAAGCCATTACCTCTTGTCCTATCACTACATGCTTTTGTAAAAAGTCCCTCTCCAGCTTTCTTGTAGGCCCCCTTCAGGTACTGAAAGGCTGTTATAAGGTCTCCCCCAAGCCTCCTCTGCTCCAGGCTGAACAGCCCAAACTCTGTCAGCCTGTCGTCATAGGAGAGGTGCTCCAGCCCTCTGATCATCTTCGTGGCCCTCCTCTGGACTTGCTTCAACAGGTCCATGTCCTTCTTATATGGGGGGCCCCAGAGCTGAACACAGTATTCCAAGTGGGGTCTCACGAGTACTTTGGTTTACCTCTGTTTTTAATTCCACATTTCTAACCATTTTCTGGAAATGGCTGTTGTCTTTTAGGTGAATGTGCTAACTCCTTTGAGAAGATGCTTATCACTTCCTAACTTGGTGCCATAAAGGGTCCATGTGCAGTGATACTGGGTTTTATGCTGCTTTACTTTTCAGTGCCTTGTCGTTCTTGCTCAGAGCTTTTTATTCGCCTTAGCTTTTCACATTTTTCCTACAGTGGAAGTGTTTATTCATCTCCAGTTGAAATGGTATCTGATATGAGTAGACAATACTTCTGGAGACAGTTTCTGAATATATTTCTGTTGGAGATAATTATTACTGTCTCATTAAGAGATGTGCTCACTGGTGACTGAAGATCTTAGTTGTAATTTGTTGCCTTTACTTTCCTGTTAAGTGAAAACTATTATAAAGTCAATAAGCTCATTAGCCTTCACATTACTGTTACAATGGACTGGAACACAGAAATTCTGGGAATCAAGTTTAGAAGGAAATGTGAAAGACAAAACTGTTAACTGTTTTCTGTCTGGCAGTTCCAATGGAATTATGAACTGCCATTTGTGGTAACCATGGCACATTTTGTGAAGAAAAAAAAAAATCATTGATATTTCTGTACAGGATAATATCTTGGTATACACAGTAGATGATTCAGAAGAATTTCTGCAACATTTTATATACAGGCTTGTCATCATTTAACCCCAGCTGGCAACTAAGCACCACACAGCCGCTCACTCACTCCCCCCCTGTGGGATGGGGGAGAGAATCAGAAGGGTAAAAGTGAGAAAACTTGTGGGTTGAGATAAAGACAGTTTAATAGGTAAAGCAAAAGCTGCGCACAAGCAAAGTAAAACAAGGAATTCATTCACTCCTTCCCATGGGCGGGCAGGTGTTCAGGCATCTCCAGGAAAGCAGGGCTCCCTCACGCGTAACGGTGACTTGGGAAGACAAACGCCATCACTCTGAATGTCCCCTTCTTCCTTCTTCCCCCAGCTTTATATGCTGAGCATGACATCACATGGTATGGAATATCCCTTTGGCCAGTTGGGGTCAGCTGTCCCAGCTGTGTCCCCTCCCAGCTTCTTGTTCACCCCCAGCCTACTTGCTGGTGGGGTGGGGTGAGAAGGAGAAAAGGCCTTGACTCTGTGTAAGCACTGCTCAGCAATAACTACAACATCCCTGTATTATCAACACTGTTTTCAGCACAAATCCAAAACATAGCCCCATGCTAGCTACTATGAAGAAAATTAACTCTATCCCAGCCAAAACCAGCACAAGGCTAGATAAATAGGTTAGCGCGTTAAACGGGGAAAGATGAAATGTGGTTCTCCCACTGCACTACTTGATTAAGGTTATTAATGAAGTAAACAACAATACATAAAAGGCACATAGAGCTTTTGTATATCAAAACATCCAGTTCTGATTCCTGTACAACAAGGACACATTATATCCACATGACCCTCTGAAAACGATGCTAACAGCTTCAGTCATTGAAGTATCTGTCATACCAGTAAAGACTGAGAGAGCGGGGACTGTTTAGCCCAGTGATGAGAAGGCTCAGGGGAACCTTATCCATGTGCATAAATACCTGATGGGGGGAGTAAAGAGCAGACTCTTCTCAGTGGTGCCCAGTGACAGGACAAGAGGCAATGGCAAAAAGTGAAATACAGGAAATTCCATTTAAATATTAGGAAAATCTTCTGTGCTGTGAGGATGGTCAAACACTGGAGCAGGTTGCTGACAGAGTTTGTGGAGTCTCCATCCTTAAAGATATTCAAAACCTGACTGTACACAGTCCTGAACAACGGGCTCTGGCTGACCCTGCTCAGAGCAGGGCTGGACCGGATGATCTCCAGAGGTGCCTGCCAAGCCTCAGCCACGCTGCAGTTCCCTTTGGTGATACTGGAGGAGAAGTCTCATCATAATTTAAAATTCATCTGAGATTATCTCTGGTTAGAGTTGCATAGAAAAATCTTTGACATTAAATTTTGAATTAAGAATACCTATTGCTGATATAAATGTTACATGATGCCCCTGTTCATTATATTTCTGATCAGTGCTTGATGTGTTTCTCACAGTTCCTGTTTTATATATTAATTGGTAGCAATAAGAAAAGTAGTTATTACCCATACTTAAAAAGAAAATCTTCTTAAGTCACAATCTTTTCTGGTGTAAATTTAAAAAGGTTTTTATTGATGTAAATGAAAGATCAACAGTAGCATGCAACCCATCCTAAGAACAGTTTAAGAATACAAGGTAATTAGACTGAGAAATTAATCCCTGTAAGAATTATTAGGAAAGATTCAATTAAAGTTTATAAAACTGTTGCAAACTGTTATTTCATGAAAAAAGTACAGTTTTAAAAAAATTGTGCAAGATGGGAAGATGAAAAGAATGGGGCTTGTAGTATAATTAGTAGTTTCCTCCTAAAAAAACATCCAGTTTAAAAACTCATTTATCAAGTGTGAATCATATGCATATCTTATATGCAAAAGGTCAGAATGAATTTTCATATTTTGATGGCTTGTTTCCATAGCCAGATTAAAATTTAAAGTATAAGAGAGGTTATATAGCTTTTGGCTACAGCTCCCTTACAATATATCCATTTTAGATGCATTAGAAGAGTGTTACAGAAGGATATTTTAAATTAATAGATTTAGCAGATAACAAAAATAAAACTGCTATTAGTTCATACCAGCATATAGAAAGCGCAGAGCAAGCCAGATATGTTCTAAAAGGAGATGATAGCCTTATACTTAGAATAGAAAAAAATTTTGATGATATGTTTGTCTTTTGATGAAAGTGGAGAATTTTCAGTTCAGACTGAAAGATTTGCTGAATCTTCTTTGACTTGCAAGATTGGGCTCTCCTCTCCTCTCCTCTCCTCTCCTCTCCTCTCCTCTCCTCTCCTCTTTCACTATAGTGAACTATATATATGCACTCCATCACTATAGTTTTAACTCCTTTAAAAAATATTGTGAGAGGTTCTAATAAGCGTATCTTTGCCAGTCTTAAATTCTACACTGATTTTTGCATAAAGGGGATTTCTTATGAAAGCAGTATCAGAAGAGCTTGCAAGTACAAAGAAGCAGCCGCTTTTAGATTGCCTGGGAAACGTGATGGGCCCACAGTCGCGTTTCAAAGGAGCTAAAGCTCATGGGAAGCCAGAACTGCTGTTTGAAGTGCCGGTCTTACAACTTCTTCTAGTTAAGAAGAGGTTTCTACACCAGCTTGAGGTGCACCTCATTGCAATTATTTTTCTTATACCACTCAAATGAGCCATGCAGGTCCCTCTCACATCACGCTGTCCAGACCCAGAACAATGCTATGTCTGCCTGACCTTTTTATTATCTCTGATCACTGACTTTGGACAGTTGCAAAGCATATGCTGTGTGCAAGTTATTTCTTTCTCTATGTTATAACTTTAATAAGGTAGAGCCTTCCAGAAGACAAGGTGAGATTTGAATACTATAAATTATTTTGAACAGTTGTGGAAAAGCTCCTGTTACAGCTACGCACGACTGTGGAGTATTCCCTTCTTCCCATTTTTTAGGCCATGTTAAAATGTACAGGAAATATAAAACTGCATTGAGCTCCTCAATTCTGGTGATCATCTATAAAGAAATTTTAGTAAGGAAGAGATCCCCACATGTGGATATGCAGTCACATATAGCTTTGACTGTTTCTCCACTTTCTGTGGTGCAAATTGTCGGTATTTGGTGTTTGGTGTTGGTCACTAAATGTAATAGCAGAAACCACATACATCATGACTAATCTTATCGATGGGAGATGTGATCTCACATTTGAATTTACATTCTTACTGCTGATCCTGTTGTCAACTGAGAATCCATCACCTTGCTTTGACTAATGTTTTCTTTAATTTTAGCTAATGTATGTCACAGCTTGCATATTGAGTTATAAGCTGGCTTGCTCTTGTAAGAGCCAGCACTGCTGTTACCCTGTCAACACCAGGTTTCAGAAGGAATTCCTTTCGTGAGTTTGCCTTCAGTGCTGTGCCCCTCAAATTTGCAGTGCATCCCTGTAGAGGGTTGTCTTGCTGGTTCAATGTCTGTGTTTAAAGCAAGACTTTGATTTCAGTTGTTTTCCTAACGCCTTCCGCTTACTGAATTACTGTTTTCTTTAGGGAGTGCCTTGGGAGGCCATTTGAAAAGGTATATTTTTAATAAATATATACACAGGGAGAGGGGGGGAGAGAGAGAGTCAGAGGCCCTATACAGGTGTCTAAACTAATTTTTTTTGTCCCACAATACCTTTGAAGATACTTCAGAAAGAGACATTTAGCGAACTATTGTTCCATACCATAGATTTAAAACTAAAACTATCAAGAATCAAACATTTTAGGAAAAGCACTACTATCTCCTTAAATAATAGTACCATACATTTGGTATTGATTTATCCATATTGAGCAGAAATATTTTCATTGTTGTAAATCAGCATTTACAGTATATTTTGGACCTGTTACAAGAACTGCTAAAGTGAGGAGGTACTGGGATGACCTGAATAATTTTCTTGAAGCTTTACTACTCTTGAGTAACCTGACTATCTCACGCGAGTGCCAATGCAGCCTTCATGCCAATTCACACCACGCTATCAAGTTATTTTTCTCTCCCTCATCTAATTTAGTTTTCAGCACCTGTACCAAAGCCAAACTGCCATGATGAGAGTCTCAAGGTTGGAGGGGGGGTGGTGAAATTACTTAAGCCTGAGAATATTTTGGCACAAAGGTGTTAAGATAGGTCTTTGTGAGGAGCATACCAAAAACGTAGGTCATATAGAAGAGACTGGGACAAATTGTGCCCACATATACCAACCAAACTGTGCTATAACTGGTAGGTTTATTTATGTATGTGAAAGGAGGCTTTGGCAGAGCATTTATCTAATAGGTTAAATGTAAATACAGTCCAGTAGAGAACTGTGTTTTCCAGACTAATCTGAATTACTGCTGGGAGTTAAACTATGTGTGTCCCTTTCTTATATTAAAAAAAATGAGTACGAGAAATATAATCTAATCACTTGCTGATATTTCATAGAGGTGGGAGTAGGAAGAGGCTTTAGGTTTCTTCAACAGTTTATTCTACTTTATTTTTCTTCTGAACATGACTCTCTCTTTTCAGGAAAACTGCTGTTTTGGATGCAGTCTTACTGAACCTCTGCCCAGTGCTTAAACCAAACTGAATCTGAGCCTTTTCCAGAAAGACTGGGAGGAGATGTGAAAATTGTTTAGAATTAAGATTAAAAAAATAAATGTGGTGTCTCTGCACTGCTGCTTTCACTTGGGATCTGAACTCAGGTCAGATGGGCCATCCTTACCACAACTCCTGGAGGACCCAGCCAGGAAAAGTTCATTCTTCTTAGGCTGTCAGAGGAGACACAGGCATTTTATAAGTGACCTTGACACCAAATTCTAACACCAGACTAATGAAAAACCCATTTCACTGTTCAAAGGCACAGCGTGGCCTGTAAATATGAACTGGTTTTGTACAGTACCAGCTTGTGAAATTGTAACATTAGTGTATTTTTCTGTTTATTGTTTTAGTCTGTTGATATTTAGCTTAGATTTATAAAATAGTTAAATTAAACTGTGTCCTTTTTCTATGTAAAGTTCAAAAGCAAAATGTTTGCCAGTAGCAGAAAATATTTACAACTGTTTATGGCTGACAAATCTGATGTAGCCAAGAAAGAGCACTTCTAACCTACCTTGTAAACTTTTTTTGTCACTTTCATTTACACTGCCCAAATGAATATGAGAGGATTGAAGAGAGACACATTGTGGCAGGATTTGACCTGTGCAATGATGTTTATTTGTGGTGAAACATCCTCTTTTTGAAATTCCTTTGTGTATATACAGTGTTGAAATTTTTCCATACCTCCTCAACCTCTAATGCTGCTGCCTATTATTTAGTTGTGGTAGCAGTGACAAGAGGCAGATCTCTCCCTGGGCGCCAAAGAAGTGCCGCATGGTCTCTCTCTCAAGGGACAAAGAAATGGTGACAGGTGAAGGAGAGGGAATAGGGAGACGAACTCTCTGAGAGTGTCATTCCATTATAATTAATGTAATAACGTAAACACACAGGTGTTAGTTGGATGTTTCATAGAGGCAAGAATGTAAATTCTCATTCTGCTCTGCTTGTAGAAACACTTTCCAAATCTCTCTGATGCAATGATCTATTTTTGTGCTGTTTCCTCATTTCTGAGCTGGATAAATCAAATTTAATTCCAGCTGAAAGAATTTCTATAGACACAGAGCTCCTCTGAACTAAGGTTGTGCAATTAGAGGTTGAAGAAACTTATCTAGACTATGGATTGATGAGTCAGTTCTGGATAGCAGGAGTGATTTATAAAACATTCTGGCTAATATCTAAAACAAACTAATGAACCTAAAGATACCATTAAAATGTTTAAGTGTAGCGGTTCTCTCCCCACTCCCTACTTGTTATCTTTTTAATGCCTTCCTATTCCTCAGCCAAATTAGTGAATTACAAGAAAGTGTCATTCATTTGTACATTTTTCTCAATGCAGAATGACACCATTTTACTTTTCTTGCTCATAAGCCTTTGTGGGCTGAGTCACACGTAAATGTGTTCAGTGTCTCAGTAAAGATCATACTTATACACTTTTTAGTTGTTAACACAGACCATTAAATATGTTTTTGGTGTTTTCAGCATTGTTTTCAAAGTCTGGTTAAGAAGAGTTTCCTTCTTCAGAAAGGAGATTCATGCCTCTAAAGAAACAGAACACAATCCCTCCTGATCCCACCCTGATCCCTTTCTATCTTCTCCTCTGCCCACTTCTACAGAGAGGAATCTGCAGGCATCCGGAGGAATGTTTCTTTACATTTCTGCACTGAATCTTTTTCTGTCTGCTTCTGCAGATTATAGCGAGTAAATAATTAGATCTCAGAATAAGTTAACCTCAAACATATTAGCTCCTATCTCTCATTAATCTCAGTATCTAGGGCAAACAGTGCTAGAGAGCTACTTACTAATGCATTCAAGAATAAAATCTAAGACCCCTAGGTTTTAGTTTTGATTTTGAAATTAGGGTAACTTTGTACTTTTATTTTAATTCAAAGTTCCTGTTTTGACTGTAAATTATTAAAAGGAGGAACCTTATTACTAGATCTTATTTGTAACCACAAAAGGCTTATGATATCAGCAACTCCATGGCAACAATTGGATTTGGAAGACTTCACACAAAAATTGGTTAAACCAAATGAAAACCAGCTTTAGCACCAAGTACTTATCTGTCAGCCTATGACTGTGAAAGCGACAATACTGCCAAAATAAAGAGCAGTACCTTAGCAGTAGGTATCAGGGAATACTGTGGTTTTAGAGTTAAACTAAGCTGGAGCTAGTTTATATACCATACAGTAACAATGCTTAATATAGAAATAATAATTATTTTTTTTTATCCCTTTAGGTGGCTTTTCACTGTGTGCAAATTAGTTTTTAAATTAAATGAAGGTTGTTCAAGCTTACCTAGGTTCTTTAAAGTGAATTTTCATGTTAAGTAGTTGCTAAGTCAGTGCAAATTCTTGGTAAATTCAACACTTACAAGCCGTTCTGTCTGTCCCATGAATAGCTGGCGACTAAGTTTGTTAAGCTTACCTTAAGAGTGTTCTTAACTCTGTCTTTGATTTTAATATATACTGTTGGCATATTGTTAAGATACACCTTCTTAAAAAAGACACCTTACTATTGTGTTACTTTCTTTGTGCCTACGTTTTTTTGTTTGTAGATATCTGTGGACCTTTTGCTCCCTTCAGCTGAATCAACTATTAATCCCTGCTTTGGAGCTTATGCTGTCCAAGAGGGGCTTGTAATTTTATCCATAATGGGCAAAAGAGAATGAAGAAAGGGTTATGTTTCTCATCTTACATATATTAGGGGCTGGTTGGAAGCACAAGTTGTACAGCATGTAGAGAGTATTGCTCATATCTGTAGATTCATACATATGGTACTATTCAAACCCTATTCACGATGAAGACTGTTCCAAATTTTATTGAATTTCTAAATGAGTTCTCCTCTATCTCTAGATGGTATTGAAATCTCTATCAGAACCAGACCAAGCTTCCCTCCTTTCCCAGATCTAACTCACTTCAGAAGACATAGCCAAAAATGCTTTCTTCCAGAATGAAAATGTATTCGTCCTACTAGGATGGATTTAATTTTGTTTTCACTTCATGGTCCTATTCCACTTTGAGCTAAGTATGTTTTTTCCTGATTCATTACTAGCAAGCAATAAGACTTTTAATTTCATATGCAGTTTAAACAACATTTATCTCTTTCATGCCTATATGTGGAGACCTACTGTCATATACAGACCACCAAGCAGAATATATTATTTGGAAAGACAGTTTGCAGAAGAAATCCCTTACCTGTGAAATGGTCTGTTTCCAAGCTACAAAGGTGTAAAATAAGACAGTGAGAACTATCTGTCTTTGGGGAGTCAGGTGTGTGCTGAACACACAATAAACAGAGCATCAGTATACCACCATACATTCTAGGAGGTGCCTATGTCCTGCCTGCTCTGCACTGACCTTGTCCTCCCATCTCAGAAAAGATGTAAGAACTGGAGTAGGGTCAGAGAAGGATGTTTGAAAGTGTGGAAGAGCTTCCATACAGAGAACAGCTTTTGTAGGCTACGACCTGTCAAGCTGTAAAAGAGATGACTGTGGGGCTCTAGCTAAAGCCTGTAAAACTCTGAGAAGAAGAGAGCAGAAGTGATCGATTTTGTCTTTGTTAGTACAGGGTCAAATGAAACTAGCAGTTAACAGGCTAAAACTTAACAAAAGCAGGTATTTTATATACCAAGTAGTCAAGCTATAGAACTACTCACCAAAAGATATCACAGATAGTCCACTAGTGACTGTGAGTCACATACAGCAGGTAAGATATACACTGAGCGGTGTGGATGTTAATTCCAGCTTGTTAAATTCTAGGTGGAGTGACACTGTTCCTGTGGGGATATCTGCCTGCACCAGGAAATCAGCACATATTCAACATAATTGGCTGATACTAGTTTCTGTCCATGTGCTGTCTCGCTTTTTTAGTGCTATTCGGTTCCTCAGAACTCTGGATGCTAAAAAATAAAATCAACTCGTTAAAAAACTTTAAATAGAGATTTTTTTTTTTCATTCTGCCTCTACCAATTATCTCATTTGGTGAAATATTGCATAAAATGAAACCTTGTCATAAAATGATTGTTTAATCTTGTGTATCAGCATGTAAATACTAATGTTACAGGAAATAAGTTCAATTTTTAATCACAGTATTTCTTTTAATACTTTCATTCATCTTCTGGCACTGCTTTATCCAATACATGTCTGTGAGTCACTCCTTCTTCAGGGATGTAAGAGAATCTGTCTCTCTGACTGACATGAGATCTTCATTCCTTGCTGGTGAGATAAACCCCTCCCTGGAAAGCAGTATGGGTGAAGGTGAAACTCACATTTTTCTTGGTTTTCCACAGGAATTCTCTCTCCTTTACAAATGGGATATTTCCCTCAAGATCTTCCAGTTTAATTAAAGATAAGGCTTTGCATATGCAGTGGTAAATGAAAACCATTGGAACAGATTTTAAGTTTCATTACATTGATGTAAATTGGCAATAGTAACTTTACTAAATAAAACAGTCCCAACTTTGTGAAAAATGTACCAATAAGACCAGAACACCATTTGCTTCTGGCTCTCAATTTTAAGTGTTGTAATAAACTAATTACAGCAAACAAGGCATGCTGTTAACCTTTCCACATCTCTTTAAGTAGCTTCACTGGTATACTGAAACCATACTTTGAAATTGTAAGTAAATGATTTTTTGCCCATTAAAGGCTTTTCTAACCATTGCAGTGACAAGACAATTATCAGATTCTCTATGGTACAAGATCTTTCATAATGTTTCAAGTTGTTTGATGAACTGACTTGGCTTTCCATGAACAGCTATTATTTCTTATGAAAATGAGAGAAGAGACAGAATTTTATCTGTTCGTATCAAATCTCCATCAAACCAAAAATCATTTAAAAATCCTTTCTGAATGATGTTTTTTGATGAGCTTTACCAAAACCACATTGGAATAATGGATGAAAAATTATGTGCTGGGATTTATAAATCTATGGCAACAATAAAAACATTGTGTCTAACATCTACACAGAGGTGAAATATCATCATTAGCAGACAGTATTAAAGCAATGCTACACATCTCATTTTAGTCCTTGTCACTGATTTGCATTACTTAGAGAGACGTGGTGAACAAGCTGTCAATTTTGCTTTCTTCTTACTTCAGGATCTTTGTTTCTCCTTATTGAAAGTTTAATTTGTTTGCCGCCTGCCATACAGAAGCTAGAGCACTTTCCTAGGACATTTTTCTTGCAGCCTGCAGTTGTAGTTGCCACACTGTATGTACACAATAGTATTTTACTGTACTTTTTTTAAGTATACTTACAACACAAGGTAGGACTTAGTTCAAAATGAAGATGTGTCTAATTTTTACATTTTCTGCACTATTTAACACAGCTAATTGATGCTGTCAGTAGCTCTAGTGGAGAGTAAACTAATGCTTTAGACTGCAGCATTCCAAGCTCATTTTTAAGTTTTAGGGTGTTTTCCAACTTGTAACGGTGTATTGCAAAGAAAAACAATACAATAAAAATAGATAGTTATTGTAGCCAGCATCAACAAGTAAGTTTCCAAATTTTCTGGACCTAAGTGTCTATTTAATTCTATCCTAGCCAAATGAATTGGTCCTTCATTCTCCAAATTCTGAGAAATGTAAAGAACTACATGAGAATGAGGTCATTGCGATAATGTACATTACCAGTAGAGCTGGCCTAATGTGAGAAAAGTCTGAGCATATGAAGAAAACGTAGGCCAAGTCCAGGACTGAAAGCCTGGGTGAGAAAACGTTTTCATTAGCAATACAAATATAGTCACACTGTCTATTAGCTATTTCTCCATTGAAAAATCAGGCCAGTATCTAATTTTAGTGATAACAGCACATCTTCAGCTGCTGTAAATCTGTTGGTAAGTCTAATTATTAAAACCCGATAAGGATTTAGTCTCATACCCTGTTCTTTTCAAATGCTCAGAAATTAAATATCTGTAATAATCATTACCTCTTGCACTTCAGAACCTGGGGTGATTTTAGTGCTCAGGAAAGCAAAGTAAAAGACAGCTCTGGCTCATATTTAGGGATCGTGCAGGTGTCATGCAATCTTTATCTCAATGTCTCTCCAACTCTGACTTGAATTGACCTGTTAGTTAAAAATAAATACTGGCAAATTAAAAGGTGAGTCTGAAATGTTGGCAATAACTAAAGACAATGATGATACTATTGCATATTACAACACATTATTTAATGCTTCTTTGGATGTCTTTGCTGAAAATATAAGCTAAACAGTCTCTTCATTTCCAGCTATAAATAAAATGTTTATTGTCCAAAGCAGTTTATAAGCTGAACTATCCCTTAGTGGATGTTTCTTAGCCATTGCTGACTGTTATATCCCCCTACCCAAGCAGGTCAACCCACTTGCTCCTAAGTGGTTCCTGGGATATTCAGGATTCCTTAGTAAAAATCAGTTGTTCTGAACTCTAACTAAGGTCTTACCAAATCAATATCTGTTTTCAGAAAGAACATACCAAAACATTAGTCAGTAAAACCACAGGTACTATTTACAGTAGTCAGACTAATATATTAATTTGAGAAAGACGTTGTATTGTAAGTAACAGATCAAATCAGTTAAAGTAAATGTATCATTTATACTTCAGTGTGTTTGTCATGTTACAACCAACAGTGACAGCATGAGATCATGAACCATTAAAAATGTGACTCTCAAATCTGGAACATGTTTACATAGCTGTAGTTGTGAATTTAGAATGAAAGCTATGTGGCAACTTTCAGCTATGTAATATAATTTGTGAGCATCCTCTGGAATCCAGATAGGTAGCCCCACTGATGACCATAATGAGAATACAGGAGATTTACTTTCTTTGTCAAGGAGTTAGTCAGAGGTTCCGGGGCAAGTGAGGGTTTCAGATGTTGTAGACATAAACCTTTTGCAAAAGAAAATATTTAGACATCACTCCCAGCTGCTCAGGAAAGCCAAGAGGGTTAATGTGCTTTTTTGACTGCTGCTAATGCAAATTTAATGTTTTCTGATTACATATGTCTATAGGAATTTTGAATAACTCCATCCCGTGACATTATCAAGAAGCTGAATAGAGAAATGGCTTCAAAAGCAGCTCCTTGTAGCCAGAATTAAAGATGAGACAGAAAAAGAGAGGACTTATGCAGGCGAAAAATGTGTCACCTGTCTGGAAATGAGGGTAATGATTTGAAATGTAAATCTAATTTTAGTTCTCTGTGGTTGCACCTCAGAAATACTGGGCAGCTTCTAAGCAAATTATAGGTTTTCTCAATTGTGAATTAGCAAAAGAATAACTGTTTGGTGTCCCAGTGAATTGTAATCCTCTGAGATTTTTTCTTACTACCCTAAACCAGTTCTTCCTAAATATTTGTGTAGCACATGCATCTTCAAAAAAAAAAAAAATGTTTTTACCAGATGTGTGTGTATTAAGAAACATCAAAAAATACAAATAGCTCTCTAAAAAAAGACACACTAAAAGGAAAGGAAGCTAAATTTCCTTGTGCCAGCCAAACAGAACTAACACTCTTACTGTTGTCTTGAGAATGTCATTTCCCATTCCCTTACCAGAGAGCCCACTACCCCGCTTCCTTATGAAAAATAAGAATTGGTCACCCTTAAAGCTAGTGCCATCCTGCTCCTTTTCCAGCCTTCACAGAGAGGCCAGGAAGGGTGGTCTCATCCCCCTCACCCCAAAAGCCGGTTAGTTATTTCTTATCTTACCAGATCTGACTCTCTAGGATAGGCATGCATGTTTCCTGCTGTCACAGGTTGTACCAAGGGGATTTTCTTAAGATCTTAGTGTCTGTGGGTAATCCCAGTCACCCAGCCCTTACTCCAGTTGAGATCCAGGACATTTCTGCCTTGGTACTGAGCCTTAAGGTCCCCGCAGCCCTACTTAATTCTGTGGCCCCAAAGAGTGATTTAGATTTGCTCTGAAGTTAAATCAGAATCCCATAATGGAAACTTAAGCAAACAGCTATCATTACAGCAAGGAAGAACAACTTTTTTTCCTAAAACAAACCAGCTTTCTGGTAACACTACACAAAGATAACAAAAACCTTAAGAAAACAAGGCTCATCCACATTTTATTGAAGTCATATAACAGCAGAAGAAGGCGACCTTTCTTTTTTGGCTTTCTTTTCTTCTCTCAGCTCTTCCCTGAAGCTGTTGTTTGCTGGATCAAATACTTCAGCAGAAATAATGACTTGACCACTCAACTGAATGAACTCTTTGACCACTTGTATCTGCCCCATGTCACAGCTTCCATTTCAGGTGTGCCGACGCAGTTGTCTAAGTCCATGCTGTGATCATGGAGATCAACTGGGTGTTGCCTTCTGGTTTTGTTTTACATAGGGGGAAAAAGGATTTTTAGCTATGTATCTGATAGTAAAGTTTAAGCCAGGGAAAATGCATGGGCTATTTTGTTGATACTTCTGAAAGAAATGTGTATTGGCTTGATCCCAAAATGAGATTCTCATTTTTATTGGGTTTCTTTTCCTTGGGCTTCCTGGCTACATTTTACTAGTAATACAAAATCAAGTGCTACTTTTATTTTCAGTAGGACCAGGGTTTTACCTCAAGTACAAATCACTAAGACAGAATACTAGGAAACCTTTGGAAGACACAGTCAGACCTGAAACTTCCGGATGGAGTATCAGAAGCCTGGAGACGGAAAAATTAATTTAAGAAAAGAGAGAGTGCTATTAGAATTTCAAGTATTTTTTACTTCCTGAAAATCAAGCCAATAAGATAATTTTGTCCATATATGTCACAGGCCTTTCATACGCTAGAACAAAACTAAATACAGACCAGCACTTTAGCTCAGAGCTGAATCGCTGTAGTATTTTCAGTACAATCTTGAAACACTTCAGTGTGGCAGAAGGAAAAATACGCTGAGCCTCTGAAAGCCAGGGGCCATTCCCTCAGATGAGGTGACAGTAATAAACTCAAGTCTGGCTTTCAACCCTGCCTCAAATAATGAGCAAAATCAAGCAATAGGTCACCTCAAATGCTTTCCAGAACTAAACCAGGGAGATATGTTGTAAATCTACAGCAAATGCAGATAATTTTACTGTTTTATTACAAATGACAGTTTATAAAATGGAATAGTATTGCTATAATAGTACAATATAATGGTTTATAGTTGAAAGATTAAAAGCAATACCTTTTCCCCTCATTTTTGACAGTATCACCTAATCCATTAGGAGCAGCTTTATGTGGCTATTTTTATCTTTGTTGATAACTGCAAAATCAGCTTTTTTTCCTTGACAACTAAGCCTTTTTGAACTTCATCACTAGAATAAAATGCTGTCGAGTGAATTCTAAGTATGCGCATGCAGTTAAAGTCACATTCAGATATTTTTTTCTGGGAGAAATTTCATTTTCTCATTCAGATAGGTGTGCAAAATGAACTGTTGCTTACAGAAATTTAGATTTCTAAGAATGTTTAAAGGATTTAAATATATAATGCCCTCATAATTTCAACAGGAAATCTCAAAGCCAACCAATCATCTTAAATTTAGGAAAAAAAATAAACCAGGGATATGCCTCTTTCATAAACTGTTGTCTTGTGCCCCATCAGAACTACTTTGATATGAAAGTGTTTTGCTTTTTATCATATGTTCAAGTAAAGAAAGCTGTACTGCTCATAGGAACCAATTCCATGCAGGTAACTGAAAATCTTATGTTGTTTTCAATCAGTTTGGATTAGGTCTGTAGGTGCTAATAGCTAATTAGCTAATAGTTGAAGCCATGGGTTCTTAAGTATCCGTAATTGTGTGTGTTGTAAGGAACAATGAAAGCAGTATCTGATGATTTTGCTTAAGAAAACTGAGCTTGGCTACCATATCATTCTTGACTCCATATCATTCTCCATAGTATTTTTGTAATATAATATAAGGTATTGTAAGTTATATGGACATTTTATATAAAATATTCTAAAGTAATTTAAGGTAAGAGAGAATATATAGTGCAGATAACTTAGAAAAAATAACTTAAGATCTTGAACTCAAACTTTATTTGTGTCTTAACAGAAATGTATGCCTCCATAGCTTGGCAACACCAGTGATGTGCAAATGGGTAAGAGGCTGTCAAACTCAGTAAGTGAAATGTAAGTTTTGCTGCAGCTGTACCAACGACATTTCACAGTCATTCACAAAGTATAATCAAGGGTCACCACGAATTAAAAGGGAGAAACATAGTAAGACAAAACAGTAAGTGGCTTAATTAAAAATGTGTCACATAAAAAAATACCAGTTTGAGGGATTACAATTTTTATATGGTTTCAATACTGTTTCCCACTGATCACTCTATGAAACATCAGAAAATCAAAAGAAAAAACTGACTTACCACTAGTAAAAATAATACATAATGAGCTGTTAAACTTCAAAGTAAAACTTAAGCTATACAGGGAGACAGCATGTTCTTTCTTATCTTCATTATTGTAATCTTAGATGTTTCATAGGACATTGGGGAGTGTTCAAGTGAATAAATAATTAAATATATTTTTATTTCTTATTTAATGTTTTTACCTTTCTGTTTTAACTGATAAAATGGTAGGGAAAAATCTGTTTGGATCTTGTTGTCAATGGCCTGTTTCTCAAGCATATTTCGACATTTTTACAATTGCAATTCTTATGAATTTTAAGATTGATCAATTAGCACAGTTGGAACCAAAGACAAAAATAAAAATAAAATAACTCTCAGGATCTGAGTTAAAAAAGCTTGTGGTTGCGGTCATGAAGTGTCTAAGATAGTATAGTACACACAAACTGCTTTATACAAACAAAAGCATTTGTCACAGAATTTAAAAACTAGCTTAATGTGGACTGAGAATATAGTTCCTTAGTCCAAGCTATTTTATTTGAGGATGCAATTTCTATCCAATATTACAATCAAATAGATTTTTAAAATATGCAAGATTAATTAAAATTATTAAAATATTAAACTGTAGTTAAAACCAAGGTTTTAGCACAATACTTTTATGAAGACTTTCTCAGGGTTTCTTCATTTAAGAGTAATTGCCAACCAAAATGATTTTGGCCTTATCCAGTTAAAAACAAATACTTAACACAGAGTATGCAGTTTAGCCAGATAAAGCACAACTAAGAGAACACTGGTATGAAATAATTCTTCTTTTTAAAAAAACAACCCTTCAGTTAGGATTTTGGCCCTAATCCTGTCCTCATTAAAACCAGTGGCAAATATCCCATTGCTTTTAATATAGAAAAGACTAACATCTTTATGACATTCTGGTAATACTGGAAAGGAATGTAATCTCCCTAGAATCTCTCTGACTGATAAAAAGGACGACACATGCACAGAACTTGTCTTATGATGCTCAAAAACATTCCTGGTTCTTAGTGAAAAAAAAAAAATACAACATGCCTAGCATGGGCTGAGAGCCCAGTATTTCACCTGCAGTGAAACCAGGGCCCAGAGAAGGTGAGAGATCCTGGGGATCTTTTTATCCTAGTGAGGTCAAATTAACTGTCCAGTAACAATTACAGGCTTCATGACCAAAGACTGGGTGACAGGGGTGGTGTCTATGATGTCCAATAGTAGAAAATTTCCTGATTTTTAACTGTTCTTCCAAAGTATCTTAAAATGTGGCAAGAGGGCTAAAAACCTAGGGAATTTAAAGCCAGAAAGATGTAGGCCAAAGGAGCTGACAGACTACTCTCTTTATTGCCTGCTGAATAGGGATTAAAGCAAGTTCCCGGTGGAGGAAGCCCCTTTGGGCTGGGCTTTGCAGGAGCACTGGGGGTGCGTGAGCACAGCTGAGCTCATGCCCTCCCTGCTCTCTGCTAACGTGACACAGGCCAGCCATGGCCAGGAAGCCATCCAGCGGTGTCTGGCTGCTCTGTTTCCAGTTTCTCAGCTGGACAATTTGGGTTAGATTTAACGGCCCATTAATGCAACCTCTGGGTTTGCAGAGGAGAGCTGGGTCACATCTGGCTAATGCCGACCATGGGCAAACTGAGCAGCACCCACCTGCGCAGGGCATGCCCTTTGCCTCCCACAATGCCCAACAGTGGCTGAAACAAATTGAATAATCTTTAATTTATAAATAAAACAAACGAACACAAGGAGGAAGAAAGGAAACAGAACAGTGGGTTTTGGTTTTGCCTTGGACCATGGATGATCTTAGCAAAAAACATATTGACTCATGTAAGTAAAATGTAATATAAAGATATGTTTTTGAAATTGTTTCTTGTGAAGAGTAAGTGGGTAGATTAATATCAATTTTAAGATGAGTTTGCATGCAAACTATGCCTTTAGGAAAAGGAAACACGTTTCCCACTCTGTTTCAAATTGTTGATGAGTTATTGCTTTGATACAGATGAGAGAAAATCCCTTATAGTTTTGGACTAAGTTGGGGATACTCTTGAAATCTGCCTTTATTATACAGCAAAGCTTGTGAAAATATTTCAGCTTGACCACTTCTCCATGAAAATGACAGTGTGTAAATCTACACTTGTAGCCAAGGGGGAGAATGTTATAAATGAGCTCTGACAATGAGACTTGAAAACTGAAATGTCCAGACATGAGTCTGTACATGTTGTTTAATCCCTGAGTTTATAGCATTAGTCTTAGCTGGTAATAAAAATGTTGTCTAATATCCTTCTTGACTGATCAAGTCCTTGTAGTAAAGTACACAGATATGAGGTTATGCACAAGGACTTCTCAGAATCATCATAAATCAAATACACACAAATTGGTTGGGAAGTAGGTAACATGAACTTTTTTACTACCACACTTAATTCTGGTTATGTTTAATTCAGAAGCTCTACATGCCCAGAACATGCTTAATAAAGGATGCTTAATAAATGATCTCTGTGATCATTTGAAAGGAACAGTTTTATTTTTATTGTGGATAGACAACCTAACGGAACAAATAGAAAAATAAATGGAAGGAATGACTTTTACAAAGAAGCTGTATAATCACATGTAAAGAATTTATTTTAATTCTTTAGCTGAAATAAATGTAATTCTAAAAGCCAAATGTTTGCCAGACCTGGATGAGGTGACATAGTCCATTTAAAAGGTACAGCTTTTATAAAGCTGTTGCTAACAAAGCTTTAAAAAATTTAAACTGATGTTTGCTTTGAAATAAAAACAACCTTCTTTAAACTATACATTTTCCTTTTTTACTTTATTTTTTTTTAGTGTTAGTAGACATTAAAATATTTTTTTGCTGTTATCTTGATAATTTCTGTTTTATATTCACAGACGTGGGATGTGTCGTTACACATAGGAAGATGTTAGCATAAGCCACCTGTATCAGAGTTTGACAGTGACTCCCCGAAGCCCATTAATCCACTTTGATAACCACTGCTGTTCCAGCCACTCTTATTACATCAAATTCAAACTTGGTCACATGAGCAAATTAAGCAGGTTTTAATCATCCCATGGAAATTACTTGGTGTCTCTCACAGAATTACTTCTGTACAGTAAAGTTTTCAGGGTAATGATTTCAGTGTGCCAGAGACTTCCAGTAAAGTCTGAGGAAAAGAGGCCACTGAAGTCAATAAGCCCTGAATTAGGGCCTTTGGATTTGGTTCATCTCTGATCCCAAGGGTAAAACAACAGTACTTCAAAATAAATAAGTGGAAGTAATCTTTTAAATCAGAACAAAGGGTCAGGACAAATTATCTTTGGTTCTCCTGTAATGAGTATATAAAGTTTGCCCAGAGCTGTACTGCAGGAATAAAGATTAACAAACAAAAATTCTGCCTTGTTTGTCCTAAGATATAAGCGAATGTGTCCAGTCATTGTGATCTCCTCCATGTCAACTCTTTTTGTCTTAATCACTCTAAAATTTCTTGGTCTTATGACAGAAATTTTGTGTCTATGCAGGCAAAAGAGAGAAAGGGCCATCAAAAGTGAACTGCCTTACATTTTCTTATTTCTGCTGCTGTCCAGAGAATGTTGCTGTGTGCTCAGGAAAATATATAAGGCCTTTAGGCTGAAGGAAATCAATTTGCCACAGTAAATTAAGAAAAAAAAATCTAGCCATTTATCTGCATATTAGTCTATCTTATCTCTTCTTCCATCACATACTATGTATAACTCAAGTTTGCAAACTGTGATAAGTGAAACGCCTTGCGAGCAGAGCCAGCCTGGACAGCAGATGAGAGCAGGTTCTCCTGTTCTCTTCTCTCAACGCAGGCGGTGGCCTGTCTGTTTGTGGCAGGGACTGCCTTCTCCTGTGCCCAACTGCAACAGGCTTTCCTCTTCTCCAATCTCATCCTGGGGTGCTGGAGAGGAAGGGCGTTTCTTCAGGCTTCCCTCCCCCAGCATTTTCCCTCAGCCTCTGGTAGATGAGGAGGCCCCTATGTCCACATCAACTTGGCATAAGCATGACCAGGGGATGTAGATGGATTGTGGATCTGAGATGCATGTGGAAGGGCAAATACCTTAGTCTAGGGAGGCTGGTGTATGAGACAGAGATGCACAAAATCAGACCAGGCCGGAGAGACTGTGGGCACTGGAGATAGTATTTCAAGGGTTGGCACTGGGGCTTGGAAAGGGGTGTAGATCTGGGAGTTGTGCACAAGGGGACACCTTGTGGCTCAAAGAACTGGCTGTGAGCCTGCAAGTTAGTTGCATATATTAAGGATGCTGGTAGGGTCTGCTTGGGGGAGGTGGCAGCTTAAGTGGCAAACTTGGTTTAACAGTGACCTTGTCTGCACAGAAATAGCCCATTCTCACAACCCACCCCTTCCCATGGATTTCCCGCTTGGAAATTCTGCTTTTTCCTGCACAGCTCAAGGCCTGCTAGAAGTACCTGCCATACTGCTAGTAGCCTCAAACAGAAATATTTAATTTATATGGACATCTTAAAACAATAGACGCTTTTAAATTTAATAATTAAATGCAGCTGCATTGACCATGCAAGGAAAGAATGCAGATGACTTTGCCATCAACATGGATTCTTAGTATATTAGCAGTCCTATTGATGGAAACAGTGGCTTCTGTAGTGACAGGCCGAAAAAGTCATGACTTCCTATTCATACAGAACATTCCTGTAATTAACGTGAGAAGCTACTTGTGTTCAGAGAATGCTTAGAAATATAATTTTGAAATATTTCTCCCAGAAAATCCCCATGAAAAGAGTTAATCTTAAGCGTTTTCAGCTATCCATCTTGGAACAGTCGTTCTTCATTAACTTATAGAGGCCTTGGGCTTCATACCAGCCAGTAATCATCTGGTGTTTGTGTGTTTAACTGGAGCCTTGAGAAACCTTGACTTGAATATTAAGATGGAAAAGAGAGAGGTCTGTGTGTTAGTTAAGACACTAATTCTGAATGGCATTTCTATGTCTCTGATATCCTTTCTCCACTGCAATGATGACTGAGCTTTGACCCAACAGAACTCCCTTGGTGGGTCTTAGAACAAGCACTCTAGAAGAGAGAATAAAAACCTAAATACATGTAATTTGGTTAATTTGATTTATTCTGTTCATGTCATTTTTTATGTGAAATTTTTGTGTCCAGATACAACTTTTCTCTGCTGGATGAAAGTGCTTTTCAGTATTTTTGTATTATATATACACATGTACTATATATTACGTATGTCTATATAATATTTATGTATATATCTGTATCATTATTGATAATCTCTATTTGACAGTCACATGAAAATGGTTCCCCAATTCTGTTCTGTTTTGTGTGCAGCTTTTTGAAGAAAATAGCACCAATCTTCTCGCTGTCTGCAAATTTACCATGTGATTTTGATATCTCTCTTGATTTCTTGTTCTCTAGATAGTCCACATTAACTAATAACCTGTTTAACTTTAGTAATATATCAAGTATGAGAAGAATCTGAATCAGAGCAGATCCAAATAATTGAGTTCACTCCTCAACCTTAGAGCTTCTGAGCCTCTAACAGCATAGGGAAATGTGCTAGAAATGCTTGCTTTGGGTTTTATTTTCTTCTGCAGCCATACAAACTAGAGACTTCTCTCTTGAAAATGGAAGATTAGATAACAATGTAAAAGATGTAAAATAACTGTCAGGTGTCTCCAGCTTTTTCCTTGTGCCTACCCCAATTTTTGGGCAACATTGCTTTACTCCCAGAGAATCAACAAAAATGGAAAGAGTATAGTCATGTACTGCATCTTGGATTTACTGAGGGAGATCATGGGAACAGATTGTGGAATTAGGAGACAGGCACTTGCTATAAACAACACTGCTAAAAAGTATAGGAAATTGCAATAACATATTTTGGGGCTGGATTGAAAGTGGATTTTTTTCTCCTATCTGGCCATGGTACAGGCACATGAAACAGTAACATATGGAGACCAACCACTACTTTCAGAGCAAAACTCTCTGAATTCAAATACCCTCTTTAAATCCAGAGCTTGTTCTTTTGGGTGAAGATTACAAAGCATGACAAAACTGAATAATACCCACTGCTTTAATAAATCATTCTGATGGGGAAAAAAATTAGGACATCAGTTTCTGAAAAAGGTAAAAAGAAGCTTAGAATTAAATTTAAAATAAAATATTACATTATACTGTTGATCCTTCCTTTAAAATCCAGAGGCTTTAATGAGGGAGTAACTTCTGGCTGTCAAGAGACAGCAGTATGAAAACTGTATGTTTGACTAGTGATGTCTTGTCTCCCAATATCAATGAAAAGGAAGTTTTTGGAAGGGTTAACAATTTGCATTTTAACTATTGATTTCTTCACATCTGTGTTTTTTTCTCTCTCTCTTTTTTTTTTTTTTTTTTTTCCTTCCCTGTTTTATGTCTTTCCTGAAAACATTCCATTTGGTTACAAGTTTTTCCCCAGATGATCATTCTCTTTGGAGGTCAGGTGTGTTCTCAATGGCAAGTTAAGTATGACAAGTTCCATGGCAGAACTTGTGTTCTGACATATTTTTGCCTTTCTATAAAGCCCATATCTTTCTCCTGCCTTTTTGGATGATTCTTCCCCTTTCTTGGTAGTCAAATATAGGTATTTAAGAGCCTGGACTTCCTCAGCTCCATATATCAAGGAACTCTGGCAATAATTGAGTACTAGATTCCATACAGATGGAAGATTCATACTCTCCTTTTTTTTTAATTTGAGATGGACTTTATTCTTCCATAAACAACAAAACTGATTACTTGCCTCCAGTCATCTGGACGTGATGGAAGTCTCCTAAATGCCATCATCTTCAGATTATGTGAATGGGCTACAGAATTGCCTTTGAAGGTCTGAAGTGGACCACTAATAATCTAACCATAATTTAATAGTCAGTTAGTAACCAACTAGATATAATCAACACATTAGCACTGAGCTTCACAATACTCTTTAGAGCCATTTTTTCACAGAATAATGTCACTTCAATTCACACGTCCTTCTAAGAGTTCTTATCTCTATTTCTTTAATTTAAAGTACTGAAAGTAATTGCTTTAATAAAGTTGTACATTAGGTGCTATATCTGGAAATGGAAAACCTCAAGCAGACTTAAGGTTGCAACAATAAGTCTTAGTTTTTTCTTATGCTTTAGTGGACACATTTAAAGATGTGAATATTTTAAAGATGTCAGAATTTCAGAAGCTGAGTTCAGGATTCACAGCTTTAAAATGAATTGCATAAATAGTGTCACTGTATACTACGGTTATAACTCTAACTCTTGGAAGGCTTAGAGGTACCAAGGAGATATGTTATGAAATGTGGTAGCAATATAAAGATAATGCTCTTGATTTTGCAATTGTTTGCTTTTGTATTTGATGCTTTTTCAGAAGGCTGTAATACCCAAACTCTTTTGTAAATATGAGGATCTCAGCTTTAATTTGCAAAAAAAGCAGTTCCATGGTTTTGTCAAAAACTATGAAAGCATGACCCAAGTGCTATCCAGAGCTTCAAAACAATGAAAATTAAATTTGAAAGATCTCAGGTTGTTGGGGTTTTTTTGTCTACTGAAGTTTGGGGACGTGAACAATTGTATTTGAATGCCAGTTTGGGCTTGCAGTACTAGAGATGGGCTGAGGTAACGTATGGTTTTGAGGCACACTGAGGGCTTTGTTGGGCAGAATTCTTACCCAGTTTTTTTTCAATGTGTGTGATTTTCAGATGGCTGCAAATGCCTTAGAAAACATGATATAAAAATTTTAATAAGTGAAAAATAAATAAGGTGTTCAGCAGATGTGAATGGTACTTTAAAGATTGCTTTCCAGCAATTTAAAATAGAGTTTGTCAGTCAGAGGGTGACAAAAGTTCCATTAGTGGTTGAGAAAATGATATTATTTTATTTAATATAGCAGCATTTTTCCTTCATTTACAATGTAATTATAGGGCACTGAGAGGTCAGAAAACATGCACGATAAGAAAAGTACTTATTTTGGCTGATAATGCATTAATTTGACAGGGCATACATTTTTTCCTGCTCCTTTATTGCAGTGATTCATCTTCCTTGGTGATTAAAAAAAATGTAACTTTCTATTTTAGTGGTACTGAAGATGATTCTATTCTAACAGACAGAGTGTCAGGAGCAAATAGCTTTGGCCGATGTGGAAAATACGTCACTTGCAAAGAATTCTAAGCAGAGGTGTTGATAAATATGTCACTATTTGGCCTTCTTTCCAACACCTGTCCAGAGATTAAGTAGAATGTAGCTTGTGCTTTGTCACTTACACTGCAGATGAGTTTGGCCTTCAAGTGTAACTCAATAACCTTAAAATACACAGTAGATAAACACTAAATACCAGGCTATCAACAATTTTATTCTTAAATGGATTAAAAGATGACAGGATGCCAATATGATAATCAAGCCATCACTAAGGCTGGTTATTTTATTTTCAAAGCAAAAACTGGATGTATTTAAAATCTATGATTCTCTCTTCTGTCATGTCTAGTCAATTTTTTACGTCTCAGTTGACTAATAGTGCTTCTCACACCTCATCTCCTAGGTAGCTATTAGAAGTATGCCACTTTGAATTGCCAGATGTTCCTGTCATCAGTCTGACCCTGCAAAAAAATTTTAAACCAAAAGCTGTCTCTTGTGATTTCTTCATTTTGCTGTATAGTAGAAATGAGAGAGAGTGATGAGTGGTTTATGGGTCAGAACATATGAAGACTGTCAATTTATGACTACCACTTTCATTTGAAACTTGCGGCCTGTCCTAGAGTTGTTGGGTATGTCTTTACCATTTCCCAAAACTATGCATGGATAGGTCTAAATTCTGCTCCAGCTCAGACTCTGTAGGAAGGGCTCATGTTTTAGCACAGAAACCCAGTCCAGAATCCTTTGCTAGTTGCCAGAGCTCCTTATATTGTCAGTACAGGGCAGTAAGTGCAGAGCACCCAAGCTAGGAACCCAACTCACTGCTCCTATTATGAGTCATTCTGGACCTCCCATCTTTGCATTAAAAACTTAACACCAGTGAAGTGTAGAAGTGACTGAGGTTAAAATCTAGCCCAATCTTCTGTTTAGGTGAGTGTTAATAAGGTCAGTCAAAAAACAATCAGTGATAACCTGAATGTTCATTTACGTTATCCAGAGGTTCTCTGTCTCCCCTTTTTTCTCCCTACAACCTACTCTCCTTTCATATATGGTAACTGCCATACATATATATATGCATATATATTTCTATGTATGTATAAAGGGCTGTTTCCATGTTTCTGCTTATGAACAGCATGTCGAGGCCCTTTGAAATCAACAGAAAGCCTGTCTTTAACTATGATATGTGTTTGGCCAGATCTCACCTGCAATGTTCTCATTGTTCTAAATAAAGAAATTCTTCATTCTTAATATCCTGATTCTATTTGATAGGGATGTGTGCAGCAAACAGACACATTGTATTGCTTTCTGGTGGGATTTTTGTGACAGTATTATGAGATTTGCAGTTATTTCTTGTCTAGCACTGAATAAATTGGCAGCTTTGGTTCATTAGACTCTCTGGTGGTTCAGTACTGCTTTCTCCTTAGTCCAGACTGTAGCTCTCAGACATGTTAATATTCCACCCTAATTGGGAGTAGTTGCTTCAGTGTAAATTACAGTTGATGGAGGTCTAGCAGCTGAACATCTGCTCTCAGGTGTTTTAGAAAATAGCTGTAAAAAATAACATTAATTGCTCAGAAGCATAAAATGGGTCTGAAAAAAATATTGAGAAAAGAGGAGTTTTAAAAGATGACTTAATTTGTGCCATAAATACTGGATTTTGGAGTCTAGTTGTAAGAAGTCAGCTTATCTCACAGAGTAGCACAGACCAGGACTGGACGTTGCCCAGAAATTTGGCTAACCTCCATAACTCTCAGAAATCTTGTGGTGTTTTTAGAGGAAGTTTCAAGAAAACAGATATTGCCTGCTTTTAGTTACATAGCTTTGTTCTTATCCATACAGTTTAATGCACACACTTACAGTCATTTTGATTTGGGAAGATTGCAGTGATAGAAAAAGCTTTTGCATTGAAATGTATTACAAACCTTTAGACATAGAATTAATGTTGAACATTTTACAGGCTATAATAGATACACTGGACTCAGAAACAAAACTTCTGTGTAATATGGATCTTAATATAGAAATTATAATCAAAAGATATATGTGATGCTCAAAATAGTAAAATATCCATGAATTTTTTATTCTTATTTTATGGCACAACAACAAAAAATAATGAAAATATTTATAATTCAGCATGTAACTTTTAAGAAGTCTCTTCAAAGGATGATAAAATTTTTCCAGGTAACGTGTTTTAGTAGCCTCAGGACTCAGTATGTGATTTTCTGTATTCTTAATTCTAAAATTAAGTACAAGGTAAAGAGATGCTTTGCATAGCAGTTTTGCTGCAACATGCCTTGTTTAGTCCAATAAGTACAAAGTCATATAAAACTCTTCCCTTTCTGGAATAACAAAGTAATCTCAGGAAGTGTGTTTTTAAGTTAAAAAGACTGTTGCTTGTTCTTGGAATGAAAATGAGAAAAAAAGGTAGTAGGCCTACTGCTGAAATGCTTATAAGGGATGGAGCCCAAGACATTTGACTAGATCCGTCACCGCTTCTCTGTACCCAGACTTAAGATAGATTTGATACTGGTGAAATCTGCATAGCAGTTGCAGGTTACTTTGTGTGACCTTCCTGTAGCTAGGTATATAAAAAATGTAGACATACAGACATATAGACAAAGTCTGAGTGCATTTTCTGTCCTTACTGAATTAGAGGTCAGGGAGAATCAACAACGACAGAAACCCCTTATAGCAGGTATGCATAGGTGATGTAAAGACAAAGGGATGTTTTATATCCTGGCACTGCACGTTGTGCTAGTGGTTATGAGTATTTGCATGCTCAAAGTCTTGAATGTTTCCCAGAGTTACAGCTTGAAAAGTGAAGAATTCCTTTTAAAAGCCTAGAACCGGCACCAACATTGAACATAAACATATCAAAAAGATTTACATATCAATGTCAGTCCTTAAGAAATGAACAAATCATTTTTCATTTCATTGCAAGAGATTCTATATTTGTGTGAGAGCACCCTACTTTCCTTTCATAAAACAGAGCAAACAGAAATCTCTTTTTTTTTTGTAGTAATGGGCAAAGAGTGACCTGAGAGGATGTTCAAATAGGGCAGTGATGAGATGCAGAGAATTAACATCTCGTGGAGTGTAGTGGGCATGAGAGAGATTCTGGGCTGTATTTATACAGGCAGTGGATATTCTATTGCATGTAGGATTTTATTATTTTCTTTCCTCACTGTAGTATTTATTTGCTATCTGATTATTGCCTTCAGGGCACTTCACATATTATTTGCAAACAAGACTATGTGACATTTTTGAAGAAACAGATACAAAAAGTGCTCGAGACTGCAAAATTGGACATTTTTCTTGTCTCAGAAAGGAAACCTCCATGAAACCTGAAAAGCAGACAGTCAGCTTTCCTGGCATCCACAGTCCTTCTCCCCAGATAAAGACACTTCTTCCCAGTATGTTAATCTTCAGTACAAAACTGGCTTCAGATCTGCTAAATTCCTACCATCAACTAACATATTACTTCTCTTTTTGTAGTGGCTACTGCCAGATCCACAACCTACTTTTTTTCTCCTGCAGATGTTCTGTTCTGGCTAGTTTCTGCAATGATTTTTATTTTTTTGGCACCTGCATACTCATGAGTGTCAATCTGGCCTTTTCTTAGGACATGTGTTCTACAGTTGGATAATGTATTAGTATAGATGTAGCTGACAATTACATTATTGTTTCCTTTGTAATTTTAAGTGCAACATTATCTGCCTCGGGATTTTTATTCAAAAGATTCAGAACATATGATTGCAATTTTCAACAATGAAGTCTTTAGAACATCTCCAGTTCAGGTTATCATCATCTCTTAGGATTATTTTGTACAGATAAAATACAGATGACTTTAGCTGACCGTGTGATTTAATGTACATTATTTATATGTTGCCATTACTGCTTTTGTAGCTATTTAATTTTAATCCTGCCTCCTAATCCTCACTTCATCTGGCTTTTTATTATTACTATTTGATGTTTTCCATGCATAACCACTTAACAAAATATTTTCTTAAAAAGAAAATCGAGTACTCTCAACAAGTGTAAGAATGTTTATAGAAGTATTGCTACATCTATGTAAAAAACAGGAAAGTGCAAGAAATACCCACCCTTTCATACCCACATTCCTGTTTGCAAAGAAACATGGTCGTGCCATCTACTACCAATGTCTATTACCAACTAGTTGCAACCTACACAATATACTAGACACGAATTAGACAGCTGAGGAAAAGGAATTAAAATAGATATTTTTCTGCCCTCAGTGTTCAGATGCTGATGAGACTGGTGCAGTTGATAGTGCTGCTAATGACCATTTTTGTTGATGAAGTAGCATGATTTTTGGCATTTGTGCTTTTTCTGAGATTAGCATTCATGCATCTGAGAGTGCATCTCCATGCCACTGGGAGAGCTCACCCAGCCTGTGGCATGCCCTGCTCCTGAGGGACAGGAGGTGGCTCTCTCCTGCACGTCCTGGCACCACCTCTGCCATTACACAAACCACCACGTGAGCAGGGGTTGAGTGTTCAACTGTACATGATAAGGAGGTGCTAAGCCATGTGATGGGAGATGTGTTGGTTATACGACTGCAAAGCCCTTCCCCTCCATCTCCCACCCACTCCTGTGGTTAATGGGTCTTTCCGCACTCCTCTTAAGTACCGGTCTCAGAATGAAGTCCTTTTATAGGTGGTTTAAAACCACTAAAAATGACAGAAGATATCATTTCTGCACATTGAAACATGATGACGTGTTCCAGGCTCACATTTTGAGTTAGTACTTCATGGCAAAACTTCCATTATGTAATGATACCGTGTCTCTGTTTCTAGCACTACAAGTCACTGGATAACAGACGTTTAAATCTGTAGTGATATTTGTGGTTATGAAACAAGTGACTATAGCAGGACAGATTTCTCCTAACCTTATGTTTCACACTAAGACAATTTTCACACCTGAAAGGAAGGGAGGGATATAAATTGCCTCTGGCAAACAGGGGTTAGTCAACATATTTTAAAGGAGAGGGCTGCAGCATGACATGTAAAAAAAGCCCTGCATGTGTCTCTCATAGGAACTGTCATTCTCTGTCAGTTATTTTCAGGGTTATACAAGTGTTGATCCTGAAAATACATTATGAGAGGTAAAAGTGTCAACAGCTTCTTGTGTTTGGTCCTAGATCTCACATGGACTTGTGCTGGCTATTTCTTTACTCCTTCAAGTACTGATGTTTGCTTGTATCTACATACTCAGCAAGACATGAAGAGAAGTCAGTTCCCAAAAGGGAAAGGATCATGACTTTCAATTTCAGAAATATTCCTGCAGTGAATTCAGCTCTCCTTCCTTCTCACCAAAGCATGCTGCATTTCTCTTTGTCATGCTTTAGCTGTTCATAGATGCTAAGAAGCGAGACTGTCTGTATAATCTGAAATAAAATTGATTCAATGGTTCTTGAGATTGTTCACACTGTAACTAGTGTAACTTGTCACATCCTTCCCATGTATAGTTTTTTTATCAAGATTTTTTTGTCATTGCTCTCCTTATTGGTCCAATTATCTGGAATCATCCTAATGCCCAAAGGCTCAGTCAGGATTAAGACTGTAATGGGGTGAGTACTTTACAGGCACAGATCTGTGTATCTGACTATTTACACGATCTTAATGCCTCTTCCTGAAGACTGAATTCCTGACCTGGAGCACTTCCTCTTTAAAAGTAAATATAAAATACTAAGGAAATGTAAAATCCTAGGTCTTCTAATGTCAAACATCTAAATTTCAAGATCTTGAAACTGTAAAATTGTATTGTGCGTCTTCTTTAAAATACTGGGAGTCCATTTTACGTGCTCAAGGTATTTGTATGTTTTCCCTTATCGACTTTGTTTCCAGAACAAGGTTTTTTCTTTTTTTTTTTTTTTTAATATTTCAGATTATGTAAGATCTTATTTTTATGTTCTCAACACAGCAACTGTTGAATAAAAATTAAAGGCCTATTTGTAGGAAGTATGGCATGTCCTCCTTTTCTACTAGGCCAAGGAGAGGTATTCAAAGAAATGTCTATACTGAGAAGGGGGCTGTGATGGTGGCATGCTTGCTGCAGAGTGATCTGTAGGTCTCAAATCCTCTTAGGTGTTTGGTCAGGGTGGAGAATAAAAACATCTTTAAATGAGCTTTACAGTGGCTGTCACCTCAAATTAAAATGGAGAGGTGGTATCTTGAAACTGTAAAGTACTAGAAAAGGCCATGCTGCCACTGAAGTATTGCGGTGTAGGACAGGAACTGACAGGGAATGTTGCAATCCAACATTTTAGTGTCATGACTTGAAAAAAAGAAGCAGGACATTTCCTACACGCACAAACTTAAATTTGAAATTCTATTCTGTCACTTGTCTTTATGTGAAGTAATGCTACAGGCCCTGATTTTACAACTTTCAAAACAGATCTCCATGCATGTGATTATTGCTGGAACTCCAGGTGGGTGGAGGCAGCTTTTTATACAGATCAGCAGAGGTTCAAAAGGTTGCTTGACCAGCAGTATCATCCATTTCAGTGAGACTCTCAAGAGTAACTCAGCTGGAAATGCAGTATCAAATGTTAATACTTCTTTAGAGGCATTTTATATTCTAAAATTTATAATCTAATATAATAATCTATAAATTCTAATATTTATAATCTAATACTGGATCTTCAAGAGCTCCTAATGACATCATTCCACCATGTTATTGAAAAGTGGCAAGCTAAATTACTGTGAAGCTCATTTATTTGCATTTTTTCCCAAAACCAAATCAGCTTTATTTATTTATTTATCATTTCATTGAATTCTTTTTTTCCTTTGTTTGTCTTACATATGTGGCTTTGATTTATTGCCTTTCCTCTTAAAAATAAAGTATTTCCTTGATCACATTTAAGTGTCCATTTATCAATAAAATATAAATGTGTTCTTGACATTTTTATTTTATTTTTAGTGGGATATAGTTTATAGCTTCTAATTTATTTTTCCTGATCTTTTTCATCCTTCTTAATTAACATAGTTTCATAGTGAATTTCAGTGTCTTTGTTGTCATATAACTTTTAATGTGTTTGATTTTTCACATTTCTTATCTGTTTAATTTATTTTTTTGCTCCTCAAATGTTTTATAGGCACTACACCAACGCTGATACTGTGTTTGGGTTGGCTTAGAAGTTCCTTGTAATTTAAAATCCCACTGGTAAATCTCTAGGAGGAGACTGGCTTGGGCTTTCACATCCAAGAAATGTAATCCATACTGCCTTTCTGCAGGTTTACTATCTCAATGATGCATGATATTTGACAGAACTTTAAAGAGTCTCTGGGAAATTTCTTGGATTTGGATACATGATGTAATTCTAGTTTTGGGTCACATGTTTGTCAACATTTCTTTATGCATTTTACCTCCAGTAGCTAAGACAACTTACCTGAAGCCATCATCCATTGCTTAGTTTGGAATCAGCCCATAAATAAGCTCAGGGTCACTTGAATGTTGGCCCAGGCTCAGCCTGAGTTTTCCAAAAGTGCAAGTGAACAAAGTGCACTGTTTAGAGAAACAGATTGAAGCTGTGAATCTTTTATTTTCCCAGAATTCAGAAGTCTTGTAAAGTCTAGGATTCTGTAGCTGTTTCTTCTTTTGCTTGACGCATAATAGTTTAACAACAAAAAGGGAGCTGTCAATCACTGTTATGCTCCTGGCCCACCCTCAGCCATTTTCCACAGAGTGGCCTGATATGCAAACACAACCTGTTTTATCAAGTACTTGCAAATGTAGACTTCTTGTATGTTCAGTGTTACATCCAGTACACCATAGTGCCTCTGCAAGTGCATACATATGGGTGAAATGCCTGAAACTTACTGTTAGTCCAAAACTTTTGATTTTAAATTATTTTGGGTATTTAATCTTCAGAATTCTTTGAGAAGAGCAGATGAGCACTACCTCTGAAAACCAGCCATTTAACTTCAGATTTGATTCATTGACCTTTAGCAGACATTAAATCCTTAATTTTGGTAGAAGAAAATGATACAAATGCGATGTTGAATAGTTCATTCTTATTTTCTATGTTTATTTACTTCTATTTTCTCTGTTCATTCTGCTAGGATCTATTTTCTTGCTTTCCTTTCAGAACAATAGAGTCAAAATTGTTGAGACCACAAAAAGCTCCATAAATAACCTCAGCCATCAGATTAGCAAATGCACTTCTAGTTTAGGCTTTGCTTTAAATAAGAGAGATGATCTCTGTACTCTCTCATCTTTTTCTTCCTGATGTCTCCCATTAACTGAAATTAAAGTAATTCTCTCTTTTCTCTCTCTGTAAATAATTTTCACAACAATATGCACTTGGTATACA